>NW_021635269.1:0-558213 GCF_004799145.2 Neltuma alba
TTTTTTTTTTTTTAAGAGTTCGCCGCGGCAAAACAAGGGTCACCGCGGCGACCATGCCCGAATGGTTATTATTCGTGAAAGAGAGGTGCTCGCCGCGGCGAAACAGAAGTTGGCCGGGCGAAACAGCGAAACGAAATTCCTGTGCAATTTCAGCTCTTCAGCAACTAAACTCAAAATATTCACAATTAAACCAATCTATCAGTTCAAAAACACCTCAAAATCATCTAAATGCATGGATGCACGAGAAGCATTTGCTAAAATCCACAATAAGACCTCCCCCACACTTAAACACAACATTGTCCTCAATTTGTGAATTAGGGATAGCAAACAATGCAAGGAGGCTCAGAAGTGAAAATAGAACAAAGATTAAAGCAAGCTAATCAGAATCATCCAAGTGAACAGCGTAAACCAATGAGGCACCATAAAGTGTAAGAAACAATCCAGCCTCAAAAAACACAAGAAACAAAAGAACTAAGAAAAGAACAGAAAACCACAAAAACAGAAAACTAAGACTGATGCTCAGGGTCAGCTGCTCCAGATCCTGACGGTCCTGCACCCGATGTGCCGCTCCGTCCATACCCATATGGTGCTGTGGCTCCTCCTCCTCAGCCGGTAAAGTGAAGTTCAAACGATCCGCAAGCAAAGCATCAAAACGGCGGCGGTAGCGACGTTCTCGCTCATAGAGGGCGTCACGGTCCTTCTGCCGCTTTATCTCCCGAATGAGTGTAACGCGAATCTGATGAACTTCCTCAGATAGCTCGTCAATATCATCGGCAAGCGTGTCTAAGGTGACGGGCTGGGGGGGTTCGGGAACATCAGGGCCTTCCTCGGCTGGATCAGTGGCGGCCTGGCCTGACTAACATCGTAATACGGGTTGACAGGTGGGTGGGGTGCAATGGTCTGGGGGTGGTGCGGTTTAAGGCGCTCAAACCGGAATAGAGGGGCAGGCTCAAAGTAGCTGTCATCATCAAATGTAGGAACTCCGCACTTGCGGAAAAGTCAGAAACAAGATGGGGAAAGACAATGCTATTGGTGATTTTTTTGGTATTGACGGAAGAATGGAGGGCGGATTGAATGATTTCAGCTACATCAAAGGATTTGCCGGTCATGAGGAGAAAAACAATAAGGGCTGGTGTTTGGGGAGGTTCTGGAGGTGGGAAGTAGGATGTTATTGCAGACTAAGTGTAGCCATGGCTTTGCCTCAGGCCGAAAATCAGAACGTTTTAAGTACAGTTCAGCAGTGCGGGGACGATGCCAAGTGGCACCATCCCGGCATAGGGTCTGGACAATCTCATCATAAGGATAATTATCGCGATAATGAGAGTACTGAGAATTACGGACTACAGGAAGCCGGTAGTGGTCTCTTATGTTATAAATAGTGAAAGTGTAGTTCACAAGCTTGCCCCGGAAGGAATGGATAGCATACCATGAAGACGGGCGTAGGTGTAGAAATGGCGGACAAAGACATCATTACCATTAGCTCGTGGGCGAGCCAATTCAAGCATTTGGGATTCCTGAAGTCTCTGGACAAAAGGATGGTCGGATGGTTCAAGGGGAAAGGCTCTCTCCCTATGGAGGGGGCGCTTGTCCACTACCCTATAGATGGAATCATTATGGGTCCCTCAGAGTCAGACTCAGACTCAGACACGGGTAAAGGTTCAGGTCTGGGTTTTTGGTGCGAGGCATATCCTGAAGCAACAACAGAAAGAACACTAATCACAACAAAAAGACCTACAACCTAAAACAACACAGAAATGAACAAACTTAAAACCTAACAGTGGCAAATGGTTAGTTAATGATTCATAGGTTTTCAGAGGACTAAAAATTTTCAAAATTAAGCAAATAGTAATTAAAAAGACAATGCACTATGAATCATTAGGTAACCTACAGGCCACGCAACTACACTAACCACAAACTAACCAAAGCAAAAACCAGATCACAAATAAACTAAGAAACCACTAAATTAAACTAAACTAAAGGAAAGAACAAGGGAGAAGGAAGAACATACCAATAGGAGAGGAGACCAGGCGCACGGCGAGAGAAGAAAATGGAACAGAAATTTTGAAGGAGGGCGGAGAAGTTGGAAGGGGCGACGGTGAGATGGAGAAAGAAGACCAGGAGAAGCCGAACGGGAGAGAACAAAATCGAAGAGCTGGGCGCGCGGCGACGAAAGGGGAGGCGCGAACGGAACAGAGCGAGCTTTGGAAGGCCGAACGAAAGGCGACGGTTTTGAAGAATGAGAGAGGAATGAATGGGTTTAATGGAGGGGGGGTGGGAAAAGACGAAAAGGGGTTCAGGGAAGAGGGTGGGCGGTTCAGATAGGGGGCAGAAAGGGAAAAACACGCGGAAATAAGAGCAGAAAACGAAACGCCTCAACGCAAAACGGCACGTTCGCCGCGGCGAACAAGCCCGAGAAGAACGAACGAAGAAGGACGTTTCGCCGCGGCCAAGATAAGTTCGCCGCGGCGAAACAGTCCCGAGAGAAACACACAGGAAGAAGGCATTTCGCCGCGGCCAAACATAAGTTCGCCGCGGCGAAACACTCCCGAGAGGAAACACACAGGGACGGCCGAGTTTCGCCGCGGCGAAAGGACAGTTCGCCGCGGCGAAACACCACAGAACGCACAAGAAAAACAAAACACTTAAACCCAGATAAACACAACAACCAACAACCAACAACAGACAAGGCTGGATATTTCAAAAACTTTAAAAATGCCTCAAAAGAGATCAAGAGGTGTTCAACAAATCCATGAATAGGCAGTATACCACAGATAAAATTCCTCAATCAAATTGAATCATATAATTCACTTAAAACACCAATTCATCAGGCATGAAACAAGATAGGAGAGAGATCAAAAACAACCAGGGGAGTCTTATTGAAATTAGCTATAACTACTCTACTTTCCTACTGAAGGAGTCTCTCCCCCACACTCATTCAACATACAACACATGCAACATAACAAGATTAACAAATAAGCAAAAGCATGTAAATGAGTGAAGGAAAGAAACTACCAGGGAGCTAAGGAGGTTTCTGGTTCTCATGGTAGAGCTTCAACTGATGGCCATTAACTTTAAGGTTTGCTCCAGTTTTCTCATCGAGAAGCTCCACCATTCCAAAATTATGCACCTTTGTGACTGTGTAAGGCCCATCCCAACGGGTGTTGAACTTTCCTTGCTTAAATTTGAATCTGGCCTTAAACATCAGCACTTTGTCTCCCACCTTGAAGTTCTTCCGTAGGAGACCCTTATCATGCACCAATTTTGTCTTCTCCTTGTAAAGTCTAGCGCTCTCATAAGCCTCCAATCTCAGTTCCTCAAGCTCTTGCAGCTGCAACTTCCTCTCCACCCCAGAAGATTGTAAATCCATGTTGCATTGTTTGACTGCCCAATATGCCTTATGCTCCAACTCTACTGGTAGATGGCATGCTTTGCCAAAGACTAAACGATAAGGAGACATTCCAATTGGCGACTTATAGGCAGTTCTGTAGGCCCACAATGCTTCCTCTAATCTTAGGCTCCAATCTTTCTTGGATGGTTTGACTATCTTCTCCAGCACTTGTTTCACTTCTCGATTGGACACTTCAGCTTGGCCATTGGTTTGGGGGTGATATGCAGTGGAGACTTTGTGGGTGACACCAAATTTAGAAAACAAGTTATCTACCACTTTATTACAAAAATGGGTACCTCTATCACTAACCACAGCCCTTGGAATCCCAAACCTACAGAAAATGTTGGACTTAAGAAACTTAGAAACCGCTTGGGCATCATCTTTTCTAGTAGGTACAGCCTCTATCCATTTGGAAACATAATCAACAGCCAGAAGAATGTATATAAAACCAAAGGACGAAGGAAAGGGACCCATGAAATCAATCCCCCAAACATCAAAAATTTCGCAAAACAGTAAAGGTTGTTGAGGCATTTCATGTCTTTTACCTAACCCCCCAAAACGTTGACATTTGTCACAGGACCGACAAAAATCATAAGAATCTTTAAAAAGGGTTGGCCAGTAAAAACCAGAATCTAGAATTTTCCTAGATGTTCTCCTTGCACTGAAATGACCACCACAAACCATTGAATGGCAAGCTGTAATGACAGACTCAAACTCTTCACTAGGCACACACTTTCTGATAACTTGGTCACTACATATCCGCCATAAGTGAGGGGCATCCCAGATGTAGTGCCTCGATTCGCTTTGAAGTTTTTGTGCCTGAAATTTAGACATGAAAGGAGGGGTGAGTCCGGTTATAAGATAATTAACAATATGCGCATACCAAGGCTCTTTAACAGCTAGAGCACATAATACTGAATCAGGAAAGGAATCACAGGTGAGTTCAGAAGAGTCTACTCCCCGTGTATCATCAGGTAGCCTACTTAAGTGATCGGCTACATGGTTCTCAGCCCCGGCTCTATCCTTGATTTCAATGTCAAATTCCTGAAGAAGTAATGTCCACCTAATCAATCGTGGCTTCGATTGTGGTTTCTTAAGAAGATAGCGAACAGCTGCATGATCAGTAAAAACAGTCACATGAGAATTTAACAAGTAAGGTCTAAACTTCTCTAAAGCGAAAACAACTGCAAATAGCTCTTTTTCTGTTGTGGTATAATTGACTTGAGCTGCATCCAGTGTTTTCGAAGCATAGGCAATGACTCTTGAGAGCTTCTCCTCCCTTGGCCTAACATAGCTCCTACAGCAAAATTAGAAGCGTCACATGAAATTTCAAAGGGCATGGTCCAGTTGGGTGCAACAAGAATAGGAGGAGAAATGAGTTTAGATTTCAATTCACCAAAGGCAACTTTACAAGAATCATCGAAATCAAATTTCACATCTTTTTGTAAAAGCTTTGAGAGAGGTAAAGCAATCTTGCTAAAATCTTTTATAAATCGCCTATAGAATCCCGCATGACCCAAAAATGATCTAATATCTTTAACACAGGCAGGATAAGGCAAAGAAGATATAACCTCAATCTTAGCTTTATCAACTTCAATTCCCTTTTTAGAAATCAAATGTCCTAGAACTATCCCCTCATTGACCATGAAATGGCACTTTTCAAAGTTCAAAATCAAATTCTTTTCAATGCATCTTTTCAAAACCTTTTCAAGACTAGCAAGACAATCATCAAAAGAACCACCATAAACAGTAAAATCATCCATAAAGACTTCCATACATTCCTCTAAAAATTCACAGAATATAGCCATCATGCAACGTTGGAAAGTCCCTGGAGCATTACATAACCCAAAAGGCATCCTACGATAGGCGAAGGTACCAAAAGGGCATGTAAAAGTGGTTTTATCTTGGTCCTCCGGTGCAATAGGTACTTGAAAGTACCCAGAGAAACCATCTAGAAAGCAGTAATGAGATTTGCCTGCAAGTCTCTCAAGCATCTGGTCTATGAAAGGAAGAGGGAAATGATCTTTCCGTGTGGCATCATTGAGTTTTCTATAATCTATGCACACACGCCAGGAATTCTGCACTCTTGTAGGAATAAGCTCATCCCTATCATTTCTAATAACAGTAACCCCACTCTTTTTTGGCACTACATGTATTGGACTAACCCACTCACTATCAGATATGGGATAGATGATCCCAGCACTTAGAAGTTTGGTAATTTCCTTTTTAACCACATCAAGAATCAGGGGGTTTAGTCTTCTCTGGGGTTGTCTCACTGATTTTGAACCTTCACTAAGCAAGATTCTATGTGTGCAAATGGCTGGACTAATTCCAGGAATGTCCGCTAAAGTCCACCCAATAGCCCTCTTATGCTCTCTCAAAACAGTAAGGAGTCTTTCTTCCTCAACCTTAGATAGGGAGTTAGCTATAATGACCGGTAATCGCTCATCAGACTCTAGAAAAGCATATTTCACAGTAGGGGGCAGGGGTTTCAACTCAAGAGTAGGTGGTTGCACAATAGATGGAATCAAATTATGAAGTTCAAGAGAGAAAAGATTACTCCCCTTTCCTTCAATCAGTGAGAATTCCTCAACCTTGCAGATAGCTTCCCCTCCAAGCGTTGAACCAACTTGTAGTTGATCTACAGCAACTGCCTTAGAGGGAATCTCTTCCATGACTTCGTCCTCCATATCTGAAATAGCAACAGAAAACCCTTCCCCAAGGGAATTATCGCTGACAATAGAGGGATCAAAGTCTAAATTGGGGTCAAGGGAGGAAATAGAGAATGCATGTGGGAGGGAGAGCATACAATTAAACACAGTGCAATCAAGGCATGTATCTTTATCACCACATGAGCAAGAAGAAGGTGTAGAGTAAAGGGATGAAAAAGAAGAAATAGTGTCATCCTCATCATCAGAAATAACTGAATAAAGTTCAGAACTAGAGGAATCATCTAGCAATTAAACTCAGAACAGCCATCATCAATAGCAACATCAATCATATTTACACCCAAGAGAGAATAGTCTTCATAAGGATGCCTCATTGCTTCATACATGTTAAAACAAACCTTATGATCTCCTACTTCCATAGTGATGGTACCTTCTTTCATGCTAATCATAGTGTTAGCAGTCCTCAAGAAGGGTCTACCAAGAATCAGTGTGGTGTCATGGACAAGCTCAGAGGACATATCAAGTACATAAAAATCAGCAGGAAAGACCAAATCCTTAACTTGAACCAAAATATCCTCTATGATGCCTTCCGGATACCTAATACTTCTATCAGCCAACTGGAGTACTACAGTGGTAGACTTAAGCGTCTTGACTCCTAGTGAAGTGTATACAGACTTAGGCATCACATTAATAGCTGCTCCTAGATCTAGTAAGGCTCCCCTTATAGAAACTTTTCCTATTGTGCAAGGGATGGTGAAGGATCCAGGGTCCTGGCATTTCACAGGGATTTGAGGCTTAAACAGGGCAGACACATTGAGCTCACTTGGACTCTTTCATTTGGTCTAAACTTCCTCTTATGGGTACACAGGTCTTTAAGGTATTTAGCATAAGTAGGAACTCTCTTAACAAGATCAAGCAAAGGAATATTAACTTCCACTCTACTGAACAAATCAATCACATCTTTTTCAAATTTAGTTTCAGTCTTTCTTTTGCTTATCAAGTATGAATTAGGAAAAGGAAGGTCTTTGAGATTTACCTCTTTATCATTCAGCTTACCAGCTCCATGCTTAGATGACCCATCATGCTCCTTTGATGCTGCTTCCTCATAATTACTCTCAGATTTTGCTCCTTTGCTACTTAGAAGAGTTGACTTCTTTTCATCTAGCAATTCTCTCTCTTTTGCACTCTCAGAATTCTTAACTCTTGAATGTTTAGGAAGAGGCTTATCACACTCAATCTCCTCATCAACTGATTCCTCTTCCTCTTCACTGAATCTTACTTGCTTCCCACTTCGTAGCGATTGCATTCAAACCCTTTGGGTTTATGACGGTATTGGAAGGAATGGTGCCACTGCTTCTAGCTTGTTGCTCACTCATGTTGTTGGATAACTGAGTTACATAGGAGTTTATGTTCTCAGATTTAGTCTCCCATTGCTCCATTCTCTTTTCCAAAGCACTAAATCTAGCATCATTCTTGGATGAATCTTGTTGAATTAGTGAAGCTAAGGAGTTGAACTGAGTAGCGTTGGCAGCCCTTTCTTCCTTCATTAAAGCCATCATATTTTGTAGGAGTTGATTTGTTTCATCCTTAGGTGGGACCGCAAGGGCTTGAGACTGGTTTTGGAACTGGTTTGAAGATGGACCAGCTCCTCCACTCTTCTGAAATCTATTTGGAGGTCTACTATCATCATTCCTCCAGCCCAATCGAGGGTTTGATTTCCACCCCTCATTGTAAGTGTTGGAATAGGGGTCCCATTTTTGATTTGGGCGGCCTTGGAAGACTGCGGACACTTCCTCATAACGGCCCGGACAAACGCTAGATATATGCATGACTGATCCACATGTGTCACAACTAGGCGCTGTAATGTCCATAGGAGTGGATGGGCGATGCACACTCATATTCTTCAATTCAGCAGTAATCAAAGACAATTGAGATGTCACTTGGCTTCCCAAAGAATCTACCTTTGATTCCAAAGCGTCCATTCTTCTGTTGTGCACCGAAGCAGCTCCCATCTCATGTACTCCTTTTGTATCTCTCACCCCATGTTGTTGATGATTCAGGGCCATCTTCTTTATCAAATCCCAAGCTTCTGCAGCAGTAGAGTCTATTAAAGATCCTCCCGATGCAGCATCCAACATACCCTTCTCTTGGTTCTTCAACCCATCATAGAAGTACTGCACCAGTTGCTCATCCGGAATTTGATGATGTGGGCATCTTGAAAGTAGGTCCTGAAATCTATTCCAGTAATCGTAGAGGGATTCATCGTAGTCTTGCTTGGCAGAATAAATCTCCTTCCTCATTGATGAAGTCCGAGAAGCCGGAAAGTATTTCTCCAAAAATGCCTTCCTTAAGTTCCCCCAGCTATGGTATGCATCAGCTACATGTCTTGGAAGGCTCATGTACCATTCCCTAGCCTTGCCTTCCAAGGATAGATGAAAAACCTTCCATAGCACTTGGTCCAACGATGCTCCCACAGGCTTCATACTCTGACAAATCATGGAAAGAGATTGCAAATGGAGGTATGGGTCTTCTCCTGTCAAGCCATGAAATTTAGGAAGAGAGTTAATCAATAAACCCTTAATCTCAAAATTAACTTCAAAATTTGGACATGCAGCAGTAAATGGGTCAAAGTTAACATCAGATGTGGTGGCTTCCCTAATTGTTCTTCTTCTAGGGTTCCCATTATTTTCTCCCACTCTCTCTTGCTCACCATTTCCTCCATTGCCTCCATTCCTTACTTGGTTGGCATTGGGGTTAGGATGAGGTTGGTTTTGTGGTAAATCAGCCATTATCTCTTGGTCAGTAGGTTCACTCTCACTACTGGATAGGCTAGATTCCACTGAAATATTCTCTTGCTCGATCACCAACTCACTTGTCCCTCCGACTCTTTTCTCTCTTCTTATCTCTGTGAGTCTTCTCTCAATCTCAGGGTTATAGGGCACAAGCTTGGTTTTTCGTGGCATGCAAAATAAGTATCACAAGAGAAAAAGTAACAAAATTGACTTGCAGCACACAAAGTCAAATAAAAGTATGCAATGTGATGGATGCAAGTGTAAGGTGTGAGTATGAAAGTATATGGATGAGTATTAGTATGTATGGGTGAGTATGAGTATGTATGGGTGGGGTATGAGTAAGTATGCACAGATAAAGAAGCTGAATGCAAGTGTTAAAAACTTTCAGAGAAGTTGGCCGCGGCGAAATCAGGGGTTCGCCGCGGCGAAAGTTTGCAGAGAAGACCAGATGTCTGATTGTCGGGAGTTGGCCGCGGCGAAAACAGGGGTTGGCCGCGGCGAAAGTGTCCCGAGAGAAATTCCTTCGGTTTTTCAAAGAGTTGGCCGCGGCGAAATAACAGGTTGGCCGCGGCGAAATAACAGGTTGGCCGCGGCGAAAGTATCCCGAGGGAATTTCTTCAGTAATTCGAAAAGTTGGCCGCGGCGAAAGGTAATGTTGGCCGCGGCGAAAGTGGGCAGTATGCTTATCAGACACTGGACTTCACTGATGCAACGTGAGAAATGCTGAAAATCAAGAAAATCAGTATATTTGTTTGTATTTCCAAAAATTTTGATGCTATGCAAGATGAAAACCTATACTATGAACAAATATGCAACTAAACTACCCTAAATGCTACCCATAAAGATCAAAAACCTCAAAAGTCAATCAAATAGCACAAGCTAACCTAGAGAACCAATTTCTTGGCTCCCCGGCAACGGCGCCACTTGAAAGAGAGCCTTTTCTTGTCGTTCGCTTAGAGGTTCTCACTCAAAAATAAATCCAAGCTATGCAGTATAGTGCAAACTCAGGTCGTTTCACTTTTGGGAGCCTAAATTAGATGTCTAAGTTAGATTAATGCTATGCAGAATAATGAAAAAGGGGTTTTTGGTGTTTTTATCCATTAATGAAATGCTAAAACTAAATGCAATTAATTCAAATCTAAGTGACTATGTTTTTGGATTTTTCTAGATAGTAGTAATGAAGTGAAGTTAATGATATGTAATCTCTTGAATATAGCTTTGAAGCAATCATAGTTCAAAATAAGTATGGGAGTAGAAATCACCAAGTTTTCTAAATGAAAAACCTTAAAGAACTCTTTAAGTCTAGGATCTTAATCAATGGTACCCATTTCATAAGATCCTATTAAGCTCACTTAGTGTGTGTATTAAGATTAATTAATGCACTAGGTTAAATGCAAGCCCAGATCAACTCAACAATCTCACATTACCATGCAAGACAGAGGGTATCAAAAGAGTTGCATAAAAACATACATGTAACCACATGTATTGAAGCTCAAATTCAACACTAATAATCCAATACACAAGACAATCATCCAGAATTGATTACAACCATAATCAGAATAGTTCAGCCCAAATTTACAAATCCTAAGACCTAGAAATTCATAAACAAGGAACTAGAACTCATAGATGAAGCTAACTCCCCTTTGAAGCTTTGTGAACTCATGCTTCTTCCACCATATTCAAGAGTTGAGAAGCTTAGCTAGTCATAACTCTTGAATCAACTCCAACCAGATATTGTTCTTCAGCCATGGTAGCAGCAGATGGAAGAAATGGAAATGGGATTAGGGTTTCTGAGGTGAAAATGAGAGAAGAGGATGAAAGATACGTAGGTGGTGGCTCAATTGATTGTCCTCTCCAGTCATCATACCCAAAATAGGGTTTCTAACCCGAAACTTACGTGCATGGGTCGGTTTTTGGGGATGGGTAGGTCAAAATTTCCCGAAATGGTCGGGTCTGGAATTTGCTGCTTCGAGAGGTTCGCCGCGGTGAATAATAGGTTCGCCGCGGCGAAACATGGCAGAGACCTGTCTTCGCAGAAGGGTTTTCGCCGCGGCGAAGTGGGATGTTGGCCGCGGCGAACATAGGCAGAGGGTCTTGTCTTGCTTCTTTTGCCTTGAGTTCTTCAATTCTGGCCCCAAATCTTTAGTGTCCTACAATAAAAAGTAACAAATTGAAGTATCAATTGTCCTAGAAGTTAATTGAATCCAATTAACAACCAATTATGACAATTTAATCCTCAAAATGACACTAACTTAAAGTAAGAACCATAAATCTCAGTTAAGCACAATTTTCATTAAAAAGGACCAGAAAGTATGACAAAAATCATGGATAATGATATGAAAAGAAATTAATATTTTGAGCTCAATCAGAACCTTCCCAAGGATCTTTAAGTGGAGAATCCTTACTTCGCCGCGACAAAACCTAGCAAAGGCGTTATTGCGTCTTGTGTGCTGTACTTCCTTAGTCTTCACTCTTGGCTCTTTTTCTTGAGTGTCCTGAAATAAAAAGAAATGGTTTGAGGTATCGATTATCCGAAAAATCAATCAAATGTGATTAATAAATAAATATGACAATTTTACCCTCAAACAACAATAACTCAGAACAAAGACCCTCAATATCAATTAAGCACAAATATCATTAAAATGAGCCAAAAAAGTGTAACAAAAACATAGAAAATACCATCAAATAGTATAAACAATTCGAGCTCAATCAAATTTCCCCATACTTAGACTTTTGTACTCTTGGACAAAGCCCAAGAATGATTCAAAATGATACCAGTGCAATGAGAAATACCAACATGCTTAAAGTTGATAGTAGAACATTAGTAAGAAATTCCCACGGAGATTGACAACGGTAAAGCAAAGATATGCTAAGAAAGTAAACACTATGGACATTTAATCTAAAAGATTGAGCAAAAGAGATTTATCTCAAGGATATGTGTTTAGCTCTCAACTTACTTATCTTGGGATTATTTCACTCTAAGTCTATTCAGTCCAATCTCTACCATAAGCTTGTGATAATTCTGCCTCTCCACCACAAGAACCACAAATTGCAAATCAAGAGGACTTTAGGGTTTGTAAATGTTAGTGAAGGTCAAGTGAAATGGGTGGAATAAAAGAGAAAGAGGAATTGAGTACAAGCATAACAATTATTCTATCCACGAAACAAACATAAATGTTCCTAAAGAAAGGAGCTAATAATAATTTTTTTTTGGGAATACCAACTCCCCTTTTCCTTTTTTTCTTTACTAGTTATTTTATTTCTTTCTTTGGCTTTTCTCACATTTTTTAACATAAAACCAAGGCCAAAATAGAATAAAATATTTACAATTTATTTATATGTATGTACTCAAAGTGAAGGTCCAAAGGGGTTGACAATGGTAAGGTGTTTGGGCTTGTGTTTGGGTAATAAGAGTTTGGAATCGAATGCCTCTATCATGTTCACAAAATGTTGATTCATCAAGCTTTGATTAAGAATTAAAACAAGTTCTAGAGAAATATGAAACTAAACAGATTCACACAATTTAACAAATTCAGGCCCAAAAATCCTTCCAACAAGGCTAGTATCTCAATTAATCAATCTCAAGGTTTAAAAGCGCATAATCCTATTTTCAAAGCATACCCTCATTTACTCTTTGTCAAAAACAGTGGGGAATAACTAGTCTAAGTTCAACCATCATTTAAAAGTATGGGTAGTTTTCTAAAAGCATAAGTATAATTTGAATTTTCCAATAGTTTTTAAAAATGCAGGACTATTAAGAATCTAAACCAGGAGAATTTCTGAAAGAAGAAAAATGAAATTGCAAAGCATATAAGGTTTTTTTTTAAAGACTTCGTCGTGGCGAAGGAAGGAGTATGTCGCGGCGAAGTATGGCCGAGAAGTGAAAATAGTTGAGAAAGAAGTACTTCGCCGCAGCGAAGGTTAGAGTTTGTCGCAGCGAAGGTTGGCAGAAAGATAGAATGCAATGCAATTTTCAAACTTCCCTAGAAATTAACTTCAATAACTTCAAAAATGCCACAGTTGATCAGTTCTAAAGCACCTAAAGAGTCAAAATGGATGCATGACAAATCATTTGTTGAAATAAAAATGGAGATCCCTCCTCCACACTTAAACACAACATTGTCCTCAATGTTTAAATTCGTATATGCAAACCAATGAACTAGTGAACCGTAAGTTGTGAACTCCAATTTAAATTGAAGCACAACACATCAAATTCACAAAGAGGAGGGAGAAGGGTGATAGGTTGCAAGAAAAACAAAAAAGATAAGTAAAAATAGAGTAGGGGATCAATGCAATTGTAAAGATAACAACAAAATAAGAAGGCCATCAGTAGGCAAACAGTTAAACCAGCATCCAATCCAACTAGGCAAGTGCAAAGTAATGAAATCACCGAAAAGCTTAAAAAGTATCCAGTAACATCGACTCAAAATAGAAATAAAAACAAGAAATAAAAGCAAACAAAGAAAGAACTATTGCTACATCCCGGCATCATCTGTCCCAGACCCAAATGATCCTGCACCAGAAGTGCCCGCTTCAGATGTCCCGGCTCCGCTCTGAGGGTCATCCTCCTCGAGGGGTAGGAGAAAGTTCAATCGGTCAGCAATCAAAGCATCCACACAATAGCGATAACGCCGGTCTCGATCATAAAGAGCATCGCGGTCCTTCTGCCTCTTCATCTCTTGGAGGAGTGTGACACATAACTAGTAGACATGCTCTGCCAGCTCATCAATATCATCAGCCAGGATGTCCAAGGTGATAGGTTCAGGGGCTTCCTGATCTTCCTAGCCTTCTTAGCCTTTTGGGCTAGTACACTAGCTACAGGGGCTGCTCTAACGTCATAGACAGGTTGGATGGGAGGGGGAGGTCCAATGACAGGTTGTTTAAGGTAGTCATATTGAAATAAGGGGGTTGACTCGAAGTAGCTGTCATTGTTGTATCAGGGACATTGGCAGCGCGAAAAAGGTCAGTGACTAGGTGGGAAAAAATGATGTTATTGGTGAGTTTGGGCTGTTGATGGCATCATGGAGAGCTGAGTAAATGGTGTCGGCTACATCAAATGATTATTTTGTCATGAGAAGGTAGATGTATAGGGCTTGGCACTTAGGGACGTTGGCTAGGTGGGTAGTGGGTACTAAGTTGTTGCAGTCAAAGTGCAGCAGCCAAGAACGAGCCTCAAGTCAGAATTCAGATCGCTTTAGGTACTGTTCTGTAGTGCGGGGGCGATGCCAAGTGGCACCTTTATGACACAAGGTTTGGACAACATCGTTAAAAGGATAGTTATCTTTATATTCAGAATAACGCGAATGGTGACAAGGTGGAAGGTGGTAATGGTAGTAGATGTTTTCATCGATAAAAGAATGGTGGACACGGACATTGCGAAAGTCAATGATCATGGAACCATAGAATCGGGTATAGGTGTAGAAATAGCGAACAAAACCATCATTGCCAATGGAATGCTCCTAGACCAAACTGGTCAATTGGGATGCTCGGAGTTGGCAGACAAAAGGGTTATCTGGGGGGTATAAGGGAAAAGGTCGCTCCTTAAAAAGAGGTCTCTAATCAATCTTTTCATACAGCTCCTCAAAAGTATACTCATCCCCAGAATCAGACTCAGACATAGGTACAAGGTTGTATAGGGCTTGGCACTTAGGGATATTGGCTAGGTGGGTGGTGGGTACTAAGTTGTTGCAGTCAAAGTGCAGCCAAGGACGAGCCTCAGGTCAGAATTCAAATCGCTTTAGGTACTGTCTGTAGTGCAGGGCGATGCCAAGTAGCACTTTTATGACACAAGGTTTGGACAACATCGTTAAAAGGATAGTTATCTTTATATTCAGAATAACCCGAATGGTGACAAGGTGGAAGGTGGTAATGGTAGTAGATGTTCTCATCGGTAAAAGAATGGTGGACACGAACATTGCGAAAGTCAATGATCATGGAACCATGGAATCAGGTATAGGTGTAGAAATGGCGAACAAAACCGTCATTGCCCATGGAATGCTCCCAGACCAAACCGGTCAATTAGGATGCTCGGAGTTGGCAGACAAAAGGGTTATCTGGGGGGTATAAGGGAAAAGGTCGCTCCTTAAAAAGAGGTCTCTGATCAATCTTTTCATACAGCTCCTCAAAAGTATACTCATCCCCAGAATCAGACTCAGACACAGGTGCAGGGTTCTTAGTGCAAGGCATACTCTGAATACAACAAACAAAATACACTAAACAAACACCAAACAGACAGCAACTAAAACTACCCTAGAAAAACCAAAATTAATAACCTAGGCAATAGCAAATGGCTATGTAATGATTCAGAGGTTTTCAATTTACCAAAAACGTTCATAATTGTGTAAAGGAATCATAGAAAAACAAAATACACCATGAATCATTAGATGGCCTAAGGGCTACACAACTAAAACTGATGATGAAAACAAACCACCCCACAAGAAACTAAAGGACTCAACAAAAAAACTAACAAACCCTAAACAGAAACTCAAATAGAATAAAGAAAGAGCAAAGGAATAAGAAGAAGAAAGGAAGAGACTTACCACAACAAAGGGGGAAATTTGTGCAGAGAGAGTTGAGCGGAGCAACAAAGGAGAAAGCAGGCAAAAGAGATGAATGGGAATGAAAGAGAGACCAGAGAGATGAGAGGGGGTACTGTGCTGAATGTTGCAAAGGAGGGGAAAGGAGAGGAATGAAGATATAGGGGAGTGTGGAGAGGGGGAGGGGGGTCGACGGTTTGCAGAGGTTTGGAATGGGAATGAGTAACTGACAGGGGTTTAGAGAGGTGAAGGGTTGAACGTAAGTGAAAAGATGAAAGTGGAGTTAAAGAAATTAAATGGGTAGGCAGTTACAAAGGGTAGAATAGTAATTTAACATTGAAAAGTAGGGTTTATGAGAAATGTTCTGTGCAGAATCCAAGGTTTTGTCGCGGTAAAAGGTAACATTCGCCTAGGTGAAACCTTCCTAAGATGTAGAGAAAGGAAGGAAAAGGGACCTCACTACAGCGAAAGTGTCCCGAGAGCAACACACAGAAATTGGGTGAGCTTTGCCATGGCAAAGGTTGGAAGGTATACCGAGAGCAAACAACCATAATCTGGGCATCGTCGCAGTAAAGGTTGAAGTTCGCCGTGGCGAAAGTAGCCAGTGACACCCAAAAACTAAGTAGGAAAAAACTCAGTAGTAAAGGAACAAAGGCATATAAACAAAAAGGGTAGCTGGATACTTCAGAAACTTTTAAGTACACAAAATGAGATCAAAAGGTGCTTAATAAGCGCATGATAAGGCAGTACAACACACAAAATAGAGTAGCAAACTTTCTCTATCAATCAAAAACAGATAATTTATCAAATTGCTACACTATAACAATTAAGCACATAAGAAGGAAGAGCAGAGATCAAAATAAAGAAGGTGATCTTATTGAATAGAAAAATTACTAACTATACTAAAACTATACTACTGAGATGGTTTCTTCCTAATACTTAATCAGCATACCAATGCACAAAATATATCAGAGCAAAAATAAGGCAAAAGTAAGTAAATGAGTGAAGGAAAGAAACAACTTGGGAGTTAAAAAGGCTTTTGATTCTTATGGTAGATCTTTAATAGATGGCCATTGACTTTGAGTCTGGCTCCAGTCTCCTCATGCAAAAGCTCAACCATGCCAAAGTTGTGCACTCTTGTGACCATGTAGGGCCCGTACCATCGGGTGTTGAATTTCCCTTGCTTGAAAGGAAACCAGGCCTTATACAATAGTACTCGGTTGCCCTCTTTAAAGTGCTTCTACAGGATTCCCCAGTCATGCACGAACTTTGTTTTCTCCTTATAGAGTCTAGAGTTTTCATAGGCTTTAAGTCTAAGCTCCTCCAACTCTTGTAGTTGCAACTTCCTCTCCTTTCCGGCATACTCTATATTCATGTTGCACTGCTTGACTACCCAATAGGCCTTGTGCTCGAGCTCTACTGGTAAATAGCAAGCTTTCCCAAAGACTAAACGGTAAGGGGACATGCCAATGGGTGATTTGTATACTGTCTGGTAAGTCCACAATGCTTCTTCCAAGCGTAAACTCCAATATTTCTTGGAAGGCTTCACTATCTTTTCTAGTATGTGCTTTACTTCTCTATTTGAAATTTTAACTTGACTATTGGTTTGGGGGTGGTAGGCAGTGGAGACTTTATGAGCAACACCAAACTTTGAAAATAGATTATCTACAATCCTATTATAGAAATGTGTATCACTGCCACTCACTACAACCTTAGGTATCTCATACCTACAGAAAATATTTGATTTAAGAAATTTTGAAACAGCTTGGGCATCATCTTTTCTTGAAGGTATCGCTTCTATCCATTTGGACACATAATCTACAGCTAACAAAATATATACAAAACCAAAGGATGAAGGAAAGGGTCCTTTAAAATCAATACCCCAAACACCAAAGATTTCACAAAACAATAAAGACTGTTGAGGCATCTCATGCCTTTTTCCTAACCGTCCAAAAAGTCGACATTTGTCACAAGACCGATGAAATACAAAAGAGTCTTTGAAAAGGGTTAGCCAATAAAATCTAGAATCTAAGATTTTCCTAGATGTTCTCCTTGCACTAAAATGACCCCCATAACCATAGAATGGCAAGCTGAAATGATGGGCTCGAAATCTTCATTCGGCATGCACTTCCTAATAACTTGCTCACTACATATTCTCCACAAATAAGGTTCCTCCCATATGTGGTGTTGGGACTCGCTTTGAAGCTTCTGTGCCTGAAATCTAGACATAAAAGGAGGGGTGAGTCCATTCATGAGATAATTGACAATATCAGCATACCAAGGCTCTTTAACAACCAAAGCACATAAAGCGAAATCAGGAAAAGAATCACAAGTGAGTTCAAAAGAGTCTACTCCCCTTTTGTCCTCGGGTAGCCTACTTAGGTGATCAGCTACTTGATTCACTGACCCAGCTCGATCTTTTATCTCAATATCAAACTCTTGTAGAAGTAAAGCCTACCTTATCAATCTTGGCTTGGATTGTGGCTTCTTGAGTAGATAGTGGACTGCCTCATGATCTGTAAACATAACCACTCAAGAATTGATTAGATATTGCCTTAACTTATCTAAGGCAAAAACAATAGCAAACATATCCTTCTCGGTGGTGGTATGGTGACTTGAGCTGGGTCAAGTGTTTTAGAAGCATAAGCTATGACTCTGGATTGCTTCTCCTCCTTTTGACCAAGCATGGCACCCACTGCAAAATTAGAAGCATCACATGATAGTTCAAAGTGTAAATCCCAGTTAGGTGAAGTTAAAATTGGAGGTGAAACAAGCATAGATTTAAGAGTATCAAAGGCATGTCTACAATTGTCATCAAAGTTAAATTCCACATTTTTTTCAACAAAGTAGAAAGAGGTAGGGAACTTTACTAAAATCTTTAATAAATCGCTGGTAAAACCCTACATGCTCTAAGAAGGATCTCAAATCTTTAAGACAAGTAAGGTAAGGAAGTGAGGAAATAACTTCAATCTTCGCCTTATCAACCTCAATCCCCTTTTGGGAGATTAGGTGGCCTAAAACTACCCCACTATCCACCATAAAATGGCATTTCTCAAAATTTAAGACCAACTTCTTATCTATACACCTCTCAAGAGCCTGCTTTAGGCTATTCAGGCATTGATCAAAACTCTCCCCATAGACTGTGAAGTCATCCATGAAGACTTCCATGTTTTCCTCAAAGAGGTCACTAAAAATCGCCAGCATGCACCTTTGAAAGGTGCCTGAAACGTTACATAACCCAAATGGCATCCTATGATAAGCAAAGGTATCGAAGGGGCATGTAAATGTGGTTTTATCCTGATTCTCGGGGCTATAAGAACCTGAAAGTAACTTGAAAAGCCATCTTAAAAACAATAGTGTGACTTGCTAGCAAGCCTTTTTAATATTTGATCTATGAAAGGAATAGGGAAGTGATCTTTTCGTGTGGCATCATTAAGTTTTCTATAGTCTATGCACACATTGAAATGTCCTACCTTTAACCCCTTAGAGTATGCATTCGTAAGTGCTATGGTTCAAGCAGATCATGACACAAGCCTGTGGATTTAAAATTTCAACATAATTACCCGGGTTACTATTTACTGCTTAACTTCCAGATTACAGGCCCAACTTCAAAAATTCATAACTAATTCCATAAAAATTGTATTAAGGTGTTCTAAAATTCAACAGAAAGCTATTTTGATACTCTTTAAGGAAAAAATATCCAATTGGACTTATCCTTGCCCAATTTGTGCAGTTTAATCAACAAATATTGTTGTTCATTTTAAAAATCTGGAACTTCCAGATTCTATGCCTCAACTTTGGAAATTCATATCTCCTTATGTACACATCCATTGAGGTGATCTACCTCTCGTTTTAAAGCTTGAGATATGTACTATGAGTCTACCAAATCTCATGACTCAACTCATTCGTTTGATAGGTCAAACTAGAGCTACAAACTCACTGCTCTGGGACCTACGTTTTATCTCTTAACATCTCTTTACTTTAATTCTTTTTATTTCTTTAGCATACATAACCAGGGCTTACTCTTTCCCATTCATGCTCATACATTTCTATACATGCCATAGGCATTATAATTAATTACATGGCATCATAGGCCTCCATGACATAAATTACATAATAGGAGAATTACACATTGAATAATAATATCATTTATTGACATGAACGATTCTCCACTTTCTTCTCCTTGCTTCTCATGCCATTATTGCCCATCATTGATTGTGCTAAATGGTTGGTTAATGTAACATCCCAAAATTTCTAACCTAGAAATAGGGAAATATGTCATACCCTGATATCTTTAGTATGATTAATGAAAGATTTAGGACTGACCAAGGCCAGGTGAGATAAAAGATAGATAAACAGCATAACAATTGAAGTGAGAACTGAAAAAGGACCAAATTGTCATTTTTAAAATGATTGGTCTACAAAGGGCATTATCGTAATTAGTGCCCAGAAATCCTAAAAATTTCCAGTAAATCATGGAAAATAGAATTAATGTCGTAGAATGGTATTTGAGGTCTAGAAAGTAAATACAGGTTGAAAATAATTTATTAAAAATTATTTTAATTATTAATATTCTGGCTAAATTAAGGAAAATTAGCCAATGTTAATTATTAAAAATATTTAGAGATCTCATAAAATTATGAAAATTTAAAGGAAATTTATTTAGGAATTATGAAAATTTATAAAATTATTTCCAACCCTAAATGATGAGGAGGTTAGCTTTAATTGAATTTAAAGCTAAATTAATATCGGTAGAATGTCTGTTTTTACAGGAACGACAATTTAAGGAGTTATAGAGGGAGAAAAATTATGAAATTAATCAGAGAAGTTCCCTTTACTGAGACATAATTAATGGTGAGTTGATATAAGAATTTTGAGATACTAGAATTTTTCAGCTATCAGATAAAATAAACCAGTACTATATTAAGACTCAATGGACTGTCTGGACAACAGGGATGATAAAATTTCCTACAGATGGACAAGGACACATGTCACGCCTAAATTGGCCAAGAAAAGAAAAAAAGAAATAAAAAGAAAAAGAAAAAGAAAATAATAAATCAAGGTAGGTTAAAACCTAATTAGGTTTAAGTAAGATGATTAGGGTTAAGTCATCTTCCGTAGGATTGTGACATGTGGCAAACACGGTTCATTGGATGGCTAGGATTCAACCATCTACTTTTGAAAAGTCAAAAGTTTCTAGAAGGTTGATTAGCCAAGTTAATCAAGGGATTAAGAGAGTAAACCTTGATTAGAGCCTAATTAATCTTAATGGATAAGAAGAGATGACATAAGCCCTAATGACTCATCATCCAAGTGTCAACATATTAAGCTACCTAGCCTAAGATTTGTACATGTGGAAAGAGGTAAAAATTGGAGGGCTAAGATTAAGTCTTATGCAAGAAGGGCATATGTGGAATTAGTGAAATATGAAGCCTATAAATACCCCCTCACATGTTCATTTCATGCAAGACCTTTCAAGTAGGAAACCTCTTGCAATTTTCGTGTAGAGAGAGAAAGAGGAGAATTCTAATGAGAGAAAGTCATCTGGAAGCAAGGTAAGCTTCTAAAACTCTTCCATTTCAAGTTATAATGATAGTATGTTAGTTTTAGGCTATTTTAATGATGGTAGAAAGTCATTTTCCTAAGGGGAAGTGCTGTCCAAATTTTATCAAAATGATAGGGAATGGTTTAGATGAAGATTAAGCATGGTTAAAGGTTAAAGATTAAGTGGTTACATGTTAGTTTGGTTGAAAATCCTTTTCCTTGCAAATATATATATGGTTCGGCCAAGCTAAGTCAATGGGAAGCGATTGGATTTTCATAAAACTAATATGATAAATGGATTCTACATGAAAAATTATGTAGGAAAGGCCCAACAAAGTTCAAGAATCAAAGCTAGAAAAATAAACCCTAAAAATCAAGAAAAAGGGGTTTAAAGGGTTATGTTAAGTTGTGAAGTTGCAATGATACTTAATGTTGTGTCATTGATTGCCTGATAGGCTATACATAACAAAGGGGCAAAGATCTAGTCAAGAAGAAAGAGTTCAAAAGGAAGGAAAGCATTCAAGGTAGCTTTTGCAATTCATTATATTAGAGTGTTACCTTACTTTGTATGATTATGGCTATGTGTTTTGCTAATCTGTTATGCTATGAGGTGGATGAGAATGTTATGTTATATGATGTTGCCTCCATGCAAATTATGCCTTGGCTTATGCTATGTTGAGTGCTATGAATATTTATGATGATATGTCCTTGCCATAGCATGAACATAAAGTTAAAGTATGCATGCATATAGCTTGATTTACAATGTATTGTGTGACCTTGATAATGTATGCAATTGCTACTAAGATTCCCCAAGAATCTTATCCCAATATTTAAACAAACCCTAGGGCCTTCAACATCCAAGGGCAAAGGAAAGGAGTTGGCTCTTACTTGAAGAGGTAGTAAGCCATAGTAACTTTATATGGCTTTGAACCTTTCTATTTTGGAGGAATGTAATATGAAGCATGCTTTATGTTTCCAATAGTATGATTAAGGTTAGAGGTATACAAGTATGAGTAGAATGGTCCAAGCATGATTAGAAATAGCTAATATAGCTAAGCAGAGTATGCTATGATGTTAAGTGGTCAATTAAGTTAAGTTACCCTTCCAAAGGGGGTAAAAAGTCAACTAAAAGGGATCAAAGTTTGACCATTGACCATTTGAGTAAACGAGTGAGTTAGGTTTTGAAATTTGGTGAGCAAAGAGATCTTATTTTTCTCTTTAAAAGGAGGGGTAGTTCGCCTGATTTCGATAACTGAGCAGAAAGTTATGCCTTTCCAAAGTTAGGCAAAAATAAAGTAAAAATCCGAAAATGACCAAATGAACAGTAACTTTTTCAAAGAAAATTGGGCTCAAATTCCAAGGAATCAGTCTAGAAACTATTTTTCCTAAAAATTTTATCCAAAGAGCTTTCCGTAGAATTTGGAATCACTCAATTTCAATTTTTCTACAATTAGTTATGAATTTTCAAAGTTTGTCACATTTTAAGGTGACAATGAATAGTAACCCGTAAATGAAAATTTTCAAACTTGATTTTTCATCATTTGTAGCCTTCAAAAGTGATTCCAAATGCTTCCGCAAGATAAGTTATTTGGTATAAACATAAGGTGTTACATTTTTGGTATCAGAGCAAATGGTTCTGGCAACCAGAACAAATTTTAAATTTTAAATTTTTATGCTCTGGATTTTGAGGAAAACATTTTACACTGTTCATTAATAAGTTTATTTGGTCATTAGGATTACAGAAAGCTTAGGTGATGGCTGTCTGTGATAGTGGAAGTGGAAAATCAAGAGAGACTATTAGCAAGGTCATGCCCGGTGAGCCATATCCATGGTGGTACGACGAGACATGGTGGTACGAGGATATTGAGAGGTACAGAGAGCTTAGCACCAAATTCCCAACTATCCATGTAGATTACTTCAGTTTCAAGGGGAAGGCTCCAGAGAGAGACACAGCCACAGTTGTCTCTAATGATGTACCAGCAATCATTAGGATACCTAATGATGATGGAGTAGGTCCAAGTCAGATCCCTCTACCCGAGATTAAGAAAGAGTTTCAGTGCCTTGCTCAGCTAGTACAGGAGTTCCAGTTTAGGAGCTATTTCATTAAGCCTTATGAGCACCAGGAGGTTGATGTGTATTTGAGGTTCTTAGAGGATATTAAGAGCCTCTATTATTGGGTGACTAGAGAGGATCATACCCTGGGGGATAATGACTGGATCCTAGCCCTGTATCATGTAGTTCCTAGGACATGGAAATGGGATGAAGGAATCAACGAGATATGTGACCACCTACCCAGATGTACCTTCCTGGAGATGGTTGAGGCCATAGAGACTTTTGTATGGGCTACTTTTTCGTGAGCTGATCACGGCTAGTATTAGGCTTATGATGTACATAGTATGAATACTTTTTGGGCTGTAAATAAGTTAGGCTAACTGCTAAGAACCTTGCATAATCCTTTTTGTTGCTTTACAAATGTTAGCTATATAAATATGAGAAGTATGTTTTGTGATAAACGATTGAGAAATTCCTTTATTCTCCCATAGTTAATTAAGAATGAAACAAAATGGTAAGAACACGGAGAGGAGCAAGAAACACTCCTGAGGAACCACATAGAGATCCTATCCAACAAGTAATGAATAGGCTGGATGAGCAGCAACGAGTCGTACAACAAATACAAAAGGCACAGTTACGGCAGCAAGAAGAGAGAGACGCTGTTATAGCAGCAGCAGTAGCAGCAGCGATTGCTCAGTTACGACAACCTGAGCAAGCACAAGCTGAAGCAGCTCCACAAGTCCAACAGCAAGTACCTGAAGAGCAAACAGGACTGACTGAGAACCAAGGAGATATTCAGCAGTGGATTACGAAATTTTGCAAGCATAATCCACCAGAATTCAAGGGTTCATTAGAACCACATATAGCTGAAGATTGGATTACCCAACTGGAGAAGATCTTTCAAGTAATGGGATGTTCATCTGAGATCAAGGCTCAGATGGCAATCTATAAGCTAGAAAAAGAAGCGGATCAGTGGTGGAACAACACTGAGTTAGTACTACAAGCCAGCAACACTTTAGTAACATGGGAGGTGTTCAAGGAAAGGTTCTACCAGAAGTACTTTCCCTGATCAGCACAAGATAAAATGGAAACTGAGTTCCTAGTGTTGCAGCAGGGGAATAATGAAACCTTTGATGACTACCTAGCAAAGCACATTCGGTTGTCCCGTTATTCTGCTTATCTAAAACGTCTTAACGATGAACGGTGGAATACGGAGAAGTTGGCTAGAGGATTAAAGCCAACACTAAGGGAGGTCGTGGCGCCTCAACAGATAGAGAGTTTCAATATGGCAGTTGAAGTTTGCCGTATTACTGAATCGAGTCAAAATCATCGAGGAATGATGCCAGTAGCTTTAAGAACTGAGAGACCCCTACCGAGGCCAAGTCAAGAAGGAACCTCTTATGTTAATAAGAAGAGGAAGAGGAAGAGGCCTGGCTCTGGCAGAAAGATGAGAAAAGGGAACAGACGTGCAAAGGGGTTTGATATCACATGGAAGGCTAAGGAATGTGAGAAGTGCGGCAAGAATCATGGCGACAGGCCATGTTTATTTGGCCAAAATGTGTGCTATAGATGTGGGAGACCGGGACACTTTTCAAAGGAATGCCCACAAGGGGTAGAAGGGATGAGACAGCAGACCCAAGGCAGGGTGTTTGCCCTTACACAGGAAGAGGCTCGTAAGTCACTTGACATGATCTAAGGTATGATCACTGTTAATGATTGCCTTGTGTATGCCATGTTTGACTCAGGTGCTAGCCATTCCTTTATATCGCATGACTGTGTTGGGCGATTGGGTTTGACTGTTGATACCTTGCCATATGATATTGTTGTTTCTACTCCCACTAGTCCTAAAGTTGTGACTTCTAAAGCATGCCTGAATTGTGTGGTCTGTTATGAGCATTGCTGCACTGCCATTGACTTGATATGCATGCCTTTTCGTGATATTGATGTGATAATTGGTTTGAATTGGTTGTCTGCCAATAACATACTTCTAGATTGTGGTAAGAAAACATTAATATTACCCTCTAAGGAAGAAATCCCTAGAAAAGAAGTAAGTTTAAATTACATAACTGAAGCCGAAGCAAGTAGATGTTTACGACATGGATGTCAGGGATATTTTGTATTCTTCTCGATTCGAACAGAGGTAGAAGAAGGAATCGAAGAAATACCGGTAGTGAAAGACTTTTCGGAGGTATTTCCAACAGAGATCAGTGGAATTCCGCCTGAGCGAGAAGTGGAGTTCGCAATTGACCTTGTACCGGGGACAGGACCAATATCCAAAGCTCCATATCGAATGGCTCCCAATGAAATGGTTGAGCTAAAGAGACAAATCGAGGAGCTGTTAGAGAAGGGTTTTATAAGACCAAGTGTATCTCCCTGGGGTGCTCCAGTACTCTTTGTGAAAAAGAAAGACAGTAGTCTAAGACTATGCATCGACTATAGGGAGCTAAACAAGATGACGATAAAGAACAAATATCCTTTGCCGCGGATCGATGATCTATTAGATCAACTGGCAGGAGCAACGGTATTCTCAAAGATCGATCTACGATCAGGATACCATCAACTGTATTTTCATCATTTATAGCCTTCAAAAGTGATTCCAAATGCTTCCGCAAGATAAGTTATTTGGTATAAATATAAGGTGTTACAGTTAAGGAGGGCTGAGATTCAAGGGAATCTCAGTAGCAAACAATACCATATTAATCATGCTAGATGGATGCTAATGCACTACACGCAACTTGCTTATTCTCTTGTTAATTAGTGACATATTAGCATGCTCAAAGCTAACTTCTTGATGCATATCCATGGAGACATAATCTACTCATCATGAATAGCAATTATAGCAGCTAAAACATGTCATAATAACATTTAATAACATGTACACGATAACACACAAGCATACAACATCAAGCAATGATAATAGGTAAGTTCACTACCTTGCACCTCAAGCTTTCCTCTTGTTAGGATTAAGGTTTTGATGATAACAAAGTGAGTAAATTGTGATTCAGCATGTTGATCGATCAAGATTTTATCAATAAGCTCATAGATAATAACTTTGTTTAATTAAGTAAACTCAGCAGAATCTTTGATCGATAACGTGTTAGATAATGTGTTGATCGATCATTTGATCGATCATTCTTAATTGCATATGAAAATTATCGATCACTTGATCCATAATCGGAATACAAATTTAATAGGTGTTTATTAATCACATGATAGATAAACCGATTATCGATGAGAAGACAGATAAATGGTAATGTACTTTACTCATTCTATGTTCTGCTTTTATCGCCATTTATCGATCACATTATAGATCAAACATTTATCGATAATATGATCGAACATTGCCTCATAACTTTTCATGCAGGAATTTATTTCAGTGGCTTATCGATCACCTGATCAATAAGAACATTATCGATCACATGATTGATAATCAACACATCTTTGTTACATCATGGCTCTTCAATCAACGGATTGATAATCAGATTATCGATAATCTTATCGATAACCACCCTTCATGTTTACGTTGTTTTCACATAAATTGATCGATAAATCAGCTCTTTTGTTTTATAAGAAAAGACCTCTTTATTGATAACTGATTGAGCTTAAGATATTATTATCTTTTCATTACATTATCCATGATTTTGTGGTATTTTCTGGCCCTTTTTATTGATAATAGTGCTTAATTTAAATTAAGAGTCCTTACTTTAAGTTAGTGTCTTTTTGAGGATTAAATTGCATAATTGGTTATTAATTGTATTCAATTGATTTCTAGGACAATTGATACTTCAATTTGTTACTTTTTATTGTAGGACACTAGAGATTGGGGCCAGAATTGAAGAACTCAAGGCATAAGAAGGAAGAAAGGATCCTCTGCCTCAGTTCGCCACGACACACTTCTGCTTTCGCCACGGTGAACATCGTCTGTTGAAACAAAGCTCTCTGCCATTGTTCGCCGCGGTGAACCTATGCTTCGCCGCGATGAACCCCTCGTATCAGCAAATTTCAGACCCGACCATTTCTAGAAATTCTGACCTATCCAACCCCAGGAACCGACCCATACACACAATTTTCGGGTTAGAAACCCTATTTTAGGTATGATGAGGTCAGACCCTTATTATTCAGCCACCACCTACGTTTCTATCATCATCTTCTCTCATCTCTCCCACAGAAACCCTAATCCTCCATCTCCATCTTCTTCACCTTCCATTTTCCTGCACTTCTTCTTCATCCATTTTCATTTCCTTCATCTGCTGCTGTTATGGCTGAAGATCTTCCTCTGGTTGGAGCTGATTTCAAGGCTATGATGAGCTAAGCTTTTCAACTCTTGAAGATGGTGGAGTAGCATGAGTTCCCAGGCTTCAAAAGGGAGTTTTAGTTTTAATCTTTAGTTTTTAGCTAGGTATTTATGATTTTCTAGGTTTAGGAGTTGTAAAGTCTTAGTTAGATGCTTTGATTAATTCTGTAATCAGTGGTTACTGATTAGCATTTGTATTTTGGATTGATTTATGTTGAACTATGAGCTTAAATATATATAGTTGCATATATGCTTATTGCAACTATCATTATTCTCTCCCATCTTGCATGGTTGTGTTTGGGTGCTGAGTTTATTGTGTGTTACATTAAGCCAATTACATGATCATTCCAAGTTTACACATTAGGGAAGCTAAACAAAGCTTTCATTAATGAATTCATTAATGAAAGCTTTGGACTCATTGAGTTAATGAGGTTCTGATTAAGAAAACCTAATGATTTGTGAAACTCCCATATTTAAGTGAACTATGATTGCATCAAAACCATTTTCAAGAGAATTCCTATCATTCATTTCCATTACATCATTATTATCTTAAAAACTCCAAAAACATAGTATCTTAGATTTGTTTTCATTGCATTTAATTTTGGCACATTTCATTAAATGTTAAAAACCCAAAAAACCCCTTTTCATTACTTTGCATAGCATTCAGTCTAACTTAGGTAATTAATTTAGGCTCCCAAAAGAGAAACGACCCGAGTTTGCATTATACTACATAGCTTGGATTTAATTTTGAGTGAGAACCCCAAAGCAAATGATAAAAAAGGCTCTCTTCAATAACATTATCGATCAACCCTTTATCGATCATCTATTCGGTCAACTTACATAGTCTGTGCTTTCACAAAATATACTTTTGCCTACTGTTTATCGATAAGGTTATCCATCATCTGTTTATTGATAAAGTGTTCGATAATTAGTGTTTCAAAAGTCATTTCTTTAACACTCTATTTATCGATAACCTGATTGATCAACAAGTTTTTGATCACTTGTTCGATCATGAGGTGATTTCAGTTTAAACCTTAAGTCTCAATGTTTCTCAAAATTTATCATATATTTCATTCGAGCTTTTCTCAGCCTTCATAAATGTCTTGTTTCACTATTTAAAGAGTGTCAAAATCAAAAGCAACCTTGATCTTCATTATCTATGCATCATAGTATGATATCACTATTTCCCTTTATCGATCACCTGATCGATAAACTGTTGATCCATAACTTAATCGATAATCTCAGTTCTCTGGTTCAAAAGTCTTCACTCAGAATAATCGATAACTTGATCGATCAAGTAATAATCAAACATCAATTCGATCAAGAACGTTCAGTTACTACCCAGTGCATCTGACAACTGATTGATTCTAACCATAAGCTATGAATATTCGATTATCAGTTGTTTGGATCTACTCTTGATCTTATTCTACGAAGAATAAACTTATTGAGTTAATGTATTTTTATAGATTACAAAGAAAATCCTAACAGCACTTCAACGGTTGTCCAAGTAGTCTGTAACCTACCTTGTTAGAAGCATTAATGGCGGAAATTGTTGCAACTGGAAAAACACGCAACCGGACTTACAACGGCTAGAAGCTCTTCCATCTAACGGTTACTAAATGACCTCAACTATAAAAGGCGTGAAAAAGCATTAAATGAACAGATTGAATACACGAGCTAGCCTCTGTTGATTTTTACTATTGCATTCAATACTCTGTTCTTTCATAACTCCAAGCGTCAGCGATTATCATTTATTCACTTTGTAAGAGAGTTTATTTACTACTCATTAATCATGTTTGTGTGATACTCAAGGGTGTGGACTCTTGAGTGGGGCTGTAACCTTATGGGAAGTAAGGGAGAGTGATTGAGAGCTTCAATTACTGTACTGAGGCGCCAAGAACCCGATCAATCTTGGAACATAGTAAAATACTCAGAGGTGTTCTGAGGACTAGACGTAGGTCAAGTGGTTGAGACCGAACCAGTATAAATCTTGTGTCTTCCTCTCTATGGTGAAATCATCCTAAACTCACTCTCTGTTTCTAATAGTTCTTTGTTTTAATTTCATAAATTTTTATAACTCACCCAATTCACCCCCTTCTCGGGTGAGACTGCCACTAACATCTCTTACTTTTCCTTTGACTCCCTTGACTTTCCAACCATGTGAGCATTCAGTCAACATCACCAAACATCCTCTTAGATGTTCTAAAGGTCCTAAACATAGTCACAATGATCATATAATCTATTAGGACCACTAGATTACATAAGGTTCAAGACTAGCTCTCTTGAACCTCAACCCTTTCTCTTCATTTTAGGGCTTTTTTTCCTAGCTTTTCTAACATAAATCTCATCATTTCCCATCCTTAAGATCCATCTCTTGTCAATTAGGACCACTTTAGATGGCCTTAGATTCAAGAAGATCAAATCTGAAAATTTTGCTTCGCAGGTACTGTTCTCGCAGAAATTCCAGAATTTTTGCTCAAATTTGAAAATTCATAATTAATTTTAAAAAAATCAAACCTGAGTGGTTCCAAGTCTCACTGAAAGATCCTTAAGTTAAATTTAGAAGAAAAATAATTTCAGGAACCAATTCTATGCTGAACAGTACGGAATCATACGGAACTCGACACTCTTCCAAAGGTTAAACACTGTTTCCAGATTTCAAACCCTAACTTTGAAAAATCACCATAAATCGTACACATATCCAAATGAAGTTTTATACCCATGGATTTAAAGCTTATAGAGTGTACTTTAAGCATGCCATATTTTAGAATTAGATACAAAGAGTAACTTATTCGAAATAGGCATCAAATCAGATGCTATAACCATCACATACCTTGATCTTGAAGCTTGAATCTTGTTCCTTCTTCTTGGCCTTCACCCCTATGTTTTTATTTCTAAATTTTGGTAGAGGTTTTCCTCTAAAATGGCTGCCAAAATGCTCTTTCAAGGTGGGGTATTTATAGCCAAAACTTTGGCTTGAATGGACCAAAATGCCCTTGGTGGCTAATAGAAAGGGTAAGGGTAATTTTAGAACTTCAAGTTAACTTTTATACCATCATTCCATCATCTTCTTGCATCATCCTTACCTCATCCTTTTAGAAGCCGCCAAGTGTCACAAATGTGGTGGAGGAGAAGGGAGATTAGATCATAGCCGTTGAATCAAAACTTAATCATTAAGTTTCCTCTGAATTTACTTGGCCCACGTTTCTCTGCCTTTCTTTATGGCCTTCCGGAGCTCAGAAAATTCTTCTATCTATTCCATAAATTCGTTTTAATCCTAGAGAGTATCTATGAATTTTCTTAGGCCATAACACTTCCTTTAAGCCTTACATAAAAATTCATTTACTAAAATACCCTTTTATAGGCATAAACGGCTTTTAATTTATTAAAGCCACTCCATTGGCCTTTTGGTTACGGGACTAATTTTATAAATTAGTACAATCTTTCAACCATTTAACCTCATTTTCATGTACATTTTTTAGGTCTCTTGCTATTTTAAATAATTACCTCAAAAGGTATCCTTTTTACCGGTTGTAACCTCATAAATTCTATTTAAGTTGTCTTAAGGGTATTTTTGTCTTTTCTCTTCACAGAAGTGCCTTAGAATATTATTTCCCATTTTTCGGAATTTTCTTGGAATTCTCTGTATACTCTTCCATTTTTACCCCTGTTGATCATAACTTTCTGAATTTACGGTTTAGTCCCTGCTTGGACTTAGCTTCTTACAACCATCTCTTTGAGGCTTCTAACTTAATCTTTGACCTGTATCTAGCCTCTTTTCTCTCTCTGGGTCTTCGACACTTTACTGGAGCCTCTAACTTTGATTACACTTTAGCCCCTTAAAACTTTTACTTTGCAGTTTAATCCCTAAAATTGCTTTGACTTCCTTTCTCATCTTTGGGACTTTTGCTCAAAATGGGTCTAGTAGCCTATCCAATTCAGGCTATTTCTAGTACTTCTAGGCCCAAAAATTTGGATGTTACACACACGCCATGAATTTTGTACCCTTGTAGGGATAAGCTCATCCTGTTCATTCTTAACCACTGTCACCTACTCTTTTTGGGTACTATGTGTACTGGACTGACCCATTCGCTATCAGAGATGGGATAATAATCCCTGTACTTAAAATCTTAGTAATCTCCTTCTTAGCTACATTAAGGATAAGAGGGTTCAGTCGTCTTTGGGGTTGCCTTACTTGTTTTGATCCCTCGCTAAAGAGAATCCTGTCTGTGCAAATAGCTGGGCTAATCCCCAGAATATCCGCTAAGGTCCACCCTATTTCCCTCTTATGCTCCCTTAAAACAGATAAGAGTCTCTCTTCCTCACCCTTAAACAGCGAGTTAGCAATAATAACAGGTAATTGTTCATTAAACTCAAGGAAAACATATTTCAGAGTAGGGGGTAGGGGTTTCAAATCAAGCAGGGTGGTTACACAACAGAAGGGATCAGTTTATGAAGTTCAAGAGAAAAAGATTACTCCCCTTTCCTTTAACCAATGATAGCTCTGCTTGAATATGATAAGCTTTGCAGTTGCATTCCTTTCTAAGCGTTAAACCAACTTCAAGTTAATCTACAGCAATAATTGTCTTGGAGGGATTCTTCTCCATACCATTATTCTCCATTTCAGCATCAGCTTCTATAATGTTAGGGCAGTCTAAAGTATCAATAGAAAACCTTTTCCTAAGGGAATCATCACTAATACTAGAGGATTCACAATTCAAATTCACATCGGTAGATGCCAAAGATAATGTATACGGGATGGAAAGAATGCAATTAACTACAGTAAAATCAAGGCATGTCGCGTCATCACCACATGAACAAGTAGAAAGAGATGAATAAAGAGATGAAAAAGAAGAAACAGATTCATCTTCATCATTAGAACCAATAGAGTAAAGGTCAGAGTAAAAAGAATCATGTTACAATTCAATTTCAGAGCAAACATCCTCAACAACAATGTCTATCATGTTAACACCCAAAAGTGAATAGTTCTCATAGGGATGTTTCATTGCTTCATACATGTTAAAAGTATTATCACCCACTTCCATTGTAATGGTCCCCTCTTTCATACTAATCATGGTATTAGCAGTCCTTAAGAAAGGTCGACCAAGGATTAGTGTGGTGTCACTTACAAGCTCAGAAGACATATCAAGCATATAGAAATCAGCAGGAAAAACCAAATCCTTAACTTGGACCAAAATATCCTCAATAATGCCCTCAGGATACCTAATAGTCCTATCAACTAGTTGAAGTACAACAGTAGTACACTTAAGAGTCTTGACTCCTAGTGAAGTGTAAACGGACTTAGGCATCAAATTAATGGCTAGTCCTAGATCTAGCAAGGCTCCCCCTATAGTGACTTTTCCTACAGTGCAAGGGATGGTGAAAGATCCAGGGTCTTGACATTTTACTAGGATTTGGGGTTTAAACAAGGCAGACACATTAGAGGGCAACTGGACTCTTTCATTAGGCTTAAATCTCCTCTTTTGTGTACACAACTCTTTAAGAACTTTTGCATATTTGGGAATCTTTTTAATCAAGTTAAGCAAGGGAATGTTGACTTCTACCTTCCTAAAAGTCTCAAGCAACTCATGATCTTGCCTTTCATTGCCCATTTTTCCATTTTTCAAGTAAGAATGAGGAAAAGCTAGTTCATTGATGTTTAGCTCCTTACCTTCTTTGCTCAAGGCTCCATGCTTACTTGGTTCAGATTCCTTTGTATTCCCTTTGCCATCATGCTTGGTAGTGGACTCCTTCCATCACAATTTCATCTCCTTGGGACTTTCAGACTTCTTGACCTCTTGGGGTGATGATGGCAACTCATCACAAGTAATCTCCTCATCAACAGCCTTATCCTCCTCTTCATTAAACGTTACTTGCTTCCCACTTCAAAGAGTAATAGCATTCAAACCCTTAGGGTTTATAACAGTGTTGGAGGGAATAGTGCCGCTGATCCTAACTTGTTGCTCCTAACTTGCTAATCATGTTATTGGATAGCTGAGTTACATATGAGTTGATGTTCTTAGTCTTTGTCTCCTAATGCTCTATTGTTTTCTCTAGGACACTAAATCTGGCATCACTTTTAGAGGAGTCTTGCTCAATCAAGGAAGCCAAAGAGTTGAATTGATTGGCATTGGATGTCCTTTCTTCTTTCATCAAAGCCATCATATTATGTAGGAGTTGATTTGTGTCTTCTTTCAGAGGAATGGTTAAGGCCTGAGGTTGGTTTTGGAGCTGGTTTGAGGATGAACCAGCTCCTCCACTCTTTTGAAATCTGTTCTGAGCTCTACTCTCTTTGTTCCTCCAACCAAGTTGAGGGTTTGCTTTCCACCCCTCGTTATAAGTATTAGAGTAAGGGTCCCACTTCTGATTTGGATGACTCTGGAAAACCGCAGATACCTCTTCATGTCAGCTTGGACAGACACTGGAAATATGCATCACCGAACCACAAGTCTCACAACTAGGGGCAGTAATATCCATAGGGGTTATTGGTCTATGGACACTCATATTCTTCAACTCTGCAGTGATAAGGGATAATTGAGAAGTCACTTTGCTTTCCAGAGAATCAACTTTTGATTCCAAGGTGTCCATTCTTCTGTTGTGAACTGTAGAAGCTCCCAACTCATACCGCTCTAGTGTCTCTTACACTATATTATTGATGATTCAGGGCATTTTCTTGATCAAATCCCATGCCTCTTCGGCAGTTGAGTTTATCAAAGATTCTCCTGATGCAGCATCTAACATACCCTTCTCTTGGTTCTTCAACCCATCATAAAAATATTGCACCAGTTGTTCATCTGGAATTTGATGATGTGGGCATCTTCAGAGTAGGTCTTGCTTAGCTGAATAGATCTCCTTTCTCATTAATGAAGTCTGAGAAGCCAGAAAGTATTTCTCCAAGAATGCTTTCCTTAAATTCCCCCAACTGTGATATGCATCAGCCACATGCCTTGGAAGGCTCATGTACCACTCTCGAGCTTTACCCTCCAATGATAAATGGAAGACCTTCCACAACACTTGATCTAACAATGCTCCCACAAGCTTCATGCTCTAACAAACCATAGAAAGGGATTGCAAATAAAGATAAGGATCTTCTCTTGTCAAGTCATCAAATTTGGACATGTAGCAGTAAAGGGGTCAAAATTGACATCAGATGTGGTGGCTTCCCTAATTGTTCTTCTTTTAGGATGCCCATTATTTTCTCCCACTCTCTCTTGTTCTCCATTCCCTCCATTGCCACAATTCCTCACTTAGTTAGCATTAGGGTTAGGATTAGGTGGGTTAGGTGGTAAATCAGCCATAATCTCTTCTTTAATAGGTTCACTCTCGCTACTAGATAGGCTAGATTCCACAGAGATGTTTTCTTGTTCAACCACTAATTCACTTGTCCCCTCAACTCTCTTCTCTCTTCTTATCTCTCTAATTCTTCTCTCAATCTCAGGGTTAAAGGGTATAAGCTTGGTTTTCCATTGCATGCAAGAACAAAATCACAGAGAAAGAGCAAACAAAATTGACTTGCAACACACAAAGTCAGATAAAAGTATGAATTGCGATGGATGCAAGTGTATGTATGAGTATAGATGTGTATGCACAGAAAGAAAAGCAAAAAGTTCAAGTTTCAAAACTTGTCCAAAAGGGTTTGCCACAGTGAAAGCAGAAGTATACCATGGCGAAGGTATGCCGAGACGATCTATGAGCTAATTGAAGCAGGTTTGCCGTGGCAAAAGTAGAAGTTGGCCGCGGCGAAGGTGTCCCAAGAGGGATCCTCATGAATTTTTGCTAGTTGGTCGTGACAAAAGTAGGAGTTTGCCACGACGAAAGGTCACAGAGAGCAAGACAAAGTTCTGGATGATGCAGATATAGAGTGAAAATGCTAGGGGTGTAGAAAATCAGTATATTTGTTTATATTTCCAAAAATTTTGGTTCTATGCTAAATGAAAACCTCTACTATGAACAAGTATGTAGCTAAGCTATCTAAAATGCAATCTAAGAAGGCTTAAAACCTCAATCATTAGAAAAATGACACAAGTTAACCTAGAGAAAAAATTTCTTAGCTCCCCGGTAACAACGCCATTTGATTTCTCTAAACCTGTTTTAGACCTTGGAGGTTAAATCAAAATTTTTGTCTAAGGATTGCACTATAGGGTGCAACCTCAGGTTGTTTCACTTAAACGGAGCCTTAACGAAATAGACCTAAGCTAACTCAAATGTCATGCAATGCAAACTTGAACATAAACAGGGGTTTTTGGTTTTTTGAAATCATTAAGTAAATTGAATGAATGATAAACAAAATATTTTTAGATTTTAGGGAAATGAGTAATGGATACTGGTAAAACAAATAACCAAATAATGATTAAGATCCTCTTGAAAGTGTGCTCAGGCTGTCATAGTTCAAAATCAATTGATATGGGAGTAGAAATCACTAAGTTTCAAAATGATAAAGCTTAAAGTACTCAAGCCTTTTTCCCAACCCCCAAAACGTCGACACTTGTCATAGGACTGACAAAATGCAAAAGAGTCTTTAAAAGGGTTGGCCAATAAAATCCAGAATCTAAGATTTTCCTAGATGTTCACCTTGTACTAAAATGACCCCCACAAACCATGGAATGGCAAGCTGAAATGATGGGCTCAAAATCCTCACTCGACACGCACTTCCTAATAACCTGATCACTACACATTCTCCATAGATGAGGGGCATCCCATATATAGTTTTTGGATTCTCTCTAAAGCTTCTATGCTTGAGATTTAGACATAAAAGGAGGGGTGAGTCTAGGTATGAGATAATTGACAATATCAGCATACCAGGGCTCTTTAACAACCACAGCACATAAAGCAGAATCAGGAAAAGAATCACAAGTAAGTTCAGAAGAGTCTACTCCCCTTATGTCCTCTGGTAGCCTACTTAGGTGATCAGCTACTTGATTCACTGCCCCAGGTCAATCTCTTATCTCAATGTCAAACTCTTGCAGTAGCAAAGCCCATCTTATTAATCTTGGCTTAGATTGTGGCTTCTTGAGTAGATAGCGGATGGCTGCATGATCTGTAAACACAACCACTCAAGAATTGATTAGATATTGCCTAAACTTATCTAGGGAAAAAACAATAGCAAACATGTCCTTCTCAGTGGTGGTATAGTTGACTTAAGTTGGGTCAAGTGTTTTAGAGGCATAAGCTATAACCCTAGATTGTTTCTCCTCTTTTTGGCCAAGCATGGCACCCACTGTAAAATTAGAAGCGTCACATGATAGTTTAAAGTGTAAATCCCAATTAGGTGCAGTTAAAATGGGAGGTGAAACAAGCATAGATTTAAGAGTATCAAAGGCATGTCTACAATTGTCATCAAAGTTAAATTCCATATCTTTTTTCAAAAAAGTAGAAAGAGGTAGGGCAACTTTACTAAAATCTTTAATAAATCACCTGTAAAACCCTCCATGCCCTAAGAAGGATTTCAAATCTTTAAGACAAGTGGGGTATGGCAGTGAAGAAATGACTTCGATGTTAGCCTTATCAACCTCAATCCCCTTTTAGGAGATAAGATAGCCTAAAACTATCCCACTATTCACCATAAAGTGACACTTCTCAAAATTTAAGACTAACTTCTTATCTATGCATCTCTCAAGAGCCTGCTTTAGGCTATTTAGGCACTAATCAAAACTCTCCTCATAGACTGTGAAGTCATCCGTGAAGACTTCCATGTTTTCCTTAAGAAGATCACTGAAAACCGCCATTATGCACCTTTAAAAGGTGTCTCAAGCGTTACACAACCTAAATGGCACCCTTTGATAGGCGAAGGTGCCAAAGGGGCATGTAAATGTGGTTTTATCCTAATCCTCAGGGGCTATAAGGACCTGAAAATAACCCAAAACGCCATCTAAAAAGCAGTAGTGTGATTTGCCAGCAAGCCTCTCTAACATTTGATCTATTAAAGGGATAGGGAAGTGATCTTTTTATGTGGCATCATTAAGTCTTCTATAGTCTATGCACACATGCTATGAATTTTACACTCTTGTAGGGATAAGTTCATCCCTTTCATTCTTAACTACTGTTACCCTGCTCTTTTTGGGTACTACATGTACCAGACTGACCCACTTACTATAAAAAATAGGATAGATAATCCCTATACTCAAAAGCTTGGTAATCTCTTTCTTAACTACATCAAGTATGAGAGGGTTCAGTCATCTTTAGGGTTGCCTCACTGGTTTTGATCCCATACTAAGGAGAATCTTATGTGTGCAAATAGCCAGACTAATTCCAGGAATGTCCGCTATGGTCCACCCTATTGCCCTATTATGCTCCCTCAAAACAGATAAAAGTCTCTCTTCCTTACCCTCAGATAGCGAGTTGGCAATGATAACAGGCAATTGCTCATTAGACTCAAGAAAAGCGTATTTCAAAGTATGGGGTAAGGGTTTCAAATCAAGTACGGGTGGTTACACAACAGAAGGAATTAGTTTATGAAGTTCAAGAGAGAATAGATTATTCCCCTTTCCTTCAACCAATGATCGCTCTGGTTGGATATGATCGCTTTGCAATCGCCCTCCCCTCCAAGCATTGAACCAACTTCAAGTTGATCTGCAGCAACAACTGCCTTGGAGAGATTCTTTTGCATGCCATCTCCATTGTCTTCAATTAACCATTGAGTTCCATCATTCTCCACCGTAGCATCAGCTTCCACAATGCTAGGGCAACCTGAAATATCAACAGAAAACGTTTCCCCAAGGGAATCATCATTGATAATAGGAGAATCACAGTTCAAATTCAAATCAGTAGATGATACAAAGAATGTATGTGGGATGGAAAGCATACAATTAACTACAGTACAGTCAAGGCATGTCATGTCACCACCACACGAACAAGTAGAAAGAGAGGAATAAAGAGATAAAAAGGAAGAAATAGATTCATCCTCATCAGTAGAGTAAAGGTCAGAGCAAAAAGAATCATTTTGCAATTCAATTTCAGAGCAAGCATCCTCAACAGCAATGTCTATCACATTAATACCCAAAATGGAATAGTCCTTATAAGGATGTTTCATTGCTTCGTACATGTTAAAAGAAACCTTATTATCACCCACTTCTGTTGTAATGGTGCCCTCTTTCATGCTAATCATGGTATTAGCAGTCCTTAAGAAAGGTCGGCCAAGGAGTAGTGTGGTGTCATTTACAAGCTTAGAAGACATGTTAAGCACATAGAAATCAGTAGGGAAAACCAAATCCTTAACTTGGACCAAAATGTCCTCAATAATGCCCTCAAGGTACCTGATAGTCCTATCAGTTAGTTGGAGCACAACAGTAGTAGACTTAAGAGTCTTAACTCCTAGCAGAGTATAAACAGACTTAGGCATCACATTAATGGTTGCTTCTAGATCTAGTAGGGCTTCCCCTATAGTAACTTTTCCTATAGTGCAAGGGATGGTGAAAGATCAAGGGTCTTAGCATTTTACCAGAATTTTGGGTTTAAACAAGGCAGACATAGTAGAGGGCAATTGGACTTTCCCATTAGGTTTAAATCTCCTCTTTTGTGTGCACAGCTTTTTCATAACTTTGCCATATTTAGGAATCTTTTTAATCAGGTCAAGCAAGGGTATGTTCACTTCTACCTTCCTAAAAGTCTCAAGCAACTCATGATCTTGCCTTTCATTGCCCATTTTTCCATTTTTCAAATAAGAATGAGGGAAAGGTAGTTCATTGATGTTTACTTCCTTACCTTCTTTGCTCAAGGCTCCATGCTTGCTTGGTTCATATTCCTTTGTATTCCCCTTGCCATCATGCTTAGTGGTAGACTCCTCCCGTCACAAATTCATCTCCTTAGAGCTTTCAAAATTCTTGACTTTTGTAGGTGATTATGGCAGCTTATCACAAGCAATCTCCTCATCAACAGCCTTATCCTCCTCTTTATTAAACTTTACTTGCTTCCCACTTCAAAGAGTGATAGCATTCAAACCCTTAGGGTTGATAACAGTATTGGAGGGAATAGTGTCGCTGCTCCTAGCTTGCTGCTCACTCATGTTATTGGATAGCTGAGTTACATATGAATTGATGTTCTCAACCTTAGTCTCCTAATGCTCCATCCTCTTTTCTAGAGCACTAAATCTGGCATCATTTTTAGAAGAGTCTTATTGAATCAGGGAGGCTAAAGAGTTTAACTAATTAGCATTGGAGGTCCTTTCTTCTTTTATGCAAGAGTTGATTTATGTCGTCTTTTAGTGGAATGGTTAAGGCCTGTTGTTGGTTTTGGAACTGATTTGAGGATGAACCAGCTCTTTCACTTTTCTAAAATCTATTTTTCAGTCTACTCTCTTCGTTCCTCCAACCAAGTCGAGGGTTTGCTTTGTATTCCTCGTTATAGGTACTAGAGTAAGGGTCCCACTTCTGATTTGGACGACCCTGGTAAACTGTAGATGCCTCTTCATACTAGCCTGGACAGATACTAGAAATGTGCATCATTGAGCCATAAGTTTCGCAACTAGGGATAATAATATCCATAGGAGTAGGTGGATGATGCACACTCATATTCTTCAACTCCGCCGTGATAAGGGATAATTGAGAAGTCATCTTACTCTCCAAAGAATCAACTTTTGACTCCAAAGTATCCATTCTTCTATTATGAATTGTAGAAGCTCCTAATTCATGTACCACTCTAGTGTCTCTTGCACCATGTTGCTAATGATTCAGGGCCATTTTCGTGATCAAATCCTAGGCTTTCTCAGAAGTAGAATCTATCAGAGATCCTCCTAATGCAGCATCTAACATACCCTTCTCTTAGTTCTTCAACCCAGCATAAAAATACTGCACCAGTTGTTCATCTGGAATTTGATGGTATAGGCATCTTGCGAGTAGGCCTTGGAATTTATTCCAATAGTCATAAAGAGACTCATTATAATCTTGCTTAGCCAAATAGATCTCCTTTCTCATCGATGAAGTCTGAGAAGTTAGAAAGTATTCTCCAAGAATGCTTTCCTTAAGTTCCCCCAATTGTGATACGCATCCGCCACATGCCTTGGAAGGCTCATGTACCACTCTCGAGTTTTACCCTCCAATGATAAATGGAAAACCTTCCACAGCACTTGGTCCAGTGATGCTCCCGCAGGCTTCATGCTCTGGCAAACCATAGAAAGGGACTGCAAATAGAGATATGGATCTTCTCCTGTTCAAGCCATGAAATTTTGGAAGTGAGTTAATCAATAAACCTTTGATTTCAAAATTAACTTCAAAATTTGGACATGCAGTAGTAAAAGGATCAAAATTGACATCAGATGTTGTGGCTTTCCTAATTGTTCTTCTTCTAGGGTGCCCATTATTTACTCCCACTCTCTCTTGCTCTCCATTCCCTCTGTTGCCACCATTCCTCAATTGGTTAGCATTAGGGTTAGGATTAGGTGGGTTAGGTGGCAAATCAACCATGATCTCTTCTTCAGTAGGTTCACTCTCGCTACTAGATAGGCTAGATTCCACAGAGATGTTTTCTTGCTCAACCACTAATTCACTTGTCCCCTCAACTCTCTTTTCTCTTCTTATCTCTCTAAATCTTCCCTCAATCTCAGGGTTAAAGGGCATAAGCTTGGTTTTTCGTGGCATGCAAGACAAGAGTAATAGAGAAAAAGCAACAAAATTGACTTGCAACACACAAAGTCAGATAAAAGTATAAAATGTGATGGATGCAAGTGTATGTATGAGTATGGGTGTGTGTGCACAGAAAGAAAGGCAAAAATTAAGGTTCAAGTTTGAAAACTGTCCAGAATGGTTTACCGTGATGAAAGTAGGAGTATGCCATGGCAAACTTGTCCTGAGAGGGATCCTCATGAATTTTTACTCATTGGCTGCAGCGAAAGCAGAAGTTTGCCATGGCGAAAGGTCATAGAAAGCTAGACACAGTCCGGGACAATGCAGATGCAGAGTGTAAATGCAGAAGGGTATAGAAAATCAGTATATTTGTTTGTATTTCTTAATATTTTGATGCTATGCAAAATGAAAACCTCTACTATGAACAAGTATGATCCTAAGCTATCTAAAATGCAACCTGAGAAGGCTTAAAACCTCAATTGATAGAAAATATGACACAAGCTAACCTAGAGAACCAATTTCTTGGATCTCCAGCAATGGCGCCATTTGATTTGCAATCTTTTCTTGACCATGGAGGTTGAATCAAAATTTTTATCCAAGGATTGCACTATAAGGTGCAACCCCGGTTTGTTTCGCTTGATTGGAGCCTATAAAATGGACCTAAGCTAACTTGAATGCCATACAATGCAAACTGAACATAAAAAGGGGGGTTTTGGTTTTTGAAAACATTAATTGAATTGAACTGAATGATAAAAATATTTTTGGATTTTAGGGATTTAAGAAATGGAATGATGATAATCAGATGACCAAACAATAATAAAGATCTTCTAGAAAGTGTGCTCAGGCTGTCATAGTTTAAAATCAATTGATATGGGTATAGAAATCACTAAGTTTCAATTAGTAAACCTCAAAGTACTCTTTAAGTCCAGAATCTTGAGTAATGGAACTCCATTACTCAAGATTCTGTTAAGTGCCCTTACTGTGTGTAGAACGATTTGATTAATGCAATGGCTCAAATGTAATCAAAATCAACTCAATGTCAAAAGACAACCGTGCAAGAGTAGAGAGAATCAAAAGATCACAATTAACATACATGATATTTCATATATTTAAGCTCAAAAGTTCTACAAAAATCAATCCACTACACAAATGGAAATTCAAAACCGATTACAACTATAATCAGATAGTTCAACTACAAATTACAAACTCTAAACCTAAAAATTCATAAACTCATAGCTGAACTAGGATTAAACTACTCCCCTTCTTAGCTCATTGAACTCTAGTGATTGCTACACCTTCAGAAATGCCTAGCCACGCATAGAAATCTAAAGCATCTCAACTAGGAATGAATCTGAGCTTACCGTGGTGGAGGTTTTATAGTGGAAAAATAGAGGAAAATTAGGGTTAGATCATAGAGGGATGAGAGAGAACGAAATGGAGGCTGTGTGTGTAGTGTGTGTTGTCACTTATCCTGAAATAGGGTTTCTAAATCGGTAATGAAGTATACTGGGTTGATTTGTGTGAGTGGGTAGGTAAAATTTTCTGAAAATGGTTCAGGTCTGGGTTACTGATTCAAAAAGTTCACCGCGGTGAGTATGGTTTTGCCGCGATGAACCATGGCCAAGAAGTCTTCTGGTTGAAGTTCTGGATTTAGTCACGACAAAGGCATGAGTTGGCCATAGTGAAACCTGGCAGAGATATTAACGTTGCCTCTTATGTGTTACGCGCCCTTGATCTTCACTCTTGGCTTTACTTCTTGAGTGTCCTAAAATGAAAAGTAATGGTTTGAGGAATCAATCATCTCGAAAATCAATTAAATACAATTAATGAATAAATATGACAATTTTAACCCTCAAACACCACTAACTTCAAAACAAGGGCTCTCAAACTTAAATAAGCACATCTATCATCAAAATGAGCCAAAAAAGTGTAACAAAAACCTAGAAAATGTTATCAAATAATATAAGCAATTTGAGCTCAATCAGGCCCACAGCGCATCACCTAACCAAAGACTCTAATCCTTACAATTCGGCCTTACTATCTTCTCTAGGATTTGTTTGATTTGATGGTTAGATACTTTTGCTTGACCATTTGTTTGAGGGTGATATAGGGTGGAAGTCTTGTGGGCTATACCGTATTTAGTAAACAAGTTAGAAATGACCTTGCTGCAAAAATGTGTACCCATATCACTTACTATTGCACATGGTACTCCAAATTGACTAAAGATATCAGACTTTAGGAACTTGGAGACCGTAGTTTCATCATCCCTTTTAGTAGGGATTACTTCAGCCCATCTAGATAGGTAGTCTACAAGTAAAAGGATATAGCTATAACCATGGGATATAGGAAAGGGCCCCATAAAATATATTCCCCACACATCAAAAACCTCACAAAAAAGAATATGATGTTAAGGCATCTCATATCTCTCACTCAACCCCCCAAATCTCTAGCATTTATCATATGCCTTACAATAATCATATGAATCTTCAAAAAGGGAGGGCCAAAAGAAACCGATATCTAAGACCTTCCTTGAAGTTTCCTAGCACCAAAATGACCACCACACACCATATCATGGCAAGCAAAGAGTAATGTGCGTCATTTTCAATTTGATCAGAGTATTTATCATAGCACCAAAAGGACTGACCCTCCTCCTCAGGTATACATCTTCTAATTACTTAATCGAAGCACATCTTCCATAGATAAGGGTCATCCCAAATATAGTAATGTGCATCATTTTTCAATTTATGTACCTGAAAATAAGACAAATGGGGAGGAATCAACCTAAGAGAGATATAGTTAGCTAGGTCAGCAAACCATGGTTCATGCTTCTCAATCACACATAAAGAAGCATCAGGGAAAGAATCACAAATAATATCAGAACTGATTACTCCCCTTGCTTCTATAGGTAGCCTACTCTGATGATCAACAATATAGTTGACATTGCCAACTCTATCTTGTACCTCTAAGTCAAATTCTTGTAGCAGCAACATCCATCAAAGAAATCAGGGCTTTGATTGTGGCTTCTAAAACAAGTATTTCACAGCAGCAATTGATTAGATATTGTCTAAATTTTTCAAGTGCAAAAATAATAGCAAACAATTCCTTTTTAGTTGTAGTGTAATTCACTTATACTGAGTCTAGAGTTTTAGAAGCATAGGCTATAACCCTTGAAAGCTTGCCATTCCTTTGTCCTAGTATTGCTCCCATAGAAAAGTTAGAAGCATCACATGAAAGCTTAAAAGGGAGGTCCTAATTAGGTAAAGTGAGGATAGGTAGAGAAACCAACCTTCCTTTAAGTTCATCAAAAGCTCTTTTGTAGTTATCATTAAACATAAAATCCACATCTTTTTGCAAAAGTTTAGCGAGAGGTAGAGCAATTTTGCTACAATCCTTTTATAAATCATCGATAGAAACCAACATAACCTAGAAAGGACCTTAAATCTTCCAAGCTAGTAGGGTAAGGTAAAGAAAAAATAACTTTCACTTTAGCTTTATCCACCTCTATTCCAGCATTTGAAATTAAGTGGCCAAGCACAATTCTATAGTTAACCATGAAATGACATTTTCATAGTTCAAAATCAGACCCTTTTCAACATATCTAGACAAGATTTTATCAAGACCATGCAAGCAATTAGTAAAATAATTCTCATACACATTGAAATTGTCACATCCTGAATTTTGGGCCTAGAAGTACCAAAATTAGCCTCAAACGGGCAAGCTACCAGACTTTTTTTTGCGGAGGTCCCAGAGACTCCCTGAATGGACAGAGGGATTCCCAGGGACTAAATTTCAAAGAAGAGATACCTATTTGTAAATAATAAAAGTTCTGGTCGACTAATGTTCAGAGTTACTGAAAATGGCCCAAATGTTTCAGAAAAATTCCAGAAAAATGGAATAGGATCCTGGAGCCAAATAAGGCTAGAAATGACGGAAATGCCCTAAAGTCATTCTAGGGTTTTGGACAACTTGAGATAGTAACATAAATTAAATTATTTAAGCTATAAGACAGCCTCAAATAATCAGGAAAATCTGGGAAAAAGTAGCCGAGGAATTATCACAGATTTTAAAATTAATTCCGTCCCCAGAAAGTAACGAGGTTAGCTTTAATTAAATTTAAAGCTTATTTATACCCTATCCAGGGAAAGTCAAAACAACCGTCTAAGGTTTGACTTTTGACTTAAGAAATATTAAAGGAATTTTATGTGATGAAAGGTAAAGAATGAAGTCCAGAGACAGATCGACAGAGTTATGAGCTAGTAGAAAAGAATTCGGTAAAATCAACTCTGATTAAATATTATTTAATTAATTACGTCACTGGGGAGAGAGGGATGGGATATTCCTTTCTCTATAAGTATACCATGGGAAGATTAAGTTAAGAGTCAATGAAAGGTACATTAGTAAAGCTAAGAAACCTGGAAGGGAGCCGGACCGACAATGTCGAGTCCTTTAAAGGTCATAATAGGAAATTTATGAAAAATTCTCAAAAATTTTCCTAAAGGGTAAATTAGGGGTTTTTGAGTATATGATGTTTTGGAAGTGAGAATGGCCCAAAATAAATTTTGGTGAAAATTCCCCAAAAAACAATTATTTTTGGGAAAATAGGGAAAATAAAGGGGAATTAAAGCCATATAATTATTTTAATTACCTAAGGACTCCAAAAATTCAAGAAAAAATATAGATACACTCCCTAGGAATATATATGAATTTATAAAATTGTTTCCAAGTATTGAAAATACAGGAAATAATTTATGGGGAATTCACTTTCGAAATCCTATCGGCAAAAGCCTGATTTCGGAGAAAATGTGAAATAAATAGTTAGAGGTTATGAAAAATCCCCAAAATTTTCAGATCATACTTTTATATTAAATGTGGATTTTTCATGGAAAGAAATAAATTTTTGGAGGCCCTGAGCTATTTTCCTTAATAAAGGACTAAAAGGGGAAAATCCGGTAAAGGATGGCAGTTGGGATTGAACTAGATTAATCCCATTACTTCCTAATCAGTTTTTACCATTTAGTTAGCATCCAACAAGGCCCAAATTCATGCTCAGCATGACCAGAACAGCTGGCTTATGTGCTAGGCAAATTTTCATCCATTGATGAAAAATGACTTGGAAAGCAAGATGCAAGTGGCTGACTAGGATTTGCTGATGGCTTGACTTTAATTTTAGGCCATGTTTGACACTTGAAAATGCTTTCCAAAGGGGGAAGAACCAGTAGAAATTGTGGCCTATAAATACCCCCATAATTCTCTCAAAATTCACATAAAAATCTGGAAAAATAGGGGAGGTTCTGCTCAAATTTTTCTTGACTTTTAAACACCTTCTAAAACCACTTCCAATCCAAGGCTAATCATCAAGCTTTGATCAAGGACTCCTTAAGGTATGTTTAGGCTTTAATTTGGTGCATTTCCAATAGCTAAATCATGATGTTTGGTGCTGTTTTGAATGGGTTTATGGAAGAAATCGTCCTAGGACTCATGCCTATTTATTTCAGCCAACTCAAGAACTCAAGGGTAGGATTTGTTTCAATGAATGGTTCCAATGGATTTAAAATGTGATTTTGTGTGGGATTATGCTATGAAAGTATGTTTAAATTCATTGGAATCAAAAATGAAAATTTAGGAATTTAAGAGTATGTGTTCGGCCAATGAGAATTCTTGGTTAGGATTGGATTTTGATTGTTTTAAGCTTGAAAATGGATTCTACATGCAAAATTATGTGGGAATTGTATGTCCAAATAATTTTATGAAGGTTGGAATTGAAACTCAAAAGTTAGAGTTTAAGTATGTTCAAGAAAGAATCAAGTAGAGGTAAGTTGATGACTTGATTCTAATAATTGTTTTGCATAATGTATTGATGTGTTTAGTGAAACGTTCTACCTTTAACCCCTCAAAGTACGCATTAACAAGCGTTATGGTTCAAGAAGATCATGACACAAGCCCGTGAATTTAAAATTTCAACATAATTACTCGGATTACTATTTACTGTTTAACTTTCAGATTACAGGTCCGACTTCAAAAATTTATAACTAATTCCATAAAAATCTTATTGGGGTGTTCTAAAATTATACAGAAAACTCTTTCAATGCTCTTTAAGGGAAAAATATTATCCAATTGGACTTATTCTTGCCCAATTCGTACAATTTAATCAATAAATATTACTATTCATTTCATAAAATCTGAAACTTCCAGATTCTATGCCTTAAATTTGGAAATTCATATCTCCTTATGTATACATCCAATCGAGGTGATCTACCTCTCATTTTAAAGCTTGGGACATGTTCTATGATTCTGCCAAATCTCGTGACTTAACTCATTCGTTTGATAGGTCAGACTGGAGCTATAAACTCATTGCTCTAGGACCTACGTTTTATCTCTTAACATCTCTTTACTTTAATTCTTTTATTTCTTTGGCATATATAATATGGGCTTACTCTTTCTCATTTATGCTTATACACTTTTATTCATGCCATAAATATTATAATTAATTACATGGCATCATAGGCATCCATAACATAAATTACATTGTAGGAGAATTACATATTGAATAATAATATCACTCATTAACATGAACAATTCTCCACTTTCTTCTCCTTGCTTCTCATGCCATTATTGTCCATCATTGATTGACCTAAATGGTTGGTTAGGGAGGGGTGAGATTCGGGAGAATCTTAGTAGCAAACAATACCATATTAATCATGCTAGATGGATGCTAATGCACTACATGCAACTTGCTTGTTCTCTTGTAGTTGGTGACATATTAGCATGCTTAAAGCTACCTTTTTGATGCATGGCTATGAAGACAAAATTTACTCATCATAAATAGTATTTACAGTAGCCAATACATGTCACAACAACATTCAAACAACATGTACAGCAACACACAAGCATACAACATGAAGTAATGATAATAGGTAAGTTCACTACCTTGCATCTCAAGCTTTCCTCTTACTTTTCCTTTGACTCCCTTGAATTTCCAACCATGGGGGCATTTGGTTAACATCACCAAACATCCTCTTGGATGTTCTAAAGGTCCTAACATAATCACATTGATCATACAATCTATTAGGACCACTAGATTACATAATATTCAAGACTAGCTCTCTTGAACCTCAACCCTTTCTCTTGCTTTTAGGGTTTTCTTTCTAGCTTTTCTAACATAAATCTCATCATTTTCCATCCTTTAGATCCATTTCTTGTCAATTAGGACCACTTTAGATGGCCTTAGATTCAAGAAGATCAAATCTGAAAATTTTGCTTCGCGGGTACTGTTCACGCAGAAATTCCAGAATTTTTACTCAACTTTGAAAATACATAATTAATTTTAGAAAAATCCAAATTGAGTGGTTCTAAGTCTCACTGAAAGCTCCTTAAGTTAAATTTAAAGGAAAAATAGTTTCAGGAACCAATTATATGCTGAACAGTACCGGAATTGTACGGAGCTTGACACTCTTCCAAAGGTTAAACACTGTTTCTAGATTTCAAACCCTAATTTTGAAAAATCACCATAAATCGTATACATATCCAAATAAAGTGTTCTACCTATGGATTTAAAGCTTACAGAGTGTACTTTAATCATGACAAATTTTAGAATCAGATACAAAGAGTAACTTATTTCAAACAGGTATTAAATCAGATGCTATAACCATCACATACCTTGATCTTGAAGCTTGAATCTTGTTCCTTCTTCTTGGCCTTCACCCCTACGTTTTTCTCTCTAAATTTTGGCAGAGTTTTCCCTCTACAAATGGTTGCCAAAATACTCTTTCAAGGTGGGGTATTTATAGCCAAAACTTTGACTTGAATGGACCAAAATGCCCTTGGTGGGTAATAGAAAGAGTAAGGGCAATCTTGAAACTTCAAGTTAACTTTTACATCATCATTGCATCATCTTCTTGCATCATCCTTACCTCATTCTTCTAGAAGATGCCAAGTGTCACAAATGTGGTGGAGGAGAAGGGAGATTAGATCCTAGCCGTTGGATCAAAACTTAATCCTTAAGTTTCCTCCGAATTTACTTGGCCCACGTTTCTCTGGCTTTCTTTATGGCTTTCTGGAGCTCAGAAAATTCTTCTGTCTACTCCATAAATTCTTTTTAATTCTAGAGAGTATCTATGAATTTTCTTAGGCCATAACACTTCCTTTAAGCCTTGCATAAAAATTCATTTACTAAAATACCCTTTTATCGGTATAATCAGCTTTTTAATTTATTAAAGCCACTCCACTAGCCTTTTGGTTACAGGACTAATTTTATAAATTAGTACAACCTTCCAACCATTTAACCTCATTTTTGTGTACATTTTTTAGGTCTCTTGCTATTTTAAATAATTACCTCGAACCATATACTTTTTACTGGACATAACCTTATAAATTCCATTTAAGCTGTCTCAGGGATATTTTTATCTTTTCTCTTCACAGAAGAGCCTTAGAATATTATTTCCCATTTTTTGGGATTTTCTTAAAATTCTCTACTCTTCCATTATTACCCCTGTTGATCATAACTTTCTGAATTTACAGTTTAGTCCCTGCTTGGACTTAGCTTCATACAATCCTCTCTTTGAGGTTTCTAACTTAACCTTTGGCCTGTATCTAGCCTCTTTTCTCTCTCTAGGCCTTCAAGACTTTACTGGAGCCTCTAGCCTTGATTATACTTGAGCCCCTGAAAACTTTTACTTTGCAGTTTAGTACCTAAAACTGCTTTGACTTCCTTTCTCATCTTTAGGACTTCTGCTCAAAAGGGGTCTGGTAGTCTATCCAATTTAGGCTATTTCTGGTACTTTTAAGCCTAAAAGTTAGGATGTTACATTTAGGATCTTAGAACATCCAAGAGGATTTGGATAATGTATTGATATGTTTAGGACCTTAGAACATCCAAGAGGATGTTTAATGGTGTTGATCGAAAATCCATAGGGTTGGAAAGACAAGGGAATCAAAGGAAAAGTAAGGGAAAAGCTATGTTACAAGGCAGTGAATTTACCTATATTGTGTGGTTGATATGTATGCTTGCATGGCATGCTTGTGATACCATAATGTGACTAAGCCGTAATGAAATGTTTGTAAAGTTAAGTGCAAACTTATGTTATGTTATGCCTTGGCGATATGTTATGAAAGCATGTGATGTTTGGCTTACTTTCTATGGCATCCATATGTTAATGTTATGATAACATGTCATGCATTTGCATTATGTCTTGCATGCTTATGGGTAGTGCTTGCTACTGAGATTCTCCCAAATCTCACCCTCCCTTAACGACCCCTAATAGGTGCTATATGCTTGAAGGAAAAATCAAGAAGTGGAAGTGCAAGATAAAAGGAAGAAACCAAGCATGTTTTATGTTTCCATAACATGCTATGTTATGTAACTATTATGTTAGTTGATGTTATAATCATGTCATGTATATTTGATGATGATTAAAATGTTTATGGTATGTAAGATGGCATGAGATTATGTATGGAAGTAGTATATGCAATGACACATGGGAAATGCAAGAAATGAATTTATTTGAAAATGTTGAATTAAGTTAAGGAGTTAGAGATTCCCTAAATGAGCCACGAATTCGTGCCAATGATGAGATAAAGCAAATGAACAAATTTTGTCATGAAATTTGGTGAGTATTTAGAGCACATCCTAAGCTTTAAAACAAGTGGTAGGTCACGTGAAATGGATGTGTATGCTAAGAGTTATGGCTATTCAAAGTTGAGGCAAGACTTCTGAAAAACACTGTTTTGACCAAATGAACAGTAATCTTTGATGAATAAACTGTACGAATTGGCAAGGTTTAAGTCCAGATTGGAAGGTAAGGGGAAAGTCTTTACAAGTAGCATCATTGAGTCATATACAATTGATACAAACTCTCCAAGAGTTTTATGCTCTGGTGGGGATCAACTCATTGTTTTCATTTTTCACTACAATTATACCATTTTTTTGGCACTACGTGGACTAGAGACACCCATTTAGAATTAGAAATGGGATATATTATCCTTGTACTTGATAACTTCATGACTTCCTTCTTTACTACATCAAGGATGAGAGGGTTTAACCTCCTTTAGGGTTGTCTAATGGGTTTTGACTCTTTATTCAACAAGATTCTATGTGTACAGATTACTGGGCTAATCCCTAGAATATCAGCTAAAGTCCAACCTAAAGCTCCCTTATGTTTCCTTAGAGCCTCCAATAAATGGGACTCTTCCTTATCGAACAAGGAGTTCAAGATTATGACAGGTAATTTACTATTGACTTCTAGGAAAGCATATTTTCGGTAGGGAGGTAATTCTTTCAACTCAAGAATTGGGGGTTGAACAATAGAAGGGATTAATGGGGATAAGTCAAGAAAGAAAAGTGAACTGCCTTTTGAAGCCTCAACTTGGGTGACCGTTTCTTGCTTTGACAGATGTTCCTCAACTCTACCAAGTATTCAACCAAGCTAGAGTTGGTCTATAGCAGCAATGACTTTGGTCAGGCCATCCTGTATGTCACATCCAGAAATATGGTATTTAGGAAATAGGAATATTCATAAATAATTAAGGGTCAAAAATGACAAGGAGTAATAGAAGAATTTTGGGTGGAAAATAATTATTATAATTTTCTAAGCCAATTATGAAAAGTTTGACTAATTAAGGAAAATTGGTCAAGAGTAAATAGGGGAAAAATAATTCCAAGTCTCAGAAAATTAAAGAAAAATAAGGACAAGGTTCCTTGAGAATTATATGGAATTATAAAATTGGTTTTATGACCAATTTGCCCTTAGAGAAATTACAAAGGAATTTAAGGGCAATTTAAGCTAATTTAAGGTCCTTATTTAGAAAATTCCAAATAAATATATTTAAGAAGGATAAAATCCCAAGAAAATTCCTATGAAATCCCAAGGAATTATAAGAGATTATGAAATTAAAAGAAGACCCTCAAGTATCCAGGATTTTTTCCAATTCTTTGGAAAAGTGGAAAAATCACTAAAGAGAACGAAAATAGTTTTCCTTTTTATTTAATTATTGGGAAATTAAATTTGAGATAAAGAGGGCAATTTGGGAAGATAAAAATAAGGAGAATAATTTATGGATCTGAGAGAAAATAATTACAGAGGCCAGAGCACAGTAATTATAGAAAAGAAGTTAAACCCGGAGTAAAAGTGCACTGATAAAGTGTTGATCGGAGCCTTGCACTTTACTTGGCCCATAAGCTACCACTTGTCAAGCCTTTAATGGATGATAATTAGAGCTTTCCAAGTGTCAAGCTACCAATGGAGAGGATCTTGACTTTGGAATTTAATTACAATGTGAATTAAGTTAATTAAAGAGAAAATGCAAGACTAAGTAGGCTTATGACACTTGGCTCTTCATTAATTGTGGTAGATGGGATATTTTGATAGCATTGATGAGCTCATCTCTCCCCTAAATCAGATGGAAATTTCGTGCAAGGCATGAAGAGAGGGAAAAAGAGAGAGTTTTGAGGGAAAACTAAGAGAAAGGCATCAACTTTGGTCATACAATTAAGGTTCAAGGTGAGTTCTTGGCTCTAGATGTGTTCTTGCCTTGTTTTCTTTCTCTTTTATGGTTGAAAATATGTCTTCTCTCCCTCTTTTGATGCTGGCCGAACTGGTTGTTTAAGGGGAAAGGGAGTTTTGCTCATCACACTTGTTAAAATACTACAACACAAGCTAGATCCTAGTGTTTGCAAGTGATTATAGTTGGTTTTGAAGCATTTTTCATGGTTACTTCCTTGAGTGTCATTTTCGGCCAAGACAAGATCTGAACCCTAGGATGTGTTTTTCAAAGTTTTGAGGCTTCCATTGTGTTCAAAATGAAAAATGGTGTAGGGTAAACCTAAAGAACAAGTGTTGGAAGCCATAGAAGCAAAGTTGCAATTTTTGAGTTTTAAACCCTAAGGGTTTGGTCAAGCTGAAACTGGAAGAGGAAAATTTATTTTGTTAAATCTAAGTAGATATTTGGAATATACATGAAAAACCATGTAGGAAAGGGTCAAGAGGGAATTTTTAGGGTTTATGGAACACAACTCTAAAAATTCAAGAAACAAAGATAGAGGCTTTAAGGGGTTTAGGATATTCTTGAGTTATGTGATTGATTTTTATGTGGAATGTTTAATAATACTTGCTGCCCTTTCTGGGGATTGCCATGTTAGGGTTTGGCATTTGTAGAAGCAAGAAAGAAGAACAAGAAAAATCAAAGAGCATTGGATTAAGGTAGTAAGATTTAATTAGCCTTAATGTTGAATGTTGCATTGATTGCTATGCAATTTCATGTGCTATTATGTGGTTGAACTAAATGATGATGATGATGATGATTGTGTAGCTATACTCCTTGCTTTATATGCCTTGGCTATTGCATGTTAGAGTGCTACATGTATGAGGTAAAGTAGTTCCCTATTAATAGCAAAAGGTTGAAATGCTTGTAATTGATGCATGTTAATGTTTTGGTTGATTGATCTTGCTACTGGGATTTTCAAAAATCTCATCCCCCCAATTATAATGTAACATTTTAGGGCCTGTAACTCTCAAGAACAAGCTGCAGAATGGAGGCTAATTATGGTGTCATACCATAAAATTTTCGTGGACATTTGGTTATGTATAATTATCAATGGTTGGTGCTGTAACCCTTAAGCAGGATGTTAGTTTAGAGCCATGGTTTATTTAGTTACTGAATGAATTTCAACACGAAATTGGGTATTCTTATAGTTGACATCCTGAACTTTAGATTGATAGGCAGCATGTTAAAAATGGCCAAGTATACGATTTTTAATGATTTTTCAAAGTTAAGGTTCAGAATCTGGAAAAAGAGCTTTTGGCAAATGGATAATGTTACCTTTCACAAAAACCTGACACTTTTTCATAAGGAATTGAATAACGATATTATTTTTCCTTGAAAGAGGACTTAAAGAGCTTTAAATAGAATTTTGAACCACCTCATTTCGATTTTTATGAAATAAGTTATGAATTTTTTAAGTTGGGGCCAGAAAACTAGATTTTTACCCGATGAACAGTAAAAATCCGAAAATCAGCGTTTTTCATGAATTTTTAAGCCCAAGGCCATCCAATATGGTCTAAAATGGTTTTTACTAAACCCTAAGTGAATCCGATAATAAGGTGTGACACTGTACACCTGCACCATAACTGGAAACCAAATCATTCAAAAAACATAAAGTATGAGAAGAAATTTTTAGTCTAAGAGGAAATTCAAGTGAGATATTGTCAATCAGCCCTGAAACCAGTATTTTTTCTTGCTTAGAGCGCAAGACATGCGATGGTGGAACAACAAGATGCTCGATGTTGTGACAACCGTTCTTTCAAAACCATTTTAGATTAAATTCAACAATTTATTTGAATGATTAACTATGATAGAAAAGAAGAAACCTTAAAATTTTAAAATCGCTATCATGGTTAAAAGAAATAAACTTATAATAAGAGTAACATTGATCATTATCTTGGGCCTTGGACTTCCAAAGTCCAGAAATATCATTCCACTATTAGCCCAAACCAAACTTATACTTTCCAACATATGATCTGATAAATTATTTTAACATAAGTCATGGAGCCTATTAGTCAAAAGTCAATACTATCAAAAGAGCGTAATACGCAAAGTCTTAAATATCTTTGGCCTTCCAATGATTCCCATATCAGATAGTAGTAATTAAAAGTATTAGTTTACAATATTAGAGTATATGGGCCCTATGTGGCAATATATAACAAATCGGCATATATAACAAAAGTCGGGAGGCTATACAAGCTATAACAACACACTATGCCTCTGGAGCCCTCCCTGATGGGTCACCACCTAAACTATCACCTGATAGTAAAAACCACCGGGTGAGACAAATGCCTCAGTAACCAACTTTCCAACTCATCATACATACTAACACGTACTCGTGAGGTGTCAAGTGAGACAGTTATTAACTCTCAAAAACATAGATATATAATTTCAATCATCCAAACCCTCACTATGGGGGCTAACACACAAGCCACATAAGTCTATCCGTCACTATGGGGGATTAATCAGATATATAGGCCTATCTCTCACTCCGGGGGATAAATAAGAAGCCACAAAGGCCTATCCCTCACTATGAGGGACGAAGGAAGAAGCCAACCAATGTGCACTAATGGCGGCCCTACCACGTGGTAGGATAGGACTCAATCCAAAATCCAAATAACAACCAATCATTCACAATATAATAAAAATGTCTCAATTTTTTCTCAGTATAATCCATAGGATATAAATCATATATTTTTTCAAACTTCTCAATCACAATTCCAAAAATCCCACAAGACAAATTTTCATAACTCAAAAGATATAACTTATCTACTCGAATTCCAAATAACAAATATTATCCAAAAATAGAAAAATACTCAAAAACAACATATTAGCACATATAACAAGCGGAGAGTGGTTACCTCTCGCCAAAGCAATACTAAGGATTATCATAAAGTCAATCATTTGCTCAACCAATAATTAATCTACACAATTAATATAACCACATATTAATATAAACTAATTAATTAATTAATTAAACTTCTCTATATTATATAAATTTATAATTTAATTAAATTTTTATTCTAAATTTCCGTAACTCTCATAACCCAAAAATTATTAAGTATTTTAGAAATAATTAAAATTTCTAACAACCCAAATTATTTATTTACCACCTCCAAATTATTTAATCGGTAAAAATATAATATAAATCATATATAACAGATTTTTCAACTAGAAAAAAATTAATTTAAATACTAAAAACTAACAAATGGACAAATCTAACCGATTAAAATTAACAACTCATTTACCTCTAAATTTTCATGATCATCTTTTACCAAAATTCCATATTAATATCATATATAACTCTCAAAATTTTCTCTAAGCACTTTAGTAATACTATCATTAGGAAGCCTAAAATATATAGAACATATTCATGAAGAAAGTTTGATAAAAAGAACTATATTTGTGTACCTAGATGATTTCCAAAGCTTGTATTACCCTTCAAAATGCCAGAACTTCTCTGCGCCTCTCTCATTTTCTCTTTCTCTCCTTCTCTCACGCACTCTCGCCTTCTGCCTCCTACTCTCTTTTATTCTGCAATTCCAACCACCCGTCGCAAATTTTCCTCCTTGCATTAACTCTTCATCCCTTAAGTCTTCCTTCTCTCCCCTTAAGTCTTCCTAATGCCATTTTTTTCCACACGTCTCCCAAATTTTCCACTTCAAATTTCAACTTTCCATCGAAAGTTGGTGGAAAGTTGACCCCATTATTTTTTTTTATTTTTAATATTAGGATATTACAACTCTCCCCACCTAAATAGAATTTTGTCCTCAAAATTCAAACAATCACATACACAAATTAAAAATAGAAGCAATTCAAAGTGCGTACTAAGAGAACAAGTAAGGGTACTCGTAACGCATCTGTTCCTCCGTCTCCTAGGTAGCAGCACCAAGACTCATGCCCTTCCAAAAGACCTTAACAAGACGGATAGTTTTGTTTCTCAATTATTTATCCTTAACATCCAAAATCCACTCTGGTTCTGCTGGATAGGTCAAATTATCTCACAACTCGACCTCTTCGAGTTCAATAACATGAGACGGATCAGGATGATACTTTTTCAACTGTGACACGTGGAACACGTTGTGTAAACTAGAAAGATGTGGCGGCAGCACAGTTCGATATGCAACAGGTCCAATCCGCTCCGAAATCTCATAAGGACCCATAAATCGGGGTGTAAGCTTCTTGGCTTTAATGGATCTGCCAACACCAGTGACAGGTGAAACCTTCAAAAATACATGATCACCCACTTCAAATTCTAAAGGTCTCCTCTGACGATCCGCATAACTCTTCTGTTGACTTTGGGCCATCAACAACTTCTACTTGATCAGCTCAATCTTTCTGGTTGTGATGTCCACTAAATCTGGGCCAATAATTGTTCTTTCACTTAATTTAGTCCAAAGTGGAGATCTACATTTCCTCCCGTACAAAGCCTCATATGGTGCCATCTGAATGCTAGCGTGATAGCTGTTGTTATAGGCAAACTCAGCTAATGACAAGTGAGTGTCCCAACTACCCTTTAGCTCTATAGCGCAGGCTCTCAACATGTCCTTGAGAGTCTGAATAGTCCTCTCAGTCTATCCATCAGTCTGAGGATGATAAGCAGTACTAAACTTGAGCTTAGTGCCTATGGCTTCATGTAATGACTACCAGAAATTCGATGTAAACCTTGGGTCCCTATCTGAAATGATAGACTCTGGCACTCCATGGAGTTGAACAATCTCATCTATATATAGTTTTGTTAATCTTTCTAAAGAGTAAGTACTCTTGATAGGCAAGAAGTGCGCTGACTTAGTCAATTTATCTACAATTGCCCATATCACATCATAACCAGCCGGGGTTCTTGGCATACCAGTAATGAAATCCATAAAAATGCTGTCCCATTTCCATTGCGGAATATCAAGATTCTTTAATAGTCCCGGAGGTCTTTGATGTTCTATCTTGACCTTTTGACATGTCAGACACTTCATTACAAAATTCGTAACATCCCTCTTCATTTTTGGCCACCAGTAGTTCTTTTTCAAGTCTTGATACATCTTGTTTATCCCTGGGTGTATTGTGTAATTACTTCGATGCACCTCTTCTAGAATAGTCCTTTTGATTTCCTCATTATTAGGGACACAAATCCTCGTCTTGTACCTTAGGATTCCTTCTTCACCAATTTCATAATCAGGCACACCATTGGTCTCCACTTCCTCTCAGATGCTTAGTAACCGGTCATCCTCCATCTGTGCAGCCTTCAAGTCTCGAAAGAACTCATAATCACCCAAAATTGATTGTAGAGTGGCTGAAGCCTCATGCACCACTTGGAGATCTCTCAATCTCTCTAAGCAGTAGTGTTCCTCCAAACTCATGTGAAACACATGCACTGTTTTCCTACTCAAAGCGTCTGCAACCACATTGGCTTTACCCGAATGATACTTAAGCTCAAAGTCGTAGTCCTTGATAAATTCCATCCACCGACGTTGTCTATTATTCAATTCCTTCTAATCTATTAAATACTTTAGGCTCTTGTGATCACTAAAGACTTCAAACTGTGATCCATATAAGTAATACCTCCAGATCTTCAATGCAAAAACCACCGCAGCTAATTCCAAGTCATGTGTAGGATAATTTTCCTCATGCGGCCTTAATTGTCTAGATGCATAGGCAACAACCTTACCTTCCTGTATTAGGACACACCCTAAATCCTTAAGTGAAGCATAAGTGTAAAGGGTGTATGGTTTACTAGGATCTGGAATAGTCAACACTGGAGCCGTGGTCAACTTAGCCTTTAGTTCTTGGAAAGCTGCCTCACATTTTTCATCCTAGACAAACGGCCGGTCTTTCTTGGTCAACTTAGTTAGAAGCATGGCAATCTGAGAAAATCCCTTGATGAATCTTTGGTAATACCCAGCTAAGCCCACGAAACTTCTCACCTCCATCACAGATTTTAGTGTTTCCCATTTCAACACGGCATCGACCTTGCTAAGATCAACAGCTACTCCCTCGGCAGATACTACATGGCCTAAGAACTTCACTTCTCTAAGCCAAAACTCGCACTTGCTTAACTTAACATGTAACTGATGATCCCTCAATATTCGCAATGCAATGTAAAGATGCTCTCGGTGTTCTTCCTCATTCTTTGAGTATATTAGGATATCACGTATAAACACCACAATAAACTTGTCCAAGTACGGCCTAAAGATCCTGTTCATATAGTCCATAAACACCGCTGGAGCATTTGTCAAACCAAAAGACATTGCTAGAAACTCATAATGTCTGTATCTGGTGCGAAAGGCCGTCTTCAGAATGTCCTCTGCTCTAACTCTTAATTGATGATATCCCCGACCTTAAGTCAATCTTGGAAAACACCACTGACCCCATTAGTTGATCTAGCAAGTCATCAATCCTAGGCAAAGGATATTTGTTCTTGATAGTCACTTTGTTCAACTACCTGTAATTTATACACAATCTCAAGCTTCCATCCTTCTTTCTCACAAACAGTACTAGTAATCCCCACGGTGAGACACTTGGTCTAATAAATCCTTTTTCAAGTAACTCTTCAATTTGCTTTTTCAATTCTGCCAACTCAGAAGGTGACATTTTGTATGGTGCTTTGGAAATTGGAGCTGTCCCTGGCACTAACTCAATGGAGAATCAACTTCCCTTTCAAGGGGTAAACCGGATATTTCCTCAGGAAATACTTCAGGAAACTCCTTTACTACCTCGATTTGCTCTATACTAACTTCTTTATCCGTACTAACGGAAAAGAAAACAGCATAAGCCTGATAACCCTTCTGAATACACTTAGTTGCTTGAGTAGCAGACAACCACAAATGACCATTAATAGCCTCAACTATCGTAGTGCACAAAGGAAGAGTTATCATCTTCCTTTTACAATCCAAAATGGCATTATTTGTTGATAGCCAATCCATGCTAATAATCACGTCAATACCCTTGAGGGGTAGACAAATCAAATCAATCACATACTCATGATTCTCAAATTTAAGCACAAGACTTAAACACGCCTGTGTGGTTAACACAGTGGCTCCCACTGGAGTTGACACTTTCAACATGTAAGACAAATCATGCATTGGAAATTTAAACTTTTGAGCAAACAATAAAAGAATGAGTGGCACCAGAATCAAACAACACAGGTATATCATGTCCTTGAAGAGAGACAGTACCTCTAATCAGATTAGGAGACGTACCAACTTCCTCTCTAGTCAGAGCAAAAACTCTCCCGGGCACCGTGGATCTGAAACTAGGAGTTTGCTGCTGCGTCTCTGGACAATTGCGAGCTATATGTCCAAACTTATGGCATCTATAGCATTCCCAACACTGTCATAGGTGATTTCTCCCACATCTCATGCAAGGACCACTAACACTTGGTGTAGATCTAGTAGGCTCATGGTGGACACTCCGATCTCCCCCTATACGGCTCCCCTAAGCCTGTCTCCTTTGTATAAAGCCTCCACGGGCTGAATTCTTCTGATTCTGGCTCTTGCCTCTACTTGAGTTACCTGAGCTCCCATAATTGTAGTTATTCTTTTTATTGATTCCTCCCATTGGCCTCATAAAAGTAGAGAATCTACCTTGAATATCCCGACGTCGGCTCTCCTCTACCTCTCGGGTTCTACGAGCTGTCATCCTGAGTTTCATGCAAGCATCCTCAAAACTCTTAAACTCATATAAGGCCATTTGCTGCTTCAACTCTGGCCTTGCCCGTTCTATCAATTGTTGAGCCATCCACTCTAGATTATCATTTTGCTGCAGGTAAGTAACATGCTTGGAGAGGTCAATATACTTGGCAATAAACTCATCCTCATGCATGTTCTCCTGTTAAAGAGCATAAAAAGCTGTTTCTTTTTCTTGTCTCATGGCTAGGGGAAAGTAGTGATCAAAGAACATCTGCTTAAATTCATTCCAAGTAATCCTCGAGTCATCTATGCCACTTATACTCCTTCACCACCTCTTAGCTCGGTCCCTTAATAAGACTACCGCTGCTTGTACCTTTTGGTAGGTATTACAACCACAAGCCTTGAATATTGTCTCCATATCATCAATCCAAGCCTCAGCTTTGTCAGGATCCATATCCCCATCAAAAGTCTTTGGGTGATGCTGCTCTATATCCTTCCATACACTCTTAAGATTCACAGTCTCCTCTTTTCCTTGTCGCCTTCGTGAACTACTCTCTTCTCTGGTTCCTTCAATAGAATCCCTGTGGGTGACAGAATTTCCCACAGATGGCTCAGGAAGCCCACTTTCTTCGAACTCTTCCACAACTTTCTTGACTCTCAAATCTTCCTCCATCTTCCTTACTCTCTTATCTACCACCGTAACTACCACTTCCCTTAGCTATTGTAGTAAGGATTAGGTGGGTTTATGGATTCATCCCCACCCTGATTGGTTTGTCGGAATCGCGTCCGTACCATCCTCCCCACCTAAGGATGGAACCCACCAAAAGAAACACAAAGTAAGGACAAGCACAGACACAAAGTAACAGAGAAGGTTATGTGAGATTATTATATATTGCCACTAAATGCAATGTAATGCAACTCAGTTCGCAGAATCTTTAGCTCTGATACCAAATTGTGACAACGGTTCTTTCAAAACCATTTTAGGTTAAATCCAACAATTTATTTGAATGATTAACTATGATAGAAAAGAAGAAACCTTAAAATTTTAAAATCGCTATCATGGTTAAAAGAAATAAACTTATAATAAAAGTAACATCGATCGTTTCCTTAAGTCTTGGACTTCCAAAGTCCAGAAATATCATTCCACTATTAGCCCAAACCAAACTTATACTTTCCAACATATGATCTGATAAATTATTTTAATATAAGTCATGGAACCCATTAGTCAAAAGAAATACTATCAAAAGAGCATAATACGCAAAGTCTTAAATATCTCTGGCCTTCCAACTATCCCCATATCAGATAATAGTAATTAAAAGTATTAGTTTACAACATCAGAGTATATGGGCCCTATGTGGTAATATATAACAAATCAGCACATATAACAAAATTCGGGAGGCTATACAAGCTATAACAGCACACTATGCCTCCGGAGCCCTCCCTGATGGGTCACCACTTGAACTATCACTTGAAGATAGTAAAAACCACGAGGTGAAACAAACGCCTCAGTAACCAACTTTCCAACTCATCATACATACTAACATGTGCTCGTGAGGTGTCAAGTAGGACAGTTATTAACTCTCAAAAACATAGATATATAATTTCAATCATCCAAACCCTCACTATGGGGGCTAACACACAAGCCACATAAGTCTATCCCTCACTGTGGGGGATTAATCAGACATATAGGCCTATCCCTCACTCCGGGGGACGAATAAGAAGCCACAAAAGCCTATCCCTCACTATGGGGGACGAAGGAAGAAGCCAACTAATGTGTACCAATGGCGGCCTTACCACGTGGTAGGATAGGACTCAATCCAAAATCCAAATAACAACCAATCATTCACAATATAATAAAAATGTTTCAATCTTTTCTCAGTATAATCCATAGGATATAAATCATATATTTTTTCAAACTTCTCAATCATAATTCCAAAAATCCCACAAGACAAATTTTCATAACTCAAAAGATATAACTTATCTTCTCAAATTCCAAATAACAAATATTATCCAAAAATAGAAAAATACTCAAAAACAATATATTAGCACATATAACAAGCGGAAAGTGGTTACCTTTCGCCAAAACAATACTAAGGATTACCACAAGGTCAATCCTTTGCTTAACCAATAATTAATCTATACAATTAATATAACCACATATTAATATAAACTAATTAATTCATTAATTAATTAAACTTCTCTATATTATTTAAATTTATAATTTAATTATATTTTTATTCTAAATTCCTGCAACTCTCATAACCCAAAAATTATTAAGTATTTTAGAAATAACTTAAAATTTCTAACAACCCAAATTATTTATTTACCACCTCCAAATTATTTACCTTAATAAAAAAAGATTTTCCACAATTTCCAAATATAAAATTATTATGTTCTAAATTCTAAAAATCCCATTTTAAGTTTAAACCTCAAAATCAAATTATCAAAAATTTAATAATACTTCAAATATTTATAAATAAATAATCTAATCAAAACTTTAATGGTATAACTACCATATATATATATATATATTTCCGTAAATAATAAACTTTTTGGCTACAATAATTATTTAAAAACCTTCAATCACCCAATAAATAAAACTAGATCGATTAAAATCTTAATAATATGTCAAACAACCCAAATAAATTACTTAACTTGAATTTAATCGGTAAAAATATAATATAAATAATATATAACAGATTTTTCAACTAGAAAAAAAATTAATTTAAATACTAAAAACTAACAAATAGACAAATCTAACCGATTAAAATTAACAACTCATTTACCTCTAAATTTTCATGATCATCTTTTACCAAAATTCCATATTTATATCATATATAACTCTCAAAATTTTCTCTAAGCACTTTAGTAATACTATCATTAGGAAGCCTAAAATATATAGAACATATTCATGAAAAAAGTTTGATAAAAAGAACTATATTTGTGTACCTAAATGATCTCCAAAGCTTGTATTACCCTTCAAAATGCCAGAACTTCTCTACGCCTCTCTCGTTTTCTCTTTCTCTCCTTCTCTCATGCACTCTTGCCTTCTGCCTCCTACCCTCTTTTATTCTGCAATTCCAACCACCCATTGCAAATTTTCCTCCTTGCATTAACTCTTCATCCCCTATGTCTTCCTTCTCTCCCCTTAAGTCTTCCTAATGCCATTTTTTTCCACACGTCTCCCAAATTTTCCACTTCAAATTTCAACTTTCCACCGAAAGTTGGTGGAAAGTTGACCCTACTATTTTTTTTTATTTTTTTTAATATTAGGATATTACAGATGTAACATCCTGACTTTTGGGCCTAAAAATACCAAAAATTGCCTGAATTGGATAGGCTACTAGACTTTTTTTTAGTATATGTCCCAAAGATGAGAAAGGAAGTCAAAGCAGTATCAAGGATTAAACTACAAAGTAAAAGTTTTCAGGGGCTAAAATGTAATCAAAGTTAGAGGCTTTAGTAAAGTCTCAAAGGCCCAGGAACAGAAAAGAGGCTAGATACAAATCAAAAGTTAAGTTAGTTAGAAGCCTCAAAGGGATGGTTTTATGAGGTTGAGCCCAAACAGGCAAAACCGTAAATTCAGAAAGTTACAGCCATCAGGGGTAAAAATAAAAAGTATACAAAAAATTCCAAGAAAATCCCAAAAAATGGGAAATAATATTCTAAGACTCTTTTGTGAAGAGAAATGACAAAAATACCCCTGAGACAGCTTAAGTGGAATTTATAAGGTTATGGACGATAAAAGGTACACTGTTTGAGGTAATTATTTAAAATAGCAACAGACCTCCAAAATGTACACAAAAATGAGGTTGAATGGTTGAAGGATTGTACTAATTTATAAAATTAGTTCTACAACCAGAAGGCCAGTGGAATGGCTTTAATAACATAAAAGGCCAATTATGCCGTTAAAAAAGGCATTTCAGTAAATGATTTTTATGCAAGGTTTAAAGGAAGTGTTATGGCCAGAGAAAATTTATAGATATTCTCTAGAATTAAAAGAAATTTATGAGTAAACAAAATAATTTTCTGAGCTCCGGAAGGCCATCAAGAAAGTCAGACAAACGTGGGCCAAGTAAATTGGAAGGAAACTTGGAGACTAAGTTTGATCCAAAGCCACATGACAAGTGGCTTTGGAATTGTCACATTTTATCAAGGGCAAAATTGGCAACCCTTGTCATAATTGAGTAGTTTGGCAGCCATTTGTAGAGGGAAAACTCTGCGAAAAATTAGAAAGAAAAACGTGGGGGTGAAGGCCAAGAAGAAGGAACAAGATTTAAGCTTCAAGATCAAGGTATGTGATGATTATAGCATCTATCTTTCTACCTATTTTGAACAAGTTAATGTTACTATCTGATTCTGAAATTTAGCGTGATTAAAGTACACTCTATAAGCTTTAAATCCATAGGCAAAACACTTCATTTGGATATGTGTACGATTTATGGTGATTTTTCAAAGTTAGAGTTTAAAATATGGAAACAGTTTTTAACCATTGAAAGAGTGGCAAATTCTGTACAATTCGGGTACTGTTTAGCATAGACTATTTTTTTTTTTAAAGAGAACTTAAGGAGCTTTCAGTAAGATTTGGAACTACTCAGTTTTAATTTTTCTAGAATTAATTATGAATTTTCAAAGTTGAGCAAAAATTCTGGAATTTCTGTGCGAACAATGCCTCTGAAGCAAAATTTATGTTAGAAAAGCTAGAAAAAAAGCCTTAAAACCAAGAGGAAGGGTGGAGGTTCAAGAGAGCTAGTCTTGAACTTTATGTAATCTCTTGGTCCTAATGGATTGTGTGATCAATATGGTTATGTTTAGGACCTTAGAACATCCAAGAAGATGTTTATTGATATTGACAGAAAGCTATTATGGTTGGGAAGTTCAAGGAGTTAAAGGAAAAAGCAAGAGGAAAGCTTGAGGTGCAAGGTAGTAAACTTACACTTTTGTACTTGATGTGGTATGCTTATGTGTTGGTTTGTAATTATTGATGTTTGAATGAGGTTGTGACATGATGATTGTTACTGAAATGTTGTTTTTAATATGTTCTCATGGCCATGCATTTTTACACCAAGCATAAACCATGATGGCATGTCATTAGTTAGCTTAAGTTTATGAAAATGTATATACCATACACTAGCATCCATCTTGTGCATGTATGTGGTAATGTTTGCTACTAAGATTCCCAAATCTCACCCCTCCCTAACCAACTATTTAAGTCAATCAACGATGGGCAATAATGGCATAAGAAGCAAGGAGAAGAAAGTGGAGAATTATTTTTGTTAATGAATGAGACTGTTGATAAATGTATAATTCTCTTATTTTGTAAATTATGTTGTGGATGCCATAATGCAATGTATTTAATAATAATGTTTATGAAATGAATAAAATGTATGAGAATGAATGGGGAAGAGAAAACCCAAGTTATGTATGCCAAACAAATAAAAAGAATTAAAGTAAAGAGTGGTTAAGGGATAAAACATAGGTCATGGCGCAATGAGTTTGTAGCTCCAGTTTGACCTATCAAATGAATGTGTTAAGCCACGAGATTTGGAAGACTTATAGTACACATCCCAAGCTTTAAAATAAAAGGTAGATCACCTCAATTGGATGTGTACACAAGGACATGTGAATTTCCAAAATTGAGGCAAAGAATCTGAAAGTTTCAGATTTTACCAAATAAACAGTAATCTTTATTGAATAAACTGTATGATTTTTATAGATTTAGTTATGATTTTTCAAAATTAGACCTGAAATCTAGAATTTAAATAGTGAATAGTAACCTGAGTAATTATGAGAAAATTTTAAATCCATAGGCTTGTGTCGTGATCCACTTGAGCCATAACTCTTACAAATACGTACTCTGAGAGGTTAAAGGAAGGATGTTTCACTGGACAGTTCCTTTTACGCCTTCTTTAGGGAGGGGTGGCTATAGCGAATAGGGGACCTCACCATGGTGAAGCGTGCCTGAGAGGGTCTCCTCGAAAATGATCCAGGAGCTTTATATTCAACTAGCATCATCTGCCATGTCTTGTATACCTCCAATATCCACTAGAAATTCCTTTCCAAAAGTGATGTCACTCAAAAAAGAGGTCAGATTATCAATAGTAGAAGATGATACATTATACTCTTGTGATATAGATAACATACTTTTGATTTCTAAGTAGTTAAGGCAAGTCAAATCAATATTACAAGAGCAAGATAAAGAATAGATGGAAGGTAGGGAAGTAAAGTACTCATCATAAGCAGTCAAAGATGAATCAAGCTCAAAGGATTCACTCTCATTATCCATAAATAAGGCATTTCCCTTAACAGTACTCATCACCACATTTATCTAAAAGGTTTGAATTATCTAACACATTATCGATCAAACTTAACAGTAATTGATTAACTAACAGTTATCTGACAAATGTTTGATTAATTAGTGATCAAACAATTGATCGATTAATAATTAATAATGTTATCGATAAAGTTTTAGATGTAGAAAATAAAATATTCCTCGGTAACTCGATAACATAATCGATAATGTTATCGATTACTTGTGCTTTTAAACTTTCAAAGATAGATTATAGCTTGAGCACCTTAGTAATGCATATGAAGATAAGAGAGAAGAATCAAAGAGATAGCACCAGGAACTCAATAAAGTGATCGAGTATGTAGTAACTTGATGAAGTTCTCGAGTTTAGTTTTCTGGTTCTAAAAATCTTCTCTCGTTACTCAATAATGACTTCGAGTACATGTATACTTGATAATGTTATCAAGTTGAGTTCTTTAAAGATCAAACTCTACTGCTCGATAACATAATCGAGTTTCTTTATGCTTGATATCATAGTCAATAAAGGACTAGGTTTCCAAAGTCTATTCTTCTTGCTAACATTCTTGATAATCCCAAGTGAAATTCTGAGGCTTTTTTCTTGTTGCTTGATCATCAACTCAAACATCAGTTTACTTGATAACTGGCTCTAGTAACAACTAATAATGGCTTTTTATTTTCTCATTTCTTCTAGTGTTTTTACTTAATAACATGTTTGAGTAGCATGTTGCTCGAGAGCTTAATCGATCAATGTAGAATTTCTGGTCTTTGCCTCAATAAATTCGAATTCTGATTCAAGCAAAACGAAGGTCAACTTTGAGTGATCATGGATCTTCTAATTCAACTCCTAATTTTGCAAATGACCTATTCCCAGAAAGCTCTCTGAGTCTAGTTTCTAATGCAATAAGAACCACCCCAACATTGATTATAGTCGCAAAGTTATCTTCATCATAGTGACTGAAGCTAGGAATAAAGTTGTTAAACATAACTACAATATTTCAAACAACGTATCTCATATGAAACTCTTTGAAGTTGATCTTCATGTCCATGAACCATGTTCTGAGTGTAGTTTCATATAAATCAAGTTTCACCATAAATGAATTTGTGGTTTAAGAGATATTATAGAAATACCAAACATGTGTCAGAGCTAAATGAAGAACAGAGCATAACAAAGTATATGTTTACTCGATAATGAACTCGATAAGGTGTCTACTCAAGTTCTTTATTAATTAATGCACATGAAAATCATCTCTGAAGCTTATTTTCAATATTTATATGAAAGGTGACTCAATATATGATGATATAACTTTTAGTTTATGTATGTTAGCTTCTGATTGAGCCATTCAAACTTCTAATCGAGCACAGGAACCTCCAATATCAAATTTATGAATTTGAATCTTGCTATTTCCATTTGATCTTACAAGCTCTTCTTCTCTTAATCTCTCTTCTTCTTCCTCTTGATCATTCTTCATAACTCAAAGTTCAACATAATAACTCCTTTCTTTTCTTGAGGAAACTACACAAAATATTAAGTATAGTAGTCAATCAAAGTATAAGATAAATAATTTATGCAAACTTTTTGCTCTACTATTTGACATCATCAAAACCAATCATCATATCTAACAACCTCCTTATCATGGTGCATACTTCTCTAGCCTCCATATCCTCTACGGACCCGTTTGCAATGACATTCAACATACCTGTGGTGCTTCTCTTGGATTTGATGGTTAGGGCACCTAGACAGCATATCCTGAAATCTCCTCCAGAAGTCAAACAATGATTCTATCTCATCTTGCTTGGCAGATGATATCTCCTTCCTAGCAACAGAAGCTTTATTGGAAAGGAAGTATTTCTCAAGGAATGCCCTTCTCATATTTGCACATGACAGTTAGGTATTCTCCATGTATATATGCAGATTCATGTACCACTCCTTAACTTTACCTTCGAGAGAGAGGTGAAAGACCTTCCACATGACATCCTCCAATCTAGCAGCAACAGGCTTCATTATCATGCAATGCATATGGAGAGCATTGAGATATATATAGGCATTTTCACCTACCAAACCATAGAATTTAGGTAGTAAGTGTACTAAGGGACCTTTAATCTCAAAATCAATAGTAAAATTAGGAATAGCACAATACAATTACTTAAAATTAGCAACATATTGGGTAAGTTCCCTAATGGTCCTCCTTCTATGGTTTCCCCATTGTTATCCCTTACTCTCATGTCCATTACCTCCATTCTCTCTATGTTTGAGTGGGTCATTGTTATTTTGGGGATCCTTAGGTATGACACGACCACCATGACCTCTCTCGGCCATAGGTTCTATTGGATCTGAGGTATCAAGGTCAAATTCAGGTTGGTGTCACTAGATAATAGGTCAAATTCGTCAGAAGTGGTTTCTTTCTCAACTAATACCTCACTGGTTCCCTCAACTCTTTTCTCTCCCCAAAGCTTAGTTAGGGATCTCTCAACTTCAGGGTTAAGGGTAATTGGAGTTTTGGAACTAGTCTTAGTTTTTCTTGGCATGCACAAACACAAAGTTCAAATTGAAAAACAAGAAACAATGAATGCAAGGATGTATGGAGTATGTGCAAGTACGAGGGTGTATGTATGCAGCAGATAAAAATTGTTTCCAAAACTTTTCAAAAAGTTTGGCCGCAGTGAAGCGGAAAGATTGCTGCTGTTACACCTTACTATCAAATCAGCTTAGGGTTCAATTATACTCATTTTAGGCCATATTGGATGGTCTTGGGCTCAAAAATCACATTGAGGACATTACTTTTCATATTTTTACTGTTCATATGGTAAAATCCAATTTTCTATACCAATTTCAAAACTTCATAACTTCATCTAGAAAAATCAAAAGGGCATTGTTCAAAATTCTATGAAAAACTCTTTGAATGTTCTTTCAAGGAAAAATAATCTTGTGAACTAATTTCATTTGAGAAAGTGTCAGGTTTTTGTGGAAGTCACCACTGTCTTTTTGGTAAAAATCCTTTTTTCATATTTTGAACCTTAACTTTGAAAAATCATTATAAATCGCACAGTTGTCCATTTTTAATGTGATACCTATCAAATTGAAGCTCAGGACGTGTCTATATTCATTCCAAATTTTGTGATTTAAAACATTTGGGAACCTAATCAAAATGTAGCTGCAAGTTGACAGTTCAGTTAGGGTTATAGCACCAACCATGCATACTTATACATAACCAAAATAGAATTGTTTCCCATGGTTCCACCACCACATTTACCCTTGAATTTGCAGCTTCCCTTTGGATGATTCAGGCCTAAAATATTGGATTATTTTGGGAGGGTAAGATTTTAATGAAATCCCAATAGCAAGAATAATTAACCACAACATCAACATGTATCAATTACAAGCATTCTAACCTTTTGCTATTAATAGGGAACTATTTTACCTCATACATGTAGCACTCTAACATGCAATAGCCAAGGAACTTAGAGTAGGAGTATAGCTACACAATCATCATCATCATCATCATCATCATCATCATCATCATCATCATCTAGCTTAACCACATGATAGCACATGAAATTGCATAACAATCAATGCAATAATTAACATTAAAGTTCGTTAAATTTTGCTACCTTGATCCAAAAGCTTTTTGATTCTTTGATCCTCTTCCTATCCTCCACAAATATCAAACCCTAACATCACAATGCATAAAAACGGCAGTAAGATTACCAACCAAACTATATGAAAATCAATAACAAAACTCAAGCAATTCCTTAGCCTTTAAAGCTTCAATCTTTATTCTTAATTTTAGAACTTTGTTTTCTTAATCCCTAAAAATCCTTTCTTAGTTTACTCCTACATGATTTTTCATGTAGAATCCAAATATGGGCTTGGATTTAAGAAAAGAACTTTCCTTCCTCAAGAACCAAGTTGGCCAAATAGGGGTATAGGTTTTCTAAAAATCATAACTTTGATTTTAATGCTTCCAACACTTGTTCTTTAGGTTTATCCTACACCATTTTCCATTTTGAACACCATGGAAGTATCAAAACTTTGAAAATCTCATCCTAGGTTAGGGTTCTTGAAGTGGCTGAATCATACCCCTTAAAGGTCAACCATGAAATCTTTTCAAAAACAACTCCAAACCACATGAAACCACCTTTAACTATAGTATTCTAACTATGCTTAACAACAAAACTCCTCTCCCCTAACCATTGTTCATTTTGGCCAACAACCAAAAGAGGGAAAAGTAGAATTTTTGACCATCACACTCAAGAGAATCAAGCAAGAAACAACACAGAATCAACTACCAACCTTAACTCCAAGATTACTTGATCAAAGATGGTTGCTTTCTCCTTGTTTCCACTTCAAGCTCTCTCATTTTCACTCTCTTCTTCTCTCGGCTGAATCATTAGGTCTGAAAATGGGGGAGGAATTGCTCTCTTAATAGCCAAAATATCTCAACTACCAACATTAATGCTATGCCAAGTGTTAACTCCTTAATTAGTCTTGAATCTCTCTCTTAACTTAAATCCAAAAGTAATTAATTTCCAAAGTCAAAATCCTCCCCATTTAATTCTTAACACTTGAAAACTTTAATTACTCTCTAATATTGGCTTGACAAGTGGCAACTTCTAGGTCAAGTAAAGTACAAGACTATCTTCACTTTATCAGTGTACTTTTACTCCGAATTTAATTTCTTTTCTATAATTACATTATTATGGCCTCTATAACTATTTTTTGTCAAATTCATGAATTATTCTCCTCATTCTTCTCTTCTCAAAATGCCCTCTTTATCTCAATCTCGAATTCCCATTAATTAAAAAAAAAGAAAAACTATTTTTCCCTTTTTATTAAGACTTCTCTACTTGTCATGGGAATTATGGAATATCTTGGATATTTGAGGGACTCTTTTTAATCCCAATATCTCTTATAATTCCTTGGGGTATCATAGGAATTTTCTTAGAATTTTTTGTTCCTTAAAAACATTTATTTGGAATTTTCCAAATAAAAGGCTTCAAATTAGCTTAAATCACCCTTAAATTCTTTTGTCATAAAATCAATTATTCATCATGATATATTCCTTAAGGAATATTATCCTTAATTTTTCCTAATTTTCTGAGACTTGGAAATATTTTTCCATAATTACTTGTTGACCAATTTTTATTAATTAGTCAAACTTCTATAATTAACTTGGAAAATCACCATTAAATATTTTCATCACTATTCTTCTATTTCTTCTTATCATTTTTGGCTCTTAATTGTTTAGGAATATCCTTATTCCTAATTAACATATTACTAGATGTGACAGCTGCAGCGACATTGTCCCGAAGCAAGTAAGAGATCAGGAACTGCAGATCATGCTGCGGTGAAGGTTTCCTAAGAGGAATCCCAGAAAAATCCTATAAGGTGGCCGTGGCAAAGCAGAATTGTGGATGGGGCAAAAGGTTCAAAAGAGTGCGAAAACAGAGTTTGACCTAGATGCAGGTACAAAACCCAGATTTTTAAATGGATAAATGCAAAATTATGACAATAACTAAATGCAACTACCCTAATGCAATGCAATCTACCAGGCTCTTCTCCCAATCAAACAAGGGTTTGATACTCAGCTACAAGAGAGTCAAATTAATGACTCCCCAGCAACAATGCGATTGATTTGACCGAATTACAATGCCTTGGGAGTCAAGATCACAAATTAACCAAAAATTACACTATGGTGGCACAACCTCGGGTCATTTCACTCGTGGAGCCTTAATTGAAACCTAATAGCTAAGTGCCTAAGAAACTTGTAAAATTGGGACTGGTCGTTGAAGATCATATTGAGAAAAACGAAAAGAATAATGCAAAGGAAATACTTATTTTTGGGGTTTTTGTTATAAAAGCAATGTAAAGGAATGATTTGGATTAAAGGGATTCAATAAAAATGACTTTAGCAATGGGGATTGAGCTATCCTTGCTCTTTCAAAATAATTGGGAGTTTAAAGCCACTAAGTCTGGATTAAAACCCTAAATGATCATTTAGGTCCAATGCTTGAATTAATGAAAACCACTTTGACCAAAATGAATCAATACCTTTTCAAAACACCATTATGAAAACTACAAAGTGTGCAAATGAAGGAGATGATGCAATGCTTTCTCTTGGTTACTAATTAGCACACAAGAGTTAATGGCAATCAATCGACTAACAATAATCATTGCAATCAATTAAAAGCCAAAGTAAAAAGATAAAGCCATATATAAATCAGAAACACATTACATCATTTGGTTCAGATACAAATAAATCAATCACAAGGAAAAACTGATCAGTTATCCAAGGTGGTAAATATAGCATTCAACCCTAAATCTAGAAGTTCAAATATACATGACCACAAAGATTGAAATAGAAACTCCTAGTGCAATCCATGAGCTCAAGCTTGCATCCCCATCACTAAAGATCACCAACTCCAGCCACTCATAGCTCTAATTTTGCTCCAATCGATTACAGCACTCTTGACAGCTAGGGATGATGAAATGGTATGGAAAGTAGGGTAGAGATAGAATGGTGAAGAATAATCGGTGCAGAATTGAGAGATTGATGGTGAGATGAAGTAAAAATGAAGAATTTTTTGGGTGGACGTGGTGGAGAGTTGAGAGGAAGTGATGGAGGCCAAATCTGGATAAAGTCTGACAGGTGACTGCCTCAATTTTTGAGCCTTTAACCTAATTTGGAAGCCCTCTATGTCAGCTAATTGAAACTCTGCGCTTTGCTGTCTGAACACTTCACCACGACGAAGTGGTACCAACAGGTATTCCTGAGAATTCGAAGGATTCATCATGGCAAGGCCATATCTTGTGTCACGGCAATAGTATCCAGCAAGGGTGATTCCTTCATGTTCTTCTCTTGGCTTGGATTTCTGCATCCTTCTACTTTAAGCTCCCCATGATGTTTTTCAAGGTCTTTGACTCCTTCTTTGGTTCTCTAGATCCTTTCATTTACCTGCAACATTAATATAACTTCTTATAATATCTAGCTCTTCATGATCCAAGGTAAAAGAAAATCAACTAAGAGTCATTAAACACACTTGAAAAAGCATGAATTAAATGCAAAAAGACATTGATGAGAATTGGCTCAAAGATAGACAAGTGTGTGAAAACACTTCAAAAACCTTGGAATTAACTCAAGAAAGAGTGTAAAAATAATGTCAAATCAGGGTATTTAGGTCTCTTTCTTAGTCATTCTTGAAACATCAAGCTATTCCGTCAAATTTAAGATGGAATCAAACACATTTCTTTGAATTTGAGGCGAACTACATTATTTGAAGCTTATAAATATAGCTGCTAGTACTAACTTTGGTTCTTATGGTTCTTAGTATGAAAACTTGGTTGACTAATTTGAAGAATTAAAAGAGTTACTAAATTACTTTAAACTATTTATATTTGTCATTTCTTTTCAAACTACATTGCCTCCCTTAGTGACATGTAATCTAATAACCCATATAAGTATTTTAGAAAAATTATACAACATACGCAATGAATGATAGGTACTCATTATTTTACTCATAAATTTTTGTTCTTTGAATCACAAATAGTATTGAATATGTGTTCAATTGTAAATTTATGCTATGTAAATACTAGTAAATATTCATAGTTGAATAAATTAAATTACAATTTGTGACATCTTTTGAATAGCAAATTTAAGAGCTTTTTTAATAATTGATTTGTGTATCCTAACCTTCGATACAATCCTCCCTTTTTCCTTCGGCAGTGGTAATGGAGAATCCAAAGAAAGGGGAATCGAATCACTGGTAACCCAACCAAACAATATTTTAACGGAATCATTCGATTCATACCAATAGCCAAGCCAATCTCTATATGATGGATACTTGGATAGTCCTAAGGAACTCCAACTGACGCAAGGCGATTGGCATTACCTAACAATAGGAAGCACGAAACTCGTACGACGGGATCTGGTGAAGGAAAAGGCATTACTATGTCTAGTGTAGCAATTAAGATGATGAAACAGCACAAGATATTCATGGAACAAAGTAATACAAATAAAAATAAATAAAGCTTTTAAATATGAATTCATTTGGGTAAGAAGTTACAGTATCAATATACCTTCTGAAACCAACAGCTTAACAAAATCTAGGAAAGATAGCGGTACAATTTTCTGTCACTTTCATCCCTCTCTAAGAATTCCCTCTCAATAAGAGATTCAACCCGTTTCTTTACCTCTGTTGGATTTGCCAAGAATCGTGATTGCAACTGCTTTGTGACCTCAGCTATAAGATTGTTATGATCAAGTTGTTTCCTCGACTTCATGATCCTTACAATTGCTGCTTCAATCTGAGGCTTCCTGTCCTCCTCTACTCTCTGTCGAGTTTCCTGTTTCTCGGGCTCAGATTCCTTTTGTGCTACCACTGTTCCAATTTTCACCTTATATAATTTGCTACTGAACTTGTCATTAACAAAGAATGCGTCATCCTCACCAACTTCTTTACTCATAGGCTCCTTTCTCAGGACATTTCTTCCCTTAACTAAAGCAAGTGATTGGAGGCATCTCTTTAAATCTGAAGCCGGAATTTCAGTTGCTTGCTCAATTTCCTTGTAGGTCAGTCTATCGGCATTATTGAACAGCATCAGAACACACATTTGGTAAGTGGAGACATTTAGCTCATGCTTCTGGCCTTTTGCGAAGTTTGCTTTTAAGTCTGCTGTGCCCATGTTAGTTTGCCAAGACAACCTCCTGCCGGTATGGGTGCCAAGGTAATAGGACCGAAATTTCTCACATAGTGCCAACATCTCAGCTGGTAGGTTGCATGTAACCGGAGCCTGAGTTGGCCACGAACCTGTCGTCAGAACCTGAACAGTTAATGTAGGACCATCGGCTAGCTCTGGGTGGCCGGAATAAAAACCTTGCATTGTGTCTTGAGAGGTTTTCATGTCTGTAAACATGCCCTCCAATTTGGAAGTAAATTGATAACCGCATTCTGTCTTGAGCTTAACTATGAGGCTTCTCTCCGCATCATCAGAAACTGTTTTTCCAGACAAAAGCCGTTTGGCCAGGTGCTGTTTGTAGTACTTCTCAAACATATCTTTTTCCTGCAAGAATCGAAACAGCATCATTACCTTGTCAAAAGTAATCTCCATGTCATCCTCACTAACCCCCTTCAGACCTTTACGAAGCTTATCATCCACAAAGAGTGAAATGAACTCTGGTGATCGAGGATTTAAGTTAATGAAGTATTCGAATGAGGAATTTAAGGCATTCTGGAAAGACTTGTCATTGTTAAATGCCAAATTTATAATCTTGTCATATTTGTCTTTCTCATCTAAAAGCCTCTGAACAAATTCCACAGGGTCCTTCAACTTTTCTGGATCAGAAATAAGCTGTTTCCCAGACTCTCTGATGTGGCCAGTCATCACTTCTCGTATTCTTGAAAGACCATCATTAACTCGACGGAACAAATTATACATTCTACCCAAATCTTCATATCTATCATCGCAAAGCATATTAATCAACCCAGAATTCTCCATATGGATTAACGTAAGCATGTGATTTTCAATCATCTCCTTCTCCACCACATTAGTGATTTTCTTTTCACTCCTAGGATCCAAATAATGGCTTACTCTATCTATTTCCTCATTCAAATGCCTTTCAGCTTTCTTAAGGTAATCCCCACAATCACAACATTCAATGAATCTCTGCGATTCCACTCTGTAGAACTCAGCTGAAACCTGAAGAAAATGAATCTCAAATTCTTGGCCATAAACAGAAGGACCTAAATCCATTAGAATCTTCGTTATATTCCTCATTAGCCCTCTATCAATCATTTCACCAGTACGTTCTTTATGTACTAAATCCAGGAGTGTGCTCAACAATCGAGTCCTAATCTGACTGGAGTAAATAACATTTTCTCTCCACAGGTTCAACCCAAGTTCATGAACAGGGGTCTTCTGGGAGCTAGGGATGTAAGTCCTATCCATATACATCAATATGTCTCTTATCATTTGCAATGCCTTATTATGATCATTCCATTTCCTATTCAGTTCTTCTAGAAAGGAAGCTCCTTGAGCAGCTTCAACAGATTTGGCTATATCTCTAAGATGTCCAGTCATAGTAATAACCAACCCAGCGTACAGCTTCTCACCAAATTTGTGAAGCACCATGTTATAAGCATTTCTAAATTCAAACAGAAATAAAAGGGAGAAAATTCAGAAACAAACAAAAAATGTTTTTATGAGAAAATTTAGAAACAACCAAAAAATGTTTTTATCTGGAAAAGAGTAAAAAAAGGCAAAACACAACTTTGTTGATTGTGCACATATTAGCCAGGAAAATTCAAATACCACATTCATATTATCAAATGTCCAAAGTAAGACATCAGATCAACACTGTGTAGGTGTGAACAACTCAATTAAGGAGAAATACTTGAGAAACTTGGCTACAAACTCCAATAAAAGTCCAACCACAACTGAGGCACCTATTACTTAAAAATCCTTGCCTAAATTACATTAGAAGTTGCATGCGAGATCACAAATATCATTGGCATTAGATTACCATGTTGCTTAGCTACACTTGAGTTAGAGTCATTCTCATTCTCATTAGAGGGGGATCCTGTATAATAATTTCTTGGCAATTCCTTTTTCAAGCATGTAGGACAAGAACAATTTCATGATAAGGACAACATATCAAGACAAGTACAAGTTATGAGGTGCTGGTAAACTAATGAAAATATTTGACCATCAAGTGTAATCCTACATCACAGGAACTTATCTCCATTCTCCAACATAAAGACCATACAGAACCATTGAAAGTTTTCAAAGTAAACACTTAATAAGCATAATATATGCATATGGGCCAGCCACATGCATCACTTAATCTAACAATTCATGAAAATTAAAGCAGCCACAAGAAAATGATAGAATCAGCTGAATTTGGCTCCATCATTTCAAAGAGTCTAGGGAGGCAAAATGCAACGAACAGCACAACTATATCTCCTCAAATTGGGTACATAATAGCAAAGATAAATGTCAAGCTGGTCTAGAAAGACTAGGAATATGTTTGAATCATTATGAAGATAAAGTATACCATTCGTGCACTTCTAAATTATCAATAAGCTAATGTGATCCCATAACATATTGAACGTTAGTGGAATAGCGAACAGAAGCAAATTTCGTGTAGATAGCAAAACCGAACTTCTTGAAGAAAAGAGAACGAAGCCTAAGATTCGTAGTACAAACGGTAATAATCATAAGAAGCAGAGGCGAACCTGTAAAGCTCTTCGAAACTGAGACCACTAGCGTTGTGATTGTAAATCTCATGAATTGCATGCTCCAGAATCTTCCAGGTCCTGTCTGCATATTTTGGATCCATCACAACTCGGTGTTTAAACGCCTCTATTTGAAAATTCCTCTTCTTCTGGTTACTCATCTTCTTCTTATAATTAAAATGGAACAAAACAAAAGCCCAGATCCAAAACCGCAAATTTCTTCAACCAAAAGTAGAGATAAATTTTCAGATTGAACAAAAAAGCAAAAAAAAAAAAAAATCAACTTGCAAAACTAAGATAGAAGAAAGAAACTTTTTACAGAAAAATTGCTAACAAAAGATCAATCGTTGTAAGAATTAAGTAGAATCAAAAGAAACAAAGATTGCTCGAGGCAGATTGCAAGTAGTTTGCAGCTTTGGAACTACTCTCTGAAGGAGATGATGAGGCTGTGTTTCTTCGACTTACCCAAAGAAACGTTTCGTTAAGCCTAAGTTTGGCTCAACAGAGGGTAGAGGGTAGAGGAGAGGAGGTTAATTAAAGGCAGCCGAAGGAGATGGAATCATGGAAGGTTATCAGTTTTATTTGGTTGGAATTAGAGGAGAAAGAAAGGGAGCAGAGCAGAGATTTTTTTTTTAAGTTTAGGAGGAAAGGAAAAAAAAAACTAATTATAAGATGATAAATATATTCTTATCTTTTTATTTAGATTTTCTTGTTATTTTGTTATAATATTTATATCATAATTATTATTTTCTAATTTATAAATATATAAAAAAATCACCTTGCGATATAACAAATAGATTATAATAATTATAAATCAAAATAAAAGTCAATCAAAGAAGTATATTATCATCTTTAGCATATTATATAAATTATAAATAAATTTATGTAACAAACTTTGAAATATTTTATCATTAATTAGATAACGTGTGTAGCCTCACGTGTTTAATTAGATAAGACACAGAGTCTTGTGAAAAAAAAATTGAATTAAAGTAGGTATATATGGACACGCATATCAATGAATTTGATGATTGATTCTCAACAATTTCAACTCACATAAACCAATAAAGAATAGCTTTATACAAAACAAATGAGTAAAAAAAACACTAATAATACTGATAAGATTAATGAAGTGGAGATCAGGCAAAAGGAAAAGATGGAGGAAGATTAATGGCAAAAGGCATGGGGAATAATGGAATTAAAAAAATGTAACAAAAAAATATGTGAGGAGTAAAAAAAAAAAAGAAAACATGTAGGAGCTGAAAAGAAAAAAAAAAAAAAAAAGGAAAAATCCCATATAAATACCACTTGAATTCTAAAATTTCAAATTACTCATTCTAATTTCACAAAAGACAAATAGGTCTACAAGTATTAAATTGGGATTTACAAATTTTAACAAATTACTTCAATGCCCCTTCTCTCATCCTTGTTTGTCTTCTCTCTTACTTCATGTTCAGAGAGCTCTTCTTTCTCTTCAGGTCCTCTTCTTCTCCGAAGGATGCCGAACTGAAAGGGTAGACATGAATTGTCAAAGGATTTGGTGAAGAAGAAGAAGAAGATGTGATCTCTGCTATAGCATTTTGATATGTTCCTAATGAATATTTTATAATGTTTGGGGTTTGAGACTTGCTACCTCTTGTCTTTCATCTTCCCTTCTCAATCTCATCACCAACACTATAAGAGGGAGAGAGAGAGAGAAATAAGTAAAGTTTAGAGAACAAGCAGAGAAAAAACAGGGAAGAGAGAGAGAGGAAGAAGAAGCACCCACAGAACCAAGGTACTTTTATGCAAGGTTTGAGAGTATATTGATTAACTCTCTACTATCTTCTAATAAAGTTTATTCTTAACGTCTGCTATTTTGTTAGTTTCTATTTTCTGCTATGTTCTGTTAAATTAGGAATGAGCAATAAATTTCATTAGCTAAGCAGTAAATTTCGATATTTGAGTAGTAAATAGTCCTGATTCGTTTGTAGTGAAATAACAACACTTAAAATGACTATATTTGTATTAATAATAACAACTTTTTCGTAAAGTCAAGGAGATTGACTTGTTATTGAAATTGAACTAATTTGTTAATGAAACTGATCAGATTAGTTATAGTAATGACTACATTGTTGTGAAGCAAAATTAAGTTAAGTGGGTTGTGGGATTTACTACGCTTTGTAATGGAATTGACTATGTTTCTTTTGATAATGATTAGATTATTGTGAAAAAAATATAGTATAGTGGAAGTGAATGACTATAAAGTGGGATTTTTGCAAGAGGAAAAAATGGTATTAGAAGAAGAGCCAAGGAAAGAAGTGAAGAGCGGATGCATATTGTCTCAAAGAGAATTTCCTGGGACAGGGAAGAAGTTTAAGAAGAGTGTTGTGCACGCAAATGTATTGTCCAACTATTGTTATAATATTTGACTTATGATTGTAGATATAATTTGTTTACAAAAATATATCTAATCACTATTATTGCACATTTATTGATAACAAGTGCAAATTATGCTTAACCTTTGGATGTCATTATAATGAAGGTAGCTTTTAACAACATTTGTGAAGTTATTGACAACTTTCATAATGAATATTCCAATTTTGATAATGTGTTTTATAATCTCTTTATTTGTAACCATTTCTAATCCATTTGCACACAATTTTACTAAATATATAATGAGAATAACAACTTGTGAAATAAAAATGACCATTTGCATAAATAGTTTTATAATTTGTTATAAGCTATTTGCAAACAGTTTTACAAAACAAGTAAAAGGAATCACAACTTAGGTAATGAAAGTTGCCATTTGCATTATAGAATTTGCAACTTGTTTATTTGCAACTATTTTCAATGCTTTTGCCTACAATTTTACTAAATATATAACGAGAATAACAACTTATAAAATGAAAGTGATCATTTGCGTAATGAGTTTTGCAACCTATTTTAATCAACGTGTTAGTATCTGAAAATGTTCAACCGCCTTTTCTTTTTCTTACTCCAGGGGTGCGTTAGTCACTCTACCAAAATCTACAAATTCCAAATTTATACCTCATACTTATTTGGTCATTTTATTTATTTGGATCACATTTCTGTCTTTTTCAATTTTAGTGAGTAATTTTTTGTCATTTTCCCTAAAAAAAAATTTTTACTGAAAAGGATAAACTTAAAATATTTAAAAACTAACATAGATAATTTAGTTAGGATGAGATATAATATTTTTCTCCCCTCTAACAAAACTCTAAATTTGGAGCAGAAAAAGGAAAGGGGAGTACTAAAAGACAAAATTCTTTTCCTACCATCCTTTTTATTTTTCTAAACCAAACATAGTTTCTCCTCCCCTTTCCCCCTCCCTCTAAACTTTCCAACCAAACATTGCATAAGAAAATCGAGTTTTTCAATTAAATATTTTCAGCACCTCTTTCATTTTATTTAGAAAAATTGGAAAAAAAAAACGAGCTAAAACTTGCTAAATTTTAAATCAGGTTTAGTAATAATATTATATTTGGTATTAATAACATTAAATTTGTAAATAATAATAAATTTTTATTAATATTTTTATTTAATATTTAGTAATTTTTAACTTCTTTTTTATGGTTTTCCTTTTTATTTATTTGTTTATTATTATTATTATTATTATTATTATTATTATTATTATTATTATTCTCACATATGTGTTGGTGAGCTGCAAACAACATTTGCGATTTAAAAAAGTACTTTTAAATTAAATAATTTAATAAGGCACAGGATTGCACCGCTGGAAATTTTAAAATGATAAATCACTTCTCCAATTTTATATGTAAGAGCTAAGTATATAACTGACTTATAAATATTAACCATCTATTCAATACCAAGAAAACGGAGTGAATGAGAGTGAAAATTTTAATAAGATCAATTTAAAGACTTCGAAAAATTGGGTTATTGTTATAAATATTGTATATATGTGGATGTTCATAACCCCTGACTCTTAGATTCTTCGTAGAACTCTTGATCTTTGAATGTCCTAAACCCATAACCCCCCAATGAATGATTTAAGAGGAGTTTTTCATGTTTATTGTCATTATTCCCTTATTCATTTCTTTATAACCCTTGGATTAACTTTAATGGTTGGAGGCCTATAAATAGAGACCATATACAAGGCATTTACACCCATATATGTGTGTGAGAAATACTCCTTGTTTTTTTTCTCCAATTTTTGTCTTGCTATTCTCTTTCTACTCTCTAACTTTCTTATTTTTATAATAGTCAATTAATCATACACTATAAGTCTCCTAAATTCATTTGTTTCATTTAGAAACATCCTTGCATTTCATTTAGAGACAAGAAGGAGATTCTTACTCAACATATAACCCGACTTTTTTAAATATCTATTTATGTGCATTATGGTGGGCTGATAGTAATAAATATTGCACACTTAGACTTCTAAGATGGAAATTTTTGGCTCCTGACCAAAAGCAAATTTTATTGGGAGAATTTGTTGGCTTAATATGTATAAGGGCTATAAAATATCAAATCAAATATGCCAATACTGAAATGAAGATCTTGTTCTCAAAAGTATTGATCTAGCTACTCCTCAATACTTTAATAAATTATTCTGCTTAATCATTCTATTAATTAGGTTTTTCAACCATTTTCTAACAAATATATGATAATCATTCAAAAGTTAAGATATAAACTCACTAGTGTTTACAATAGAAATTTTCTAGATCGCACTTTTTTAGAAATGTGCACTCAACATATATAATGATCTATTCAATTAGTCTTGCAAACTTCAGATTACAAACCTAATAATAACACATGTAACCTTGTTATAGATGCATCTATCAAATTTATTGAATACTTATATGGTTTATATGCTATCAGTATGGGTCCATATATCTGAATTTGATATATTTCCAGCAATGTACAAATCTATTCCACATCATAACTAGTGATATCAACATAATCAATTTTCCTTTGATAACAAGAACTACATGAACTCTTGAATCATATAATATGTTGTCTATTCATGAAGAATCTTCTGGTTCTTCAATGGATGTCAATAATAATCATCAATAATTTATTACACCATATATATGATTCATGATGATCGAACAAAACACATCAACTATAAATCTAATTAGGCAAGTAAACTTCTAGTTCATTGTAACAAGTTTCTTATATAAGTAAAACTCTATCTAACATCAACTCACACTTATATTAATTCAATTAGGCCGTTGCTTTTTAGGCCATTTAGAGAATCGAAGTTCTGATATAGATCAATTGGTCATGTTTTTCACCATCAATTCCTTATTGGCCCATAAAAAAAATTTGTACTCCTCCGGTCCTTATTATAAGACCCAATTTGACTTTTTATTTGGTCCTAATTATAAGACCCAATCCATTTTGTCTCTTATATTTATGCATTTTTTTCCAAGATAATCCTTCTAATAATGATAGTTTTAGCCAATATACTTAATTAGTAAGGATATTTTAGGAATGACAACACTTATTTATTATAAATAACCAACTTAACTTACTTCCTTAATCTCCTCAAATAAGTCAATTGGGTCTTATAATTAGGACCGGAGGAGTATTAGTTCTTCAAGAACTATATTAATATCTTTACACATAGTTCTTTAGGAACTATGTGATCTGAGAAGAATAAGGAGACAAATTTATTTTAATAACATCGTAATACATAATAATGAATAGTTATAACTATTATAGATTTAACTTGCAATGTACGTAGAGTTTACACATGCTATAAAAATAATTTTATCCAACCAATCAAGATCAATATCAACTATTTATAATAAATTTTCTCATAAAATTAAATAAATTTCTATTCTCTCAATTTAAATGTGACGTAAATATATAATTTTTATTTTTCTTCAAATGTCGTAGTAAGAATAACTTAATTTCAATATATAAGACTAATGATTCATCATTTAAAAAAAAAATTGAGGATTAACATACCTCTTAATGTTAGAATAGAGGAATATATATATATAAATTTTTTTTATTATGTTATTTCAAAGTCTTCAAAACTTTAAAGATTAAATGGTATTTGAACTAATCCAATATCCATCAAATTTTCTTAAAATTATAATTATCATCTGCACATGCTTAATTTTTTTTTCATAAGCAAACTCATATAGTTGAAAGAAACATAAAATGTCAATGATCTTTTAAAATAAACTTTTTGATAATAAAATGTAAAATTGAATGTATTGTTCAGAATTTTCCAACAATAATCAAGATACCATATATCATTTATTTAATTTGCAACACTCAAAATATATCATTTGGAAAAATACTTACATATTATATGAATGCTTAATTTTTCTTTTTCAACTAATTTCTTATTTAATCAAATTCAAAATTACTTCAAATATTATAATAAAATTTATTATCAATAAATCATAATAAAGAATTCAAACTAATATTAAATAAAATCATATAAATAGGATATAAATGAACGAAATATGAATAATATATCACTCCTTTAATTTGCACACAAATGGCACAATAAAATATCAATATCATAATATGATGATCATCTTTTAGGCTATTCTATTAATATGAAAATAAATTATATTCATATTTCATATTCTTAAATATGCAAATAACTTGGCACAATAAATAAATATTTCAAAGTGACCAATAGTTACTTTTTGGTATATTTTGTTTTATACCACTCTTGGAATATTTATCAATATCTTAATATCAAATATTTATAACAATATGTTTCTACCAATCAATAATAAGAAATTTAAAGTAATATCATATAGCCTTCTGGGCTTATGATTATATTTTTCAACTTTAACTAATTTAAGCATATTTTTTCACAAGACATTACCTTGGGCATCATAACTACGTTTCATACTTTTCATAATATTTCTTAATCTTTTGGTTTCATAACCAATTTTAATATTTACCTTCAATGGATATACTTGTCCATATGACCTCTGGTCATATTATAATATTTGCCCATAATTGTTTTTGACTATAGAAGTATCATTATCTCCTCAATCATGGTTCAATAGCCAAGACCGAAGATCATTGCCCTTAAATTATTAATTCCACCGATACAATATCGTCATGTTCTTTATCACTCTTAGAGACATGTTCCTTGCTTTCAATAGTATACAATTAATTTCTCCAAACATTAGTCTTCAGGACTATAGTAAAAATATTTCAAATAAAACTCTTTTATGCTATTTGATGTTTGGATCATTAGCCTTTAGGAATTTGATATTTGTCACCATGTAACCTTTGAGGCTTTGACATTTGTTACCATTAGAATGAAAGTGCCATAGATTTTTCTTGTCATGGCCTTTAAAAGCACCCATATTGTTCTTTTACAAAAGAACAATTGCAAAAGTGATATGACTTTTGATCATTTAATCACAAGATCAAAAATATTATGGCTTCTAGCCATTCAATAAATGAAATTAAAATAATATTGTAATGAAATAAATTCAAATTCATAATCAAATATAAATAACAAATAAAACCAAATATAAATAACATTATATAATCACATATATAAATAAAAGTGAGACATGCCTAAAACATGAGAGATTAATCGGTTCCAATATATATCGGATAAAAAGGAGCATGAAATCTAGAAGTCATATTAAGAAGGCATGTATTCTAGAAGAGTGCCAAGACATAACTAATTGGGGAAAAAAAAACTCCAGAAGAGGTTTGGGTACTTGAAAAGTAATGAAGAGATCTCAATAAGTTATGTTACTAGAGGAAAAATAGAACCAAAAAGATAAAATTGTCGACAACGTCTTTGATAATAATATCACGTGATTTTAAAGAGGATCTTATATGAAGATAGAAATTTGGCCAAAAGCAAAAAGAAAAGAGAAAAGACGCAATGGAAATATAATGATATTATTTTAATATGTGAAAATTATGGACCTGCAGTCCAAACACATCAAATGCAAAGTTATTATGTGACATGTGAATATTTTTGCGAAAATAAGGAATTTCACGGTCTAGTGATTATAATTAGACATAGTATTTTGTGGTGGATGCAATAATTTTTGCATATATTACTAGTCTATTAGTATATGAAAAACGAAATATGCACCTGTTAGATATCATTCTAGCCTATGCATATGACTCACTAAATAATAAAATTTACATTAGAATTCTTAAAGGATTTAAAATGCCAGAAGCATATATATATAGAAAAAATCATCCAATATTTGAAATGTTATATTGATTAAGATAATCTAAGTATACATATTTGGCTCAAAAAAATATATTAAAAAATAAATAATTTCGTATCTTACTTGACTTGTAAATCAAGTTATTGAATGAATGATTGCAAAATGATTGATTTTTGTTATGATAATTTTGTCTGCAAAATATATTCAACTAAATAGACTAGAAGTTCCATACATTTATTCTATAATAATATTTACATATATTGTCAATCTTATGTGTTATAATTTTGTTGGTAAAGATAAGTTTCCGTGGGTATGCATGTGAATAACGAAATTGAGATTGAATATGCAGTTCTATGAAACTATTATATGATATCATTTAGTTCAAATTAAATTAATCATGTTGATACAAGATATATTATGGTGTTTTTCAAAATAACCTTTCTTTGCAGTTCTCTCAGTGCAAGTGAAGACTATATTGATAATTCCACATATCCAGAAGATATATTAGAGGAATACATTTCAATATAATTTGATGACCATGCATTATGCATAGTTCAGTTAAAAAAAGATATGTTTGAAAAAGCATTGAACGACTTGAGAAATTAGTATAATATATTATGATAAAATGATAAAGAGTGATGCTGTTGACAGGAAGAGTAAAAGTGATGTTGTCGTTAGGGGGGAGTAAAGATCATGCTATACTCTTTTTCCTTAACCAATATTTTGTCCCATAGGATTTTCCTTGCAAGGGTTTTAACGAGGCAGCTCTAATATATAATGTGTATTCTTTTTCCTTTATTAGATTTTTATCCCAATGGGTTTTTTCTAATAAGGTATTAATAAGGCACAATATTTGTTCTAGACATCCAAAGGGGAGTGTTATAAATATTGTATATATGTAGATGTCCATAACCTCCAACTCTTGGGATTCTTCATAGAATTCTTGATATTTGAATATTCTAAACCCATAACCCCCCAATGAATGACTTAAGAGGAGTTTTGTATGTTTATTGTCATTATTCCGTTATTCATTTCTTTGTAATCCTTGGATTAGACTTTAATGGTTGGAGGCCTATAAATAGAGACTGCGTACAAGGCATTTGTACCCATATATGTGTATGAGAAATACTCCTTGTTTTCTCCCCCAATTCTTGTCTCTCTATTCTCTTTCTGCTCTCTAACTTTCTTTTTTTTTATAACAGTTATAAAAATTCTTTATAAAGAGAATATATATTATAAAGAATAAGAAAATTAAATTAAATTTTATACATTATAAAGAATAAGAAAATTAATTAAATTTTGTCCCAACTTAAAATTGATCCTATTAAAATTTTTCTTCCATTTCTTTTATTCCATCATAAAAAAATTAGTTAAACTATTCATTTATACTAAAAATATATTATATTTTTCAATCATTCAATCATTACCTCATAAGACAAAAGGAAATGAAGTTATGTATTTAAAATCAAAATAAGCACTCAACAAGCTTTTATATGTAAGAATAAAGGAAGTAATAAAGTAATAATGCACTGTTACCCAAGATAAAGTTAACAATGCCCGCCTTCGCTCTGTGATTTTTCAGTTTATCACTTTATCTGTTAATTTTTTAAATCTCATCATTGATTGTCTACCAAAGCATTAAGGTTTGCAAATGATGAGATTCAAAATGCAGATGATGTCCAGATGGGAGACAATAAACCCACATCAACTCCTACAAATGTTTCCCCGTGAATTACATGATATGGAATTCAAGGGGTGCTGGGTCGAAGTTGTTTCCTGGCTTGGTACATGAATTTTGAAAGCACTACCATTTTGATTTTCTAGCATTGTTGGAGACTCGTTCGAACAAGATTAAAACTGAGAAGAGAATCTCTTGTCTTGGGTTTCAAGACTTTACTTTTATTGAAGTTGAAGGTTTTAGTGGCGGTATTTGGTGTTTATGGGTTGCAAGTGTTCGAAGAGTGGAAGTTCCAGAGAAGCACAGGTAGTTCATCCATCTCAAGCTCAAAAATAGCCGCCTAGATTCTTGGTGCATGACCATCATGTATGCGGTACCAAACAACGTGGCACGAAGAGAATTATGGCAATAACTGGTAAGGCTGGGGGACCATATGAAGGAGCCATGGATCCTCAGAGGCGATTTCAGTGCTATGTTACTTATGTTAGAACGAAAGTCCACAACTACAAATCAACTCTCCCTAGACCAGGACTTCTGTACATAGGTTGAAAATTATTTTTGTGAAGATATTGGTTTTGTGGGACTATAGTTCACATGGAAAAGAGGAAATACAGAGGCTCGACTGGACCGTCTCTTGGCCAATGACTAGTGGTGTTCTCTCTTTCCCCATGCATGAGTCGCACACCATCTATAAGTCCAATCATCATCCTCTTCTCCTGTGACTGGATGGGTATATGCCTGCAGACAAAGCGTAGCAACCTTTTCGCTTTATTATATCATGGGTTCTTCATGATGATTTTGGCAATATGGTCAAAAACAACTGGAACGGGTTATTACCATGGAATGCTAACCTGGAGCAATTTTCCCATGCTTGTAATCAATGGAATAAATCTGTCTTCGATCACATTAAGAGATGTAACACAGGATTCTCAGATGCTTAGATGGGATTACTAAAGCAATCACTTGCAGCCGAGACACAAAACGGTACGAGGACCTTCGACTTGATCTATGGAAGGAGCAGGAGGATGTGCTCATACAAGAGTCTTTGCTTTGGTCCCAAAAAGCATGACTGGACTGGAGCATTCAAGGGGATAGGAACACAAAAATTTTCCACACTCATGCAAATAGAAGAAGGAAAGTCAACCGTATAGATGCTATCAAACTTGAAAGCTGAGATTGGTGCTATAATAGTGAGAAAATAAAATAGGAAGCAACAAATTTTTTCTCAACCTTATTTTAAGAAGATGCTGCTGTTGGGAAAAGCTTCACTGTAATGTCTCCTACCCTAAGATTGATGAGAACCAAATACGATGGTGTGGCAGGGAGGTTACTAACGAAGAAATCAAAGAAGATATCTTTAGTATGGGTGCTTTCAAAGCACCAGGACCAAATAGTTTTAGCATGTTGTCTTATCAAAACCAATGGGAATAGTGGGGAGAACTGTGGTGTCTATGGTTAAAAGTCTCTTTGCTCAACCAGCAAATATTTGGGAAGTTAATAGTACTTTGATTGTACTCATTCCAAAGAAAAACCCTCTAGAAAGTCTTAAAGATCTCCGACCCATTAGTCTTTGCAATGTTATTTATAAAACAATTACTAAAATTGTTGCAAACAGACTGAAAAAGATTTTTGCCCCTTATTGTTGCTCCTAACCACTATGGCTTTGTTCCTGGCAACATAGCTCTGACAACATCATTGTTGCACAAGAAGTGGTTCATTCTATGCGAGTGATGAAGGGGAAGAGAGGCTTCATGGCAATCAAAATTGATATGGAAAAAGCCTATGACAGAGTGAATTGGGATTTTCTGTTAGAATGCCTAAGAAACCTTCAGCTCTCTGAACATATTATAACGGTCATCTCAAGTTGCGTGACCACAGCAAATTTACAGTTATTGTGGAATGGGAATAAGGCTGATTTCTTCAACTCACCAAGAGGAGTACGTTAAGGAGACCCCATGTCACCTTATCTCTTTGTAATCTGTATGGAGAAGCTAGCACACCTGATACAAGAAAAAATAGAGAATGAAGAATGGCGGCCCATCTGTCTCATAAAGAACAGCCCTCCAATATCCCACCTATTCTTTGCTAATGACATCATTCTTTTTGCAGAGGCAGCTATTCACCAGGTGAAACTTATTAAAATGTGTCTTGATCGCTTTTGCCAAAGCTCTGGGTTGAAGATCGGTACTGTGAAAACTCAGGTCCTTTATTCTACTAATGTTAATCATACCTGGTATACCTAGATCAACTCCATTTTTGGGTTCATGAAAACTTCAGATTTAGGCAAATATTTGGGTGTCCCACTACATAGTAAGAGGGTTACGAAAGATGCTTTCCAAGGAGTCATTGATAAAGTAAAAACTAGACTCTCAAAGTGGCAGACAAGATCTCTTTTGCTTGCTGGCCATGCTACCTTAATCTTATCTGTCACGTCGGTTCTTCTCTACTGCCCAGCTCTTGTGACGTGCTTGATAAAAGCAATCGCAGTTTCTTATGGGGGTCAAAAGAAACACATAAGAAATTCTATTATTAGCCTAGGAGACAATATGTAGAGATAAAAAGAGAGGGGGGCTTGGCTACAGAATCAGTCCCTATTAATGAAATTGGGCTGGAAAATAGTCAAAAATAGGAATGACTTCTAGGTTAAAGTAATACGAGACAAATATAGATGTGGTGAGGATCTCATTCCATGTATCGACTGTAGGAGGCAAGAGTCAAATGTCTAGAATGGCATCAAGAAGACGTGGGAGAAGGTGTAATCTGGGCTACAACATAGCAAGGACAGAAGTAGTATTAGATGGCAATGGGAGAGACACGGTGAATTTTTAGTCAAGTTGACCTACTCGATGCTCTCCAGTGGGGGCGAGGACCCACATGTATTATGGGAGCGTGTCTGGAAGCTCCAGGTTCCATAACGTTGTCGATCTTTCATGTGGCTGGTACTACGAAAGAGCCTCCTTACAAATGTTGTGCGTTATAAATGAGGACTTTGTGCTAGTGATCTCTACTCGATCTGCTGTAAGGAACCGGAGGATATAATACATGTATTGCGAGAATGCCCCTATACTAAAGCCCTTTGGTGCAAGGTCATTCCTCCACCGCAATGGAGATACTTTTATTCGCTAAATCTTCAAGATTGGGTTTGGTGGAATACGAGACGGAGAGATAATAATGGGGAAGACTGGGTAGGCATATTACTATAATATGTTGGTGATATAGAAGCGGAGAAATATCTTCTTATTTGAAGGACAAAGGATTCCCAATGATAGTGTGCTATTTAACGCCAAGGCCCTATGCCACAGTACTCATGATGCTTGACGTAAGTTAGCTGGGACTACTATTCAAGGGGCTACACCAAATGGGCATGGAACCTAGAAATTACCACCAAAAGGTGGTTCAAGGTTAACATCGATGGCACCTTCTCGAATGTTCACTCCTTCAGTGCTTGTGGCGGCCTTATGGACGATTTATGCAAGGATTCATGAATAGAATTGACGATGGAGATGAAGTGACAGCCGAGCTATGGGGCTGTTTACAAGGCTTAAAACTTGTATGGGATGAGGATCTCTGAAGAGGATTTGACAGTTGCTATAGAACTAATTGAAGGCTCAACTCACAAGAATCATGTTGACCATGGTCTTATCGAAGAAATTCAAATGTTGCTTTTGGGAAGTCAAAGTGTAGTATACTAGTAGGGATCATAACAAACCAGCATATTTTCTTGCAAAGTTAGGGCTCAGTATGAGACCTGGCTTTCACGTGATTACAAGGCCATCTGAGGAACTGGGCCACCTTCTTGAAAAGGATTGCTCCCGTGCCTCTTGTGTGTAGGAGAGGACTTAGTCTAGGTTTCCTTTCGGTATCCAAAAAAAAATAGAGAGAGAGAGAACGAGATGAAATCTTAAAGTATTTCAAATTTTGTTAATAACGTTCAAATTTAATTTTATATCGAAATAGATTCTTGACAATGACAATAATATTATTAATAACAAGATAACATAAGATATTAGAAAAGTATGTTTAGATTTTATAAATTTTAAAGCTTATATAAGTAAACAAAGACCTAGTTCCATGAAACTCGGGTCAGATATTCTTCCTCAAGAACAAGTACCTCGCCTCCTCCTATCATTCTTTTCTTTTGTCTCCTTTACTGTGCCAAGTTTCTCCCCTTTTTCCCCTTTTATTCTCTCTCCCTTCATCCTCTTCTTTTGTTAGTGGTAGTCTCACCCAAGAGGGGGTGAATTGGGTGAGTTATAAAAATCTTGCATATTAAAACAATAAGCTAAATAGAAACAGAGTGTGAGAGTTAGAGTGATTTCACCGTAGAGAGTAGACACAGAATTTATACTGGTTCGGTTTCAACCACTTGACCTACGTCTAGTCCTTAGAACACCTCTGAGTATTTCACTAAGTTCCAGGATTAATCGGGCTCTTGATGCTGCAGTACAACAATTGATTCGCTCAATCACTCCCCCTTACTATTCGTAAGATTACAATCCCACTCAAGAGTCCACACTCTTGAGTTTCACTCAGAAATTAATTGAAGATGATAGATAAAGCTCTCTCGCAGAGTAAATAAATGAGAAACACTAAAGCTCAGTATAAGCAAGAACAGAGTATTGAATGCAACAGTAAATTATTAGCATAAGGTAGCTTGTGTATTCAATCCTTGCATTCAATGCTTCTTTGCGCCTTTTATAGTTGCAGATGTTTAATAACTGTTAGATAAAAGAGCTTCTAGCCGTTGAGAGTTCGGTTGCGTGTTTCCCTAGTTGTAACGGTTTTCACCATTAATGCTTCTGACATGGTAGGTTACAGGCTATTAAACAACCGTTAGATAACCGTTAAGTTTCATAATCTATCATAATACTTTAATCTAATAAGTTTTTATTGCAGAGAAAAGCTCATGAGCATAACTAATCAAATGATAAAAATGAACATTTATAGTTTGAAAGTGGAATCAATTAGTTTCTAAATGTATTGAATGAGAATTGGACATCCTTGATCAAAGTAATAATTAATGACTGATTGATCAATTAAGTTATCGATTATTCAAAGTGAGAGCTTTTAAAACAGGTAACTCTATTTATCGATCAAGTGATGAATTAACCATTGATCGATCAAGTGATCGAAAAGTGAAAAGGATGACTTCAGAAAAACATGTAAAGAACAGTCTTGAGTTCACTAACTTTTTTGAATTCCTTAAAATAGAGAATTAGGATAATCAAGAAGGCTGAGAAAAGCTTGAAGAGAAATAATCAACATATTTTGAGAGTCACTGTAACTAGTTGATGTTAAATTGAAATAAGTCAAATGATCGATCAAGTGATCGAAAAATATTTGATCAATCATGTTATCGATAAAGCTGAGTGAAGTAAAAATAGATTTTCAATGAGTAATGATCGAGTACTTTATCAATAAATGAAAGATAGATAATTTGATTGATAAAGATGTTTAACAAAGATTTTCTCAAAGTGCGCAGAACATATGATGATCGATAAAGAATTGATTAATCAAGTTATCGATAAAGATAGTGGAAAGACTTAGTTTTGATATGTTAGGAAAATGTTTGATCGATCACGTTATGTGAAAACAGAGCACTCAGAAGTTTGGGTGATTGATCAATTTATTGATAAATAGATTATCGATCAGGTGATAAAAAAAGATAACTTAACATAGTAGCACAGCGAGATAATGATGATCGATCATTTGATCGATAAACTGCTATTTGATCAAGTGATCGATAAAAAGTTTTGTCATCATACTTGAACAAAATGATAAACAGGTAAGTTAAGATGTAATGACAAAATAAGTTATCAAAAAACCTTTGATCGATAATGTGATCGATAAATTGTGATTAAGACAAAATACAAAGTGAGTAGAGAGATTTACCATTTATCTGTCTTCTCATCGATGACTTATTTATCGATCATGTGATCAATAAATACTTACCATATTTGTGTTCCATTATCTGACAGTTATTCGATCATTAGATTATCGATCAATTGATTAATAATTTTTTGCAGGCTTCTTTACATAACTGTGTTAATAATGATTGATCAATTGATCGATCAACACATTATTTATCAAGTTATCGATTAATATTTCTGCTAAGTTACTTGTTTGCACAGGAAGGTTATCTATAAAGTGATCGATAAACCCTTGATCGATCAGGTGATCGATCAACTTACTGAAACACATATTCCTAAATTTGTTATCATCAAAACCTTAAATCTAACATCTTTCACATATGTATATTGCCGTTATGTTCTTGTTAAGAAAGTGATGTGTTAGAATGGTATCTCACTCAAGAAAAGGTGAATTATTGATAATTAGAAATTTAAACTTAAACTTTAAAAGAGACAAATTAAACAATTAAAGCGTTAAAAAGATTTCACTGAAGGAGAGAAGGAAGAGTAGAACATAATCGAGTTATACTAGTTCAATCCACCACTTGACCTATATCTAGTCCCTAAAGCATCTATGAGTATTTCACTATTATCTCTAAGATTGAATGGGCTTTTGGCATCTTAGTATAGCAAGTAACTTGATCATTTGCTCTCCCTCACTACCTGAAAGATTATGAAACGTCCTTACTTTTACCCCTCAGGGTATGCATTCGAAAGCAAATTGGATATGCAGAAGCTTTACTTAGGTCTAAAAATTAAAATTTTTCCTTTAAGTCCTTAGGTTACTGTTCACTGTGCATATTTTTAGATTACAGGTCCAACTTTAAAAAATCAGAACTAATTCAAAAAAAATTGAATAGAGGTACTCCAAACTTCTACTTGAAGCTCTTTCAATGCTCTTTAAGGAAAAAAATATCAAACTGGACTTATCTCTTGTCAATTCATACAGTTTAATTGTAAAGATTACTGTTCATTTGGTAAATACTGGAACTTCTAGATTTTCTTGCCTCAACTTTAGAAATTCCCATCTCTTCGTATACACATCCAACTAAGGTAAAATACCTATGCAATTAAAGCTTAGGATGTGCACAATAAGCCTGCCAAAATTCATGGATTAACTCATGTATTTAATAGGTCAAACTGGATCTCGAAAATTACTGATCTAGGAACTAGTTTTTCTCTTTACTTTTTCTTGCTTTAATTCTTTTTATTATTTTGGCATGCATAACCTAGCTTTATTCTTTCCTATTCATTCTCACACATTTCCATTCTTGCCATAAATATTCTAATCAATTACATTGCATCATTGGCATCCATAAACATAATTTACATAATAGGAGAATTATACATTAATCCTTAATCTCATTCATTGGCATCAATAATTATACACTTTATTCTTCTTCCTTTTCATACTCTTCTTCATGTAATCATTGCCTATCATTGATTGACCCAAAAGGTTGGTTCGGAAGGAATGAGATTCGGGGGAATTTCAATAGCAAATAATACCATCAATATATGCAAAATAAATGCAAGTATATGATATGCTTCCTTGATTATCTTTATGCCAATTTAGTGATTTAACCTTATGCTTAATGTCTCCAACTGCCTGCATGGCCATAAAATCGTTAAGAGATAGAACATACATCATTCATACATAGCTCATATCATCAGAATTAGCATCATGCAAATCAACACAACAAGCATAAACATCAAGCACATAAAATAGGTAAGTTCACTACCTTGTACTATAAGCTTTCCTCTTGCTTTTCCTTTGACTCCCTTAACTACCCAACCATGAGAGCTTTCGGCCAAAATCATCAAAACATCATCTTAGATGTTCTAAGGTCCTTAATCTTGAAGCTTGAATCTTGTTCCTTTTTCCTGGCCTTCACCACTATGTTTTTCTCTCTAATTATTTGCAGAATTTTCCCTTTACAGATACTTGCCAAAATGCTCTTCCAAAGGGTATTTACAGCCAAAATTATGACAAGGATTGGCAACTTTGCCCTAATAAAATGTGACAATTCTAAAGGCCACCTGTCCAAGCTTCAAGTCTTCCTCTACAAGAACTTGCTAAGTGTTCTTATGACATCATACCCTTGACATTATCAGGCTCCTTTCTTGCCTCATCATGGTATGTGGCAAAATCTCATGGAAGGAAAGGAGAAGATTAGATCTTGACCCTTGGATCAGACTTAAACTCTAAGTTTCTTCCTAATTTACTTGACTCACATTTATCTGACTTTCTTAATGGCCTTCTGGAGCTTAGAAAATTTCTTTGTCTACTCCATAAACTTCCTTTAATTAATTCTACGAATTTTCTTGAGCCATAACTCTTCATTTAACTATTTCTTTTTGAATTTCCTGTAAAGTGCCTCTTAGGGGCAAAACTAGACTTTATATTTTATTAAAGCCACTCTACTGGCATTTTGAGGATGGAACTAATTTTATAAACTTCTTTAACCTCTTAACTATTTATTTCTTGTTTTTATGTACATTTTTCAGGTCTCCTCCCGACTCAAATAATTGCATCTAGATAATTACCTTAAACTGTGCCACTATACTGAAAATTCCATTAAAGCTACTGTAGGGGTATTTTCATCATTTATCTTCATCAAAAGGCCTTTATACAACATTTCACATTTTTTGGGATTTTTATGAAATTTTTTTGTATACTTTCATAATTACTCCTATTGCCTGTAACTTTCTGAAATTACGGATTTGTGCCTGCTTGGGCTCAACCTCGTGAATCATCACTTTGAGACCTGCACCTCAACCTTAGGCCTACACCTGGCCTATTTTTCTTTTCTAACCCCCTTAAGACTCTCTTGGAGCCCCTGACTTTATTTATACCTTTGCCCTTAGAAACTTTCTCACTTGATAGTTTAGTCCCTATTCTCATTTTAACTTCCTTTCATATCTTTGAGACTTTTGCTTAAAAGGGCTTGGTAGCCTATCTGCTTTAGGATACTTCTTGGGCTTTTAGGCCTAAAAATTAGGATGTGACATTTCTTCCCCTCTTTTAAAAATTTTGTCCTCAAAATTTCAGTTCTAAACCACTATCTCTTTACTGACTAGAAGGTTATCCAAGAAGAATGTCCTTTACATTTCTCAACTTTTCTTCCATCTTGCTAAACTTTGTGTATTTTGCCAAAAGTGGCTTACTTTTCTGGCCTCTACACACTTTTACATAACTTGCCAGGAGGTTACCCATCATTGGGCTACTCTTGCCTAAGCATGCTTAACTGAAAAGTGCTGGTGGGAATCTGAGGTACTGGTGCTGATAGGCTCGAACCCTGGTACTTTGTTGTCTTAGACCCTTCTTGTTCTACCTTTTATCAGGTCTTTCCAGCTTACATTATTGACTTTAGCCTCATCTTAGGGATCTACCTGTCTATACTCAGTCTTTTCTTGTATCATAAGGGGTTCTTACTGTATTTAGATCTAGCTTAGACACCTAATTTTGAACTTTGCTTATCAAATATATTTTGATTGTATGAACCAATAAGAATTGAGATCATTTATGGTAGAAGTTGTCACATCCTGCAAAAATTAACCTTGAAAATGGATATGAGAAATTAAGTTGAGGGCCAGTATGGAACGTAGACTGGCTGACAAAGTTAGGTATGACATGAAATCTGGATAAGGTCCGGACTAATATCTTTAAGATTATCGATCTAGGAGGAGAAAAATGAAAAAATTTGAAAAAAATTCTAGAAAATTTCTGAAAAATGGTAAAAAGGTAAATTAGAGGTTTTGAACCTCAATAGAGGTCTTAAAAGTGAAAATAGTTATTTACAGGATTTCCTAAAAACATAGGTTTTTCAGGAAAAATAGTAAAAATAATTATTATAATTATTTAGACGCCTCAATAATTTTGGAAAAAATGTGGGATAATTATCTAAATATTTGAATAAATTTATAAAATTGATTTTAGGTCTTGAAAGTACAGGAATTAATTTTAGAAAATTTATTTCCAAAAATCTTACCGATGAAGCCCTATTTAGGAGAAATTCAAAATAAATAGTTAGAGGTAGAGAAAATTTCTAGAATTTTTTGGGTTACATTCTTATATTAAATTTGGATTTTTCATAGAGAAAAATGGGATTTTGGAGGTCTAGAATAATTATGGATGTTACAAGTGAATAGTAACCAATAAACTTCATTTTTTCTTGGAATTAATATTTTATTGTTGGGTTGTCTTTTTGAAACTTTTAAGATTAGGTTGGCCTTCATTTGGGTCAAGAAAAGCCCAAAAATTTGTGCAAAAACCTGACCCAATAATTAAATGGATTTAAGCTCAATTTTCACATACAAATCAATAGAATATTTTTGGAATTTTACACATGACATGATCAGGAGATTTGGAGTATTTGATGGTAGCCATTTATCCCCTTATGTGGCAGCTCCTCAAGCCAAAATGGAGGGGGAGGGGTCTAAACTTTTACCTATAAATACCCCCTAAATACACTAAAATAGGCAAAAAAAATTGATAAAAGTGGGGAGGTGCTGTCAAATTGGTTTCTTGAGCCTTGAAGTGGATGTTAATTAGCGTATTTGCAGGAGGAATTACCAAGCTTTAGTTAAGGATTGCCTCTATTGTTAAAACACTCAATTAAACTAGGTTCCAATTAATTTGTAGTTTAGGATCAACCTAGGTCATTACTTCCAAAGAGCAAGTTATAGGTTTATTTAGGTAAAAATTTAGGTGATGAAAAATACAATAAAAGGGACCTAAACTAAAATGCAAAATTCTAATTCTAAATGCAAAATGCAAATATCCTAAAATCTATATGAAAATTGAATTAAACTAAATGAATGAAAATGTAATTTTTGGGGGGATTTTTTTTGAAGAAAATATTAAAATGATAAATAAAGAAAAAATTAACTAGAAAGCAAAGAAAATTAACAAGTAAAAGTGAGAGGTTTCTCCTCAAGTACGATAGAGGAAACAACTTAAGATTCGCATGGATTTAACCTTTATAACTTCAATTAGTTAATTAGACCAAAGGAAAGTGATAGGAGAGTAGAATTATTAAGTCTAATTGCCTACTTGAAACAAAAGGAACCTTTAATTTCAAAAACCCTTAAACCATTAGAGAACTCATAATAATATAAGTTGGTTAATTAAACTCATTAAAACCAATGACAAATAATTCAAATTAATTCTGGAAATTATGTTTGGGATTATTCAATTAAACAATTAGATAATTTACCAACTCAATTAAACAATCAAGAGGCAAAAGAACCCAAATTTGCAATTCAAACCACATTGATAATTAAATCCATAATGAAAACTCAATTATAATTCAATTAACAATGCAAAAGTTCATAAAAATAAATTCCAACAAGTGTCTCAACACAAATAAAATCAAATATCAATCCAATCCAAGAATAAAGATAAGAATCTAAAACTAAATTGTCTCAAAAAATACAAGTTAAAATTATTTAAAACTAAATAATCTCAAGTCCTTGAATTAAAAAGATAAATGGAATATTACTCCCTTGTAGTCTTCAAATACTAGCCCAAGACTTAAGCCTCCTCCATGCTCCTCCCAAGTTGCTTCATAAGCAAACTCAAGCTGCCATGAAAACTATCTTCCTCCAAAGTCGTTAGATGCCTCAGCCATGAGGAGTAAAGAAAGGAAGATGATGATTATGTGGACAGGAAGTGAATCCTTGCGCAAGGGGAGAGATGAATGTGAGAGGAAAACAATGATTCAATTCAAGATGGGCTATGTGACGTGAATGAGGGGAGTATGTGGCACTACACAAGAACGGAGAAGTGAATAATTCTTTTGACCAAGAGGTGTGAGCGTGATCAATGACCATGGGGTATGAGAAAAGGCGTTCCTAGGGGGTTATTTTAATGGGAGAAAAGGAAATTTTTTGTGGATCCAAAGCTCAAGCCCATTAGTAATTAATTGACTCACTTGATATTAGTCATTGAATTATGCTTAAATTTCAAAAATAATCTTGCCCCATTGGATTTCCTATATGCTCTTTCTTGACCTACAAGAATTTAAGTGCATCCACTAATATAGCTTATATCCAAATAGAATATAATCTATATCAAAATTAAATATTAGATATGCACAAAAATTAGGCAAGAAATTGCAACTAAAAACAGTCTTTCTAAAAATATGAGACTTGTTTTCAAAGAAATAGGAAAAATTAATTCCAAGTTGAAAATAGAAAATCACAAAATATCTATATTTTCAATCCAAAATCTCAATTTTTATGAAAAAATTCAAAAATCAACCAATCAATCCAATAATACATAAAAATCATTTGAAGCTCAAAATTATCATTTAAATCCTAAATTAATGTGAGATAGAATGTATAAAAATTGGGCTTTATCAGTATGTTTGAGCTTTGTTTTGGTTAAGATTAAAGCTTTTTTTAGTTGGAAGTTTGAATTATAATTCAAGGTGAAGTTGCTGCCATATTTCGGTTAGAGTGAACATGCATTAGGGAAGGATAGAAGCTTTGAAAATGAGTTGGAATTATCATGTTTAAGTGGTATTTGGATTGATTTTTGGAAGAAAACCAAGTTAGGATTTTTAAGGGCTCAATTCAGCCAAGGTGTGTTCTTAGGGTAGGAGTTTGTTTTGTTGTGATTTGATGATTCCAATAAGTTTAAAAGGTGTTTTTGTGTATGGAAATACCAAGGACAAGTGTTTAAAATCATTGGAATCAAAAATAGAATTTTTAAAAGCTATGCTACCCCTATTTGGCCAAGTGTGAATGGAAGGAAATGAGTGTGATTTTGATAAATTTGAATTGATATTTTGATTCTATATAAAAAATTATATAGGAATGAGCTAAGAGATTGTTAGAATTAAAGGAGAAATAATTATGTCAAAAATCAAAGAAAAGGAGGATTTAAGTAGGTTAAGTATTTGTGTTCAAACTTGAATGGTTGTTAATGTGGCTTGTAATTATACTTCAATTGATAGGTTTTGTGAAGAAGAATCAAGGAGAACACTAAACCTTCAAGAAACCAAATTGGTTCAAGTATAAGAGGTAGCATTGAATCTATAATTTGATTGTTTTTCTTGCTTGCTTGATGTGTTTATGTTACTTGCTTTATGTTGGTCGAATTATGTTATGATAATGGTTTATTGTGTGATGCTTGATATGCCTTGGCCAAATGCATAATGATATGCCAATATGATTATGTGCTTGTTTTCTTTCATGGCATAATACATGACATGTGATTTGAGGAAGTCTTGAAATATTGTAACATAATACATTATGCAAAGCATGATTAACATGATAATTATGATTCATTGTTACTGAGATTTCTATGAAATCTCATTCCTTTATATTCCAATATTCACCAACTAGGGGTTAGATCAAGTAAGGAGAAAGGAAAGGGATTCACTTTGGAGGATGATTGAGTTTAATGTTATTGAAGTTATGTTTTGTAATTATTACACATTGTTATGCATTGTTATGTATATTTATGAACTATGTTGGAATAGTATATTAATGATTAAGAATGCTTTACATGTGAGTAATGATCAAGGAGTCATGTTTAAGTGTATGAGGTGTGATTGGAAAAATTATACGGGAGGAAAAGAAAAGAGAAACTAAGAAGTGCATGAAAAAAGGATTAAAGTTGACTTTTCGAGGGCTAAGTTTGACCAACAAAATTTTTGTGCAATTGGTTGAATTTTGAATTGAAACTTGGCAGGCTTATAGATCATATTTTTACCTTTGAATGGTATTTCATTAAATTTAGAGTTTTGTATAGAAAGTTATGCCCTTCCGAAGTTGGGCATAAATCCTGAAAAATTAAAAAATAACCAAATGAACAATACCACTTTGAGCTAAATCTGGGATTGATGGATGAGTTCTGGATGCCAATGATATTTTTCCTTTAAAGACCATGCCAATAGCTTTCCATAGAACTTAGAACCATCTCATTTTGATTTTTCTAGAATTAGTTATAAAATTTCAAAATTTGGCCTTTGTTAGGGTTACAATGACTAGTAATTCGAATTTATGAAAATTTAAAGTTCAAATTCTTCTAACTTAAGGCCATAAGAAATGGTTCCAGATGAGATAAAATGAAGTCTAGAAATAAGGTGTGATAGACATGGCTAGGTTTTTTATGATCTCATTAGATTTGATTGTTTTTATCTTGTGGTATTTCTTATTTGTTGAATTGTTAGTTATTTGTTAAGATGTTATGAGATTTGAATTTTATAATGTCACATCCTAATAATTTTAACACTGAGAATGAGGGAAATAAAATAAACCGAGAGCCAATTGGTGTAAAAAAGACATAGATGACACAACTTTTGTACAGAGACCTGGGCAGTGTTCGGACTGATATTTTTAAAATATCATATAAAGAAAGAACTGGTTGGGAATCAAGGATAGAAATTCCCAAGAATCTCTAAAAAGTCATGAAAAAAATAGAATTAAGGGTCTAAAATAGTATTTGAGCTCCAAATGTGGTGACAGGAGGAAAATAATTTAATACAAAATTTCCTGTGCTTTTAGGAATTTTTGGCATATTGGGTCATGGTAGCCAAAATTAATTATTTAAAATATCTAGGACCTCAATAATTTTGGAAAAAATAGGAGAAAATTATTCGGGAGATTATCATAATTTATAAAATTGTTTCCAACCTTAGAAGGTAAAGAAGTTAGCTTTAATAATATTTAAAGCTTAATTTTTGTCGATAGAACACTAATTTGGAAAGCATTGGAATTTAAAGAGATATAGGGTAAAATAAATTTTGAAAAAAATCATGAAACTTTCTTACATCAAAAGGAGATTATTGAGATACTGAAATGAATTTTTAGAGACACTGGATTAGACAGGATACAGGAAAAATTCGTCCAATTAGGCACTAATACTCAGGGGAATAACAGGATACTTGGGGAATTAGTGGATTTTTTCCTAAATTGTTTTGGCCATTTTCATGCCAATTTGGCCATGGAATATGGAAGAGAATTAAAGAAAATAAAATAGAAATAAAGCTTCAAGAAAGTGATTAATAAAGAGGACTAAGTAGGTTAACCAATGATTAAACTAATTAATCTTGGATTACATAAGCTCACCATGACATCACCCTCTTACATGGCAAGAGCACAAGCCTCCTAGCTTAGGATTTGTCCATGTGTTATGGAGAGAAAAATGGAGGGTTAAGATTTAGCCACATAACTCTTATAATTTCAAGGATTAAGAGTTACTTGAAACACTATAAATACCCCCTTCACCCTTTTTATATTTCGGCTAACATAGGGATTGTTGCTCTTTGATTCTAGGAGAGAGAGAGAAAGAAAGAGGAAAGAGAAAAAGCAAAAGGTGATTATCCAAGCCTAAGCACTTAATCAAAGTATGTTTAAGCTTTCGTTGATTAAGGATTGATTAGGATCAATTACATTGATTAATGACTGATTAGGATTTAATCTTGATGAGATTAAGTGACTTAAACCTAGAGGATTATGTTGTCTTAGTAACTATATGGTTTGCTAAGCATGATTAGAGATTGGAATAAAGATTAGGAGTTAAAGACTGATTGGAAATACATGATTATATATGAATTAAGAACTCTAAGACCCTAAGCTCGTGTATGCCATTCGGGCAAGTAAGAAAAAATTGGCTAAGGTTTGACTCAAGTTGATTTGATGCTTTCAATGAGTTTAGGAGGTGAAATTGTGTAAGATTAAGTTGAGAACATTTCTTTGGAAGCATTAAAAATTGAAAATGGAATTTTAAACCTAAACCTACCCTATTTGGCCAACATGAAAACATGGGAAGGAAATGGATTTTGATAAATCTAAGTTGAAATATGAAATCTACATGGAAAATTATGTAGGGAAAGATGAAGGGATTCGATAAATCAAAGTTAGAAACAATAACCCAAAAATCAAAGGAAAAAGGGTTTAAGGGTATATTGATAGTTGAATTGAATAAGTTAGTAATGTTTGATGCCCTATTGTCTTACTAATAGGCTTTGCATCAAAGGAGAAGGAGAATTAGCAAGGAAGGAACTTGAAGACAAGAGGTTCAACTCATCAAGAGGTAGCAAGTGTTTTGACCTTGAGAGTGTAAAGTAGTAAAGTAGATTCAGAGCCGGAACAACTTTTGAATTGAGATCTGACCTTTGACCAGAGTGACATTTTTGAAATTATTAGTTTAGGAAGGGCAAAATGAGAAAATTGGTTAAAAATTTCAGAAAATTCTCAAAAAATCATAGAAAAATAAAATAGAGGGTTTAGAACCATATTTGAGGCCTTGGAAGTAAAATTAGGATGAAAATGATTTATTACAAATTTTTTTGTAAACAAAGGTTTTTCTGGTTAAACGGTAAAAAATTGGCCAAAATTAATTATTTAAAACATACAGAGGCTTCAATAATTCTGGAAAAAAATATGAGAAACTTATTTTAAGGTTTATTTAAGATTCTAAAATTATTTCCAGCCTTTGAAAGTGAAAGGATTAATTTGAAATAATTATTGCCAAAATCTTATCAGTAAAACCCGATCTTGGAGAAAATTCAATACAAGTAGTTAGATGGTGAAATAAATTCTAGAAAAATTCAGGGGACCTTCTAATATTAAAAGAAGACTTTTGATGGGTAGAAATGAATATTTGGAGGTCTAGAATTATTATTAAAAATTAGACAGGAATTTTAGCAGGTACGACAAAATCAGATTGAGAAATGTTGGGAATTGAAAGGTAACACTTCTTTCTTCTTTCTCCAACCTATTAGGCATGAATTTGGGCCAGGAAAGTCCAGAAATTTTGTGGCCTAAGCGACCCATGTGATTAAGGAATAAAAGTATAAAAATTTATCACATGGTTAGCCTAAGCACATGATTACTTAGGACATTTAGCTTGCCTGAAATTTTTACAGCATATAAAGGTGGACACATAGACTTGTGGCGGCAGATTTTTGTGGGACAAATAGAGGGCTAGGGGGCTGAAATTGTACTTATATATATATATCCCCTCTCAAGTGTAACACCTTATTTTATTACCCAATTTTACATCAAATGGGAGCTATTGGAACCATTTCCCAAGACATTAAGTTGGAAAATTTTGAATTTTTAAATTTAATTTCTCAAGTTACTATTCATTGTAACCCTAATTTTTAGCAAATTTTGAAAAATCATAACTAATTCTACAAAAATCAAATTGATATGATTCCAAGTCCTACTTGAAGCTTGACCTAAGCTCTTTAAGTCTCATGCGTGCTCAGTTTCAATAACAAAGTGCACTGTTCATGTGATAATTTTTCTAATTTTTCAGAATTTATGTCTAACTTTAAAAAGGCATAACTTCTTGTACATAACTCTAAATTTCATGAAATACCACTCATTTTAAACCTTAAAATATGAACTATTAAACTGTTAAGTGTAACATCCTAAATTTTGGCTCATAGATACAAGTAATAGCACAAGGAAAGGATGATTATTAAGTCCAATGCAACGAAAGTCCCGGAGATCCCTCGAAAGGAAAAAGGGATTTTCCAAGGGCAAATATGTAAAACAATAGTGTTCAGGGACTAAAGAATGACGAACTGGAAACAACTAAGGGCCAGATGTTATGCCAGCAACTTGCAAGAGATGGTTCCGAAGGTTGGGCCTAAAGAGGGACTAAATTGCAAAGAAAAGATTCCTAGGCCAAGTAGGGACCTAATTGTAAATAATAAAAGTTCTGGTCAGCCAATACTCAGAGTTAGCAAAAAGGGCCCAAATGACTTAGAAAAATTCCAAAAAAATGGGAATAGGATCCCAGAGCTGATATAAGGCTAGAAATGACGGAAATGCCCTGAAGTCATTTTAGGGTTTTGGACAATTTGAGATAGTAGCTTAAATTGAATTATTTAAGCTATGAGACGGCCTCAAATAATCAGGAAAAACTGGGGAACAGTAGTTGAGGAATTTACACAGATTGTAAAATTAAATCCGTCCCCAGAAGCTGACAAGGTTAGCCTTAATTAAATTTAAAGCCTATTTATACCCTATCCGGGGAAAGTCAAAATAGCTGTCTAGAGTTTGACTCTTGAGTCGAGAAAAATTAGAGGAATTTCCTGTGATGAAAGGGAAATAATGAAACCCAGAGACAGATCAATGGAGTTACGAGCCGATAGAAAGAATTCGGAGAAGTTAACCCTCATTAAGTATTATTTAATAATATTTTTGGGAAAAGGAGAAAGAAAATATCTAAAGACCATCATGACACCGCTGAGCCAGCATGCTGAGTCACCAAATGCAATTATGAACCTACGAGTCATCATGCTGAGTCAGTAGAAGATATTTATGGATATCATAAAAATCAGAACGTAGTACGGGAATATTTTTGACAGTCCTTTATCTACTTGTTATAGTGAAATCTCTACTGCGTGACTCAATAAGGCTAAGTAGCTTGTCAGTAGATCTAATTATTTTCATCTATGCTCCTCTAAGATGGCACCATATATGTACTTAATTAAGATGAGAAAATGGTGCCAGAACATGTCCCATTGGTACTGGATCAGTCAGGACTCAAAAAAGTACCCAATACGGTACAGAATGCCAAAATAGGTAGAGGAATACCTAAGGGCTATATTTTGCACGAATTTTATATTAATTTCCTCCATATTTTAATGCCAAAAATGATGAAGGAATATGGAAAAGACAAGTGTACAGTTAGATCAGAAAAGAAGGTATTACGTGTACTGTCGGATGCAAGACACATGTACGGTCGGATGCAAGACACGTGTGCGGTTGGATTAAAGACATATGGCTTGATGATGTAAGCATGATGTCATCAAGATGAGGTAAGCATGATTTCATAGGACACGTGTCATCACAAGATAAAAAGAGAAAATGGACGGTCCAGATCAAGCCACGTATTTTTAAGATCAACGGCAGAGATTCAGTCTTGTTTTTTATAAATACCCTTCCCCTCCCTCTCATTTCGTCCTAAGCCATGGAAACCTTGGGAAAGCTCTTGCAAAATGCTTTCTAGAGAGAGAAAGAAGAGGGAGAAAGAAAGGCCAAGTGATCCTAAGCCAGATCAAGCTCTAAAACAAGGTATGTGTGCTGTTTTTGATGTAGTTTCTACCTCCCTTGTTATTTTTGAGCTGGTGGTTGGTTTGATTGGATTTTTGATGATTGAAATCCTATGGGGAGGTGCTGTACGAAATTTATTGGAATAGGAGAAGATGATATGGATGTTAAAAGCATGTTTAAAGGCTTGGAAACAACAAGAATCAAGTGGTTCTGTGTTAATTTTGCAAGAAATCCAACTTTCCCTTAGTTTATGATTCTGTTTGGCCTTGACTGTTCTGAATGGTTAGGATTGGATTTTGATTGTTTTGAGCTTGGAAATGGATTCTACATACAAAATTATGTGGGGATAGTATGTGAAAATAATTTTAGGAAGATTGGAATTGAAACTCAAAAGTTAGAGTTCAAGTATGTTCAAGAAAGAATCAAGTAGAGATAAGTTGATGACTTGATTCTAATAATTATTTTGCATCATGTATTAATGTGTTTAGGACCTTGGAACATCCAAGAAGATGTTTAATGGTTTTGACCGAAAGTCCATAGGGTTGGAAAGACATGGGAATCAAAGGAAAACAAGAGGAAAGCTATGTTACAAGGTAGTAAATTTACCTGTATTGTATGCTTGATATGTATACTTGCATGATGTAGTTGTGTTGCCATGATGTGACTAAGCTATGATGAAACGTTTGCAAAGTTATGTTTGCAAGTTCATGTTATGTTTTGCCTTGGCAATATGTTATGAAAGCATGAAATGCTTTAGCTTACTTTCCGTAGCATTCATGTGTTAATGTTATAACATGTCATGCATGTGCATTATATCTTGTATGCTTATGGGTAGTGTTTGCTACTGAGATTCTCCCGAATCTCACCCCTCCCTAACCAACTATTTAGGTCAATCAATGGTGGGCAATAATGGCATAAGAGGCAAGGAGAAGAAAGTGGAGAATTATTGATGTTAATGAATGATGTTATTATTCAATGTATAATTCTCCTATTTTGTAATTTATGTTATGGATGCCAATGATGCCATGTATTTAATTACAATGTTTATGGGATGAGTAGAAATGTATAAGGATAATTGGGAAGGCATAAACCCAATTTATGTATACCACAGAAATAGAAAGAATTAAAGTAAAAAGAGGTTAAAGGATAAAACGTAGGTAATGGAACAGTGAGTTTGTAGCTCCAGTTTGACCTATCAAATGAATAAGTACACATCCTAAGCTTAAAATGAGAGGTAGATCGCCTTAATCAGATGTGTACACAAGGAGATACGATTTTTATAGAATTCGTTATGATTTTTCAAAATTGGACCTGAAATCTGAATTTAAATAGTGAAAAGTAATTCGAATAGTTATGTTGAAGTTTCAATCCACAGGCTTATGTTGTGATCTGCTTGAACCATAACGCTTCCAAACACGTGCTCTGAGGGGTTAAAGGTAGGATGTTTCATTTTGGTATCAGAGCAAAGGTTTTGGCAATTGTTTAAACAAAACGGAGGCTTTGGTAAAGGTTTTGATAAAGGTATAAGCAGAGTATTGGTTCAAGTAAATCCCAGTATGAGTAAAACCCTTATCTAGGAAAGTGATGGATTACTAGGATTGGTCCAACTAAGATTATGAAACTGAGGTGACTTCTCAAGGGGAAATGGATATAGAGGAAGAGTAAGGAATGGCAGAAAGTAACATAAGAGGCAGGCAGTCACTGTTAGGAGACCCCCCTCAGGAAAGGAATGGTTAAGCTGAGAAAGCTTGACTGGGATATGAGTCAAAGTCAAAAGACTCCCCTAGAGGGTAGTGGCTATGAGTGCAATAGACTAGTTAGGGGTATGAGTCAGTGCCCTAGTAGGGGAACCAAGTGGCAACCTAAACTCTAAGTCATCGATGTGACCTCGATAGAGGCAAGGTAACGGGATAATATGCTTGAGGTTTGTTTAAATCCCTGAATAGAGATAAAAATCTCTAAGGGATAGTAAACCAAGAGGAACAGAAATTAGATGATAAGGAATAAAGAGTCAATGATGACCTTAGTGCCTGACCTAGATACCATACAATAAGGTGATTAAATGTTCGCTGTGTGATGTGATGAGGGTATGGTGATAAATACCTAACCATAAGAATAATTTGTCGAGAGGTAAAGAAAGTTAGAAAGAATAAAGTCAAGCATGATCCCTCTTGAGGATAGATTTGCACAGAAATAGATGAGAATGTGAAAGTTGATGGTTGTACTGGGAACTGATTTATAGAGAGAGATGAGTAAGTTCCCAAAGATGCTTAGAGCCTAATGATACGTAGATACTTGATAACATTGGGGACTAAATAGTACTCTTTTGTGTCCCTAAGGCATCTAAGAGAAGTGCGACCATAGCACTCAGGCCAGTAGGGAATCTGAGAGATGAGATCCCTTCAAACAAATGCCATTGCCAGGATGATCGAATGGGTCAGGTTGAGAGGCTCCCTTAATGGGGATTTCGCATGTAAGAATGTGCCAGGACGGAGATTAAATAACAACCAAGTCTTGGCCATAGAATATCTCTCAAATTGGGAGGTGGTTTTCCGACACAGAGTTGATGCTGCTCCACGAAGAGCAAGCTATCCTCTAAAGAGAAGGAAGGGGAACTGTTATGATGGGGTTGACAACATTATGAAGGTAACAGTGCGTCCTCTCGAAGCGGTAGAGTTGACGCTGTACCTGTGAAAGTGTTATGTCCTCCATCAAGGCTAGGAAAGTGGTTGAGGTGACATGCTCTGGTATGAGCAGTACGTCCTCTCATAGGAAAGAGTAATAACGGCCAACGCAAGACTCGCAGAGTTAACCTTACCCCAATGAGAGTAAAGTTGGCCAAGAGTGATGAAAGGATAGAATATCCAAGGATATGATGAAAATCATTTGACAAGACCTCTTCCTGCAAGATGAGAAAGGGAATTGTAAGGCGTGGCAAACTGTCATGGCTATAATGATAAGCCCAGAAGGCCATAGAGATGAGCAAATAGCCTAGAGAATTACAGGGGCAAAATGATAGGGAAATGGCCTGAGGTAGCTAAAAGTTAAGGAAAAAGGATGAATGATTCCAGAGTTGGCAGAAAGGATTGAGTAAGGCCTAAGAAGGCAATATGGGTATCTATGATCAGTTATGGGGAATAATCAGTCAAGTTACCGGCTGAGGATAGGTGACTTATTCCCTAACTCAGCCCACTGGTCTAAAGGCTCCTAAAGAGTGGAACCTGAGTCGTGTAGAATATGAAAGAATCCAAGGTCACAGTGGATCCTAAGGAGGCTTACGATAGAGCGCAGTAGCTCCCAAGGTCGCAGTAGACCAAGCCTAAGGGAATGTTGCCGAGCCATAAGGGCAGTATCTCTTTGGGGCACAAGAATGAGATGACCAGGGATGAGTTTAAGATGGGGAAACCTCCTCAAGTTGGTTACCTAGTACAGAGAGAGTACCCTTGACTTTTTCTACAGATATTGTTATTGTTAATTAGACTGAGCTCAATTCTGTTCTAGTTAACAAAAAAAAAAAAGGTAAGGCAAGTAAGAATTAAGGGAACCATAGGCTGTAAGTCTTGAAGGTTACACATTCAGGCAAGCTATATGTGAAATCAGAACGTAAAAGAAAGGGAATAGGCCCTTAAGACAAAGTATGAAATGGTCTAAAATATGAAGGTACGGGAAGTACCTAGAGAAGATATGATAAGGGAAATCCAGAAAGCCATGATATGATGAGACACCTTAAGAAAAGGTATGATGTTAAGGCGCAACGTTGAATGTGTGTGCCTAAGGAATGAAAGACATGTGTAAGAACACTAAAAGTATTCGTGTTAATGCCCAAGGGCATAAGAACTTATGAGATTAAGTGAAAGTTTATGAGATTGAAGTATGAAACCTAAGGCTAAAGCCTGGCTAAGAAAGCAAAAAACAGAATCTGCAGGCCGAAAGTGAGAGCCAAAGAACATTCTCCGTAAGAAACCTCTCAGGAAAAGCAGAGGTTGAGGTTTAATCTTGAAATTTCGAGGACGAAATTTTCATAAGAGGGGAAGAAATGTAACATCCCAAATTTTGGCTCATAGATACAAGTAATAGCACAAGGAAAGGATGATTATTAAGTCCAATGCAACGAAAGTTCCAGAGATCCCTCGGAAGGAAAAAGAGATTTTCCAAGGGCAAATGTGTAAAACAATAGTGTTCAGGGACTAAAGAATGACGAACTGGAAACAACTAAGGGCCAGATGTTATGCCAGAAACTTGCAAGAGATGGTTCTGAAGGTTAGGCCTAAAGAGGGACTAAATTGCAAAGAAAAGATTCCTAGGCCAAGTAGGGACCTAATTGTAAATAATAAAAGTTCAGGTCAGCCAATACTCAGAGTTAGCAAAAAGGGCCCAAATGACTTAGAAAAATTCCAGAAAAATGGGAATAGGATCCCAGAGCTGATATAAGGCTAGAAATGACGGAAATGCCCTGAAATCATTTTAGGGTTTTGGACAATTTGAGATAGTAGCTTAAATTGAATTATTTAAGCTATGAGACGGCCTCAAATAATCAGGAAAAACTAGGGAACAGTAGTTGAGGAATTTACACAGATTGTAAAATTAAATCCGTCCCCAGAAGCTGACAAGGTTAGCTTTAATTAAATTTAAAGCCTATTTATACCCTATCCGAGGAAAGTCAAAATAGCTGTATAGAGTTTAACTATTGACTCGAGAAAAATTAGAGGAATTTCCTATGATGAAAGGGAAATAATGAAACCCATATATAGATCAATGGAGTTACGAGCCGATAGAAAGAATTCAGAGATGTTAACCCTCATTAAGTATTATTTAATAATATTTCTGGGAAAAGGAGAAAGAAAATATCTAAAGACCATCATGACACCGCTGAGCCAGCATGCTGAGTCACCAAATGCAATCATGAACCTACGAGTCATCATGCTGAGTCAGTAGAAGATATTTATGGATATCATAAAAATCAGAACGTAGTACGGGAATATTTTTGACAGTCCTTTGTCTACTTGTTATAGTGAGATCTCTACTGCATGACTCAATAAGGCTAAGTAGCTTGTCAGTAGATCTAATTATTTTCATCTATGCTCCTCTAAGATGGCACCATATATGTACTTAATTAAGATGAGAAAATGGTGCCAGAACATGTCCCATTGGTACTGGGTCAGTCAGGACTCAAAAAAGTACCCGATACGGTACAGAATGCCAAAATAGGTAGAGGAATACCTAAGGGCTATATTTTGCACGAATTTTATATTAATTTCCTCCATATTTTAATGCCAAAAATGATGAAGGAATATGGAAGAGACAAGTGTACAGTTAGATCGGAAAAGAAGGTATTACGTGTACTGTCGGATGCAAGACACATGTACGGTCGGATGCAAGACATGCGTGCGGTTGGATTAAAGACATGTGGCTTGATGATGTAAGCATGATGTCATCAAGATGAGGTAAGCATGATGTCATAGGACACGTGTCATCACAAGATAAAAAGAGAAAATGGACGGTCCAGATCAAGCCACGTATTTTTAAGATCAATGGCCGAGATTCGGTCTTGTTTTCTATAGATACCCTTCCCATCCCTCTCATTTCGTCCTAAGCCATGGAAACCTTGGGGAAGCTATTGCAAAATGGTTTCTAGAGATAGAAAGAAGAGGGAGAAAGAAAGGCCAAGTGATTGCACAAAATTTATTGGAATAGGAGAAGATGATATGGATGTTAAAAGCATGTTTAAAGGCTTGGAAACAAGAATCAAGTGGTTCTGTGTTAATTTTGCAAGAAATCCAACTTTCCCTTAGTTTGTGATTCTGTTCAGCTTTGACTGTTCTGAATGGTTAGATTGGATTTTGATTTTTTTGAGCTTGGAAATAGATTCTACATGCAAAATTATGTGGGGATAGTATGTGGAAATAATTTTAGGAAGATTGGAATTGAAACTCAAAAGTTAGAGTTCAAGTATGCTCAAGAAAGAATCAAGTAGAGATAAGTTGATGACTTGATTCTAATAATTATTTTGCATCATGTATTAATGTGTTTAGGACCTTGGAACATCCAAGAAGATGTTTAATGGTTTTGACCGAAAGTCCATAGGGTTGGAAAGACAAGGGAATCAAAGGAAAACAAAAGGAAAGCTATGTTATAAGGTAGTAAACTTACCTGTATTGTATGCTTGATATGTATACTTGCATGATGTAGTTGTGTTGCCATGATGTGACTAAGCTATGATGAAACGTTTGCAAAGTTATGTTTGCAAGTTCATGTTATGTTTTGCCTTGGCAATATGTTATGAAAGCATGAAATGCTTTAGCTTATTTTCCATGGCATTCATGTGTTAATGTTATAACATGTCATGCATGTGCATTATGTCTTACATGCTTATGGGTAGTGTTTGCTACTAAGATTCTCCCGAATCTCACCCCTCCCTAACCAACTACTTAGGTCAATCAATGGTGGGCAATAATGGCATAAGAGGCAAGGAGAAGAAAGTGGAGAATTATTGATGTTAATGAATGATGTTATTATTCAATGTATAATTCTCCTATTTTGTAATTTATGTTATGGATGCCAATGATGCCATGTATTTAATTACAATGTTTATGGGATGAATAGAAATATATGAGGATGATTGGGAAAGTATAAACCCAATTTATGTATGTCACAGAAATAGAAAGAATTAAAGTAAAAAGAGGTTAAGGGATAAAACGTAGGTAATGAAATAGTGAGTTTGTAGCTCCAGTTTGACCTATCAAATGAATAAGTACACATCCTAAGCTTAAAATGAGAGGTAGATCGCCTTAATCGGATATGTACACAAGGAGATACGATTTTTATAGAATTCGTTATGATTTTTCAAAATTGGACCTGAAATCTGAATTTAAACAGTGAAAAGTAATCCGAGTAGTTATGTTGAAATTTCAATCCACAGGCTTGTGTCGTGATTTGTTTGAACCATAAGGCTTCCAAACATGTACTCTGAGGGATTAAAGGTAGGATGTTTCATTAAGTTTCATATCCAAACTCCTTTATTTGCTCAAAATTTTGTATAGTCAGACTTTATCCCTAATTAGGTCAACTTTCATCCGTTTTATGCATAACTTGTCAAAATGAGACTATAGCCACTCTAACATGATTCAGCCCTATATTAAAGCATATAATAAGTAGTTTCACATAATTTACAAGCTCCAAAGATCATCAATTTTTCTATAACTCCCATCAGTGCTTCCTATATAATTTTTCATGTAGAATCTATTTTTGAACTTAGATTCATCAAAATCTAATTCCTCCTATCATTTCTCTTCTTGGTCGAATAGGGTGCCTTAGGGTTCAAGATTTTATTTTCAATTTTAATTCTTCCAAACACATGTTCTTCACATATCCTTACACAAAATCACCTTCTACATCTATTGGAAGCATCAAACAATAAAAATCAAACCCTAGAGTATCCATTTTCACTTGTTCGAATACCCCCCTTTTCGAACATAATGTCATATCTTTCAAGTAACCAAGTTTAACCACTATCTAACAATCATTTCCAATCCTTTAAATCACATAATAACTCAATATTAATCACAAATCATCAAGACCATTTCGTGCAGCACATATGCTTTAGGGTTTCAATCCCCAAACTGCACTAAACCAAGTCTAAAACCATCAAACCATAGATAATCAAGTACTAGATTAGCATAGTGAAGCTTTTACCTTGATTAAACACTTGATTCAACTTGATTTTGGCTTGTTCCTTCTCTTCTGTTCTTCCTCCTCTATTGGCCAAACACTCTTCTACCTCCAAGCTCCAAATAGGCCAAAAAGAAAGGTGGAAAGAATAAAGAGGAAGTGGTATATATAGACATAGAATCAAGCTACCTGTATCACAATCTTAGCACTTGATTTTTATCGCATAACATATGTATACATCTCCTTCTTTCTCCATTAATTTGGCACCACATGTGAGCTCAGATGTCCTCCACATTTAATGCAAGATACCACTTCATGGGACACCTAATCACTTACATGTAAAAATTTCACATATTTTATTCAAAAATCCATTCTTCCAACTATATCCTTCAACAAATTATATTATTCCATCCAGGTCCTCAAGCCTCATAAATGGCACCATTCAAGTCAGAAAATTAGGAAAATTTTGGTCCCACCAAGCTTAAGGTTAACACATTGTGTAATTTTATGTAATCAGTTGAATTTTTCTCGGCTCCTGTTAAATTTACTATCTTCAAAAATTCATTCCATTAATAGCTTCCTCTTATGAGAAATGATTCTCCAAATTTTTTTAGATTTTATTTTGGCCTATAACTTGTCTAATTGAATTTTCTTCGAAATCGGCCCTTTACCGATAAAAAGTTCAGCTTTAAATAATTTAAAGCTAACTTCTACATCTCTAGGGAATGGGAATAATTTTAAAATTTATCATAATCCTTCAAATAATTTTCCTAATTTTTTCATGAATTATTGAGGCCCCTATATATTTTAAATAATTCAATTTGTCTAATTTTTATTTAATTAGCTAAAATTCTAAGAAGATACCAAAAATTCTAAAATAAATTATTTCCCTCCTACTTTCATCTTTTAGGTCTTAAATACTATTCTGTATCCTTTATTCTATTTTTCATGATTTTTGAAAAATTTTCTAGAATTTTCAATCCATATTCATATCCTGTTCAATGTTGACCGGATATTCCAGAAATAACAGTCTAGTTCCGGTTTGATCTCTGTTCAAAAGTTGTGTCGTCTCTCTGTTGGCTACCCTACTTAACTTATGGCCTAATTTATATTTCTCATTTTCAGGGTTAAAATTAACAGGATATGATATTTCCTTCCCTCTTAAAATAAATTTCGTCCTCGAAATTTAAAAACATGTCTCATCAAAACAATTCTGGGCACTTGCCTCTAAACACGCCTTCCTTTTCCCATGTTGCATCTTCCTGAGTCATGTTCTTCCAGATCACCTTCACTAGAGGAATTGTTTTATTTCCCAATTGTTTCACTTTTCAGTATATGATTTGGTCAGGATGTATTTTAGAAGACAGATTATCCCGCAACTCAATATCATCATGTTCTATGACGTGTGCTGGATTTGGATGATACTTTTTCAACTGGGAAACATAGAAGATGTCATGCAATTGACTAAGATTAGGGGATAAGGCTAATTTGTAAGCTACCGACTAACTTTTGACAAAGTTTAGAAGGGTCCGATGTCTTTTAACATTAACTTCTTAGCCAACACTTGTAGTTAGAGATACTTTCAGAAAAACATCATCCCCAATAGCAAGCTCTAATGGTTTTCTTCTTACATCCGCATAACTTTTCCATTTGCTTTGTGCGGTTAGTAACCTTTGTCAAATCATCTTTTATTTGCTCTGAGGTCTGATCCATTATTTCCATACCATAAACTTTTCTTTCATTTAGTTCAATCCAACATAATGGCAATTGGCACTTTTTACCATATAAGGCTTTATATGGAGCCATCTGTATACTAGAATGATAACAAGTATTGTAAGCGAGCTTTGCCAACAGTAAGTATACGTCCTATTTTCCTTTAAAATCTAATACACAGGCTCATAGCATATCTTCTAATGCCTGAATAATACATTCCATCTGTTATTTACACGACCACTATCACACCTTCCTTTTAGACCATATTATATCTCAATTAGAGCCATTTGGAACCATTTCTGATGGCCTTAGGTTAGAAAACTTCAAAATTTAAAATTCATTAAATTCGGATTACTATTCATGTAGCTCTAACTAAGACCAAATTTTGAAAAATCATAACTAATTCTAAAAGAAAATCAAAATGAGATGGTTTTAAATTCTATTTAAAGCTCTTAGTATGATCTTTAGAGGACAAATACTCACAAGTATCCAACCCTTATCAATCAATCCTAGAATTAACATAAAGGGGTACTGTTCATAGGGTAATTTTTTAATTTTTCAGAATTTATGCTTAACTTTGGATGGGTAAAACGTTTTGTGTAAAACTCCAAATTCGATGAAATACCACTTTTAAAGCTGAAAATACAATCTATAAGTCTACCAAGTTTTACCTAGAACCTCAACCATTTGATCAGAATTTTGTTAGTTTGAAATTGAGGCATTATTAGGGTTATTTTATCCCCATTTTTATGTATTTTTTTGACTTTTCTCCTCTTTTAATCTCATAGGACTATTCTATTCAAATATCACATGCTTAAACATGATTTCTTAATCAAATATTTGCATGCATAATATCTTTGGACATCATTACAATAATCCACAATAATTCAAATAAAATTACAAATATTCTCTCAAGAGGCAACAAAAACACATATCTCCTTGTTTTCTTGCAAAGTATAAGATCAATGCTACCTCTTACTCAAGTATATAATTTGGCCTCTTAAGGTCTTTGATGCTCCTCTTTGTTTTCGTACACAATGCTTATCAATCCCAGTATAAACACATTCCATATTACCAATAATTCAAAGCATAAGTACTATTGCTCAATAACATACTCAAACATACCCCTTTTTTCCCTGCTTTTTAACATTATTGTTTCCTCTTTGTTTCAATAAATCTCTTAGACCATTCCTACATAATTTTTCATGTAGAATCCAAATATCAAATCAGATTTAACAAAATCACACTCCTTCCCCCTTAACTCATGTTGGTTGTATAGTAGGTGTTAGGGGTCCTAAATTTCTATTTTTGATTCCAATGATTTTAAACATTTTTTCTTGGTGTTTTCCTACACAAAATCACCTTTTAAACTCATCGAAATCATCAAATCATATTAAAATAATTTCTAACCTCAAGAGTAAGAAGTGGCTGAACAGGTTGTCACATCTCCTTTATTATCCCATTATACAATGATTGGAACCCTTTAGGATCATTATATGAGTTTTAAGTATGAGAAAATGCTCAAAAATTTAAAAACTTTCAAAATTTCAGCCTAGGTCATGACTTGATACTTTCAAGTTATGACTTGAGGTCATAAAGGTCATTTTTGCTTACATGTCGTGACCTCAACTTCCTAGGTTGCGACCTGGGGTCACAGAGAGCCTCTAAGCACTGTTCATTGCTCAATAAAATCTTTGCCAACTTTGAAAATTCACAAGTAAATGTAGAAAAATTGAAACAAGGTGATTTAAATTTCTATTTGAAGCTTGTCATGTGTAATATAAGGAAAAAAATACTCATTGGCATCAAATCTTCATGAAACAAAGTCAAAGAATTCATCAAGTTACACTGTTCATATGATCAATTTTCAATTTTTCAGTATTTTTACCCAACTTTAGAAGGACATATTTCTTACCACAAAACTCCAAATTTAATGATCTACCACTTGTTTTAAAGCTAAGGACAAGATCTATAAGTATACCAAATTTCAAGTCCAAATTCATCCATTTGCTTGTTATTTTATGTAACACAAGATTATCACTGGTTAGGGTAATTTTTATCCCCTAATTCATGGTTTCTTAAATTTCTTTCTCTTTTCCATACACCATACCATTCAAGCATTGCATAATCAACATTCTCAACATTAGGGCACATCATATATACATGGGTACAAGTCAACAATATCCAAGATCCATCACAACATTATCCCAAGTTTCAACAAAATATTACATAAACTTCAAATCTCATCATAAAATTCACATAGCTACTTTAGCCTAACACTAACTCCTTGCCTTTGTTTACGATTGATCCACTCCTTATTGATGCATAATTTAACATAGGAGGGAATGAGATTTCATAGAAATCTCAGTAGCAATGAACTATAATTTTCATGTTAATCAATCAATGCATAATATATCATGCCAAAACATCTTCAAATAACATATCACACTTTATGCTATAAAGTAAAACCAACACATGGTTACCCTAACATATCAATATGTGTAACATCTAGACTTTTGGGCCTAGAAGCATCAAAAGTAGCCTGAATTGGATAGGCTACCAGACCCTGTTTGAGCAGAAGTCCCAAAGATGAGAAAGGAAGTCAAAGCAGTTTCAGAGACTAAACTGCAAAGTAAAAGTTTTCAGAGCCTTCAGTATAATCAAGGTCAGAGACTCCAGTAAAATCTTGAAGGCCTAGAGAGAGAAAAGAGACTAGATATAGGCCAAAGGTTAAGTTAGAAGCCTCAAAGAGAGGATTATATGAAGTTAAGTCCAAGCAGGGACTAAACTGTAAATTCAAAAAGTTATGACCAGTAAGGGCAAAAATGGAAGAGTGTACAGAAAATTTCAAGAAAATCCCAAAAAATGGGAAATAATATTCTAAGACTCTTCTATGAAGAGAAAAGATGAAAATACCCCTGAGATAGCTTAAATGGAATTTATGAGGTTATGGCCAGTAAAAAGTACACTGTTTGAGGTAATTATTTAAAATAGCAAGAGACCTCAAAAATGTACATAAAAATGAGGATTAATTGGTTGAAAGGTTATACTAATTTATAAAATTAGTCCCGCAACCAAAACACCAATGGAATGGCTTTAATAAATTAAAGAGCAGATTATACCGATAAAAGGGTATTTTAGTAAATGATTTTTATACAAGGCTTAGAGGAAGTGTTATGGCCTGAGAAAATTCATAGATACTCTCTAAAATGAAGGAGAATTTATGGAATAGACAGAAGAATTTTCTGAACCCTGGAAGGCTATAAAGAAAGTCGGAGAAATGTGGGCCAAGTAAAATAGAAGGAAACTTAAGGGCTAAGTTTAGATCTGACGGTTATGATCTAATCTTCCTTCTCCTCCACCATTTTTGTGACACGTGGCCTCTTCTAGAAGCATGATGCAAGGATGATGTAATAAGGTGATGCAATGATGATGCAAAAGTCTACTTGAACTTCCAAAATTGCCCTTACTCCTTCTTCTAGCTACCAAGGGCATTTGGTCCATTCAAGCCAACTTTTTGGCTATAAATAGGTACTTTTCTCCCCCCTAATTTGGCCAAGCTAATGAACACTAGGGGAAACTCTGCTGCCCTTGCATCCAGAGAGAGAAAGAGCTAATTCTAGTGAGAGAAAGTCCACCTAAGTTCAAGCTTCAAGATCAAGGTATGTTGTGGCTGTAGCATCTGATTTGATACCTATTTTGAATTAGTTACTGTATGTATATGATTCTGAAATTTTTCATGCTTAAAGTAAACTCTATAAGCTTTAAATCCATGGATATAACACTTTATTTGGATTTGTATACGATTTATGGTGATTTTTCAAAGTTAGGGTTTGAAATCTGGAACAGTGTTGAACTTTTGGAAGAGTTTCGATTTCCGTACAATTCCGGTACTGTTTGGCGTAGAATTGGTTCCTGAAACTATTTTTCATTTAAATTTAACTTAAGGATCTTTTATTGAGACTTGGAAGCACTCAATTTGGATTTTTTAGATTTAATTATGAATTTTTAAAATTGAGCAAAAATTCTGGAGTTTCTGCGTGAACAGTACCCGCTAACCAAAATTTCCAGATTTGGTATTCTTGAATCTAAGGCCATCTGAAGTGGTCCTAATTGACAAGAAATGGATCTTAAGGATGGGAAATGATAAGATTTATATTAGAAAAGTTAGAAAGAAAACCCTAAGACTAAGAGAAAGGGTTGAGGTTCAAGAAAGCTAGTCTTGAACTTTATATAATCTAAGGGTCCTAATGGATTGTGTGATCACTATGGTTATGTTTAGGACCTTTGGAACATCCAAGAGGATGTTTGGTGATGTTGACCAAATGCCCACATGGTTCGAAAGTCAAGGGAGTTAAAGGAAAAGTAAGAGGAAAGCTTGAGGTGCAAGGTAGTGAACTTACCCTTTATGTGCTTGACATGGTATGCTCATGTGTTGGTTTGTATTTGTTGTTTGAATGATGTTGTGACATGATGATTGTTGCTGGAAATGCTATTTTTAATATATTCCCATGGCCATGCATTTTTATACCAAGCATAAAGCATGATGGCATGTCACTAGTTAACTTAAGTTTATGAAAAACTACATACCATACACTAGCATCCATCTTGTGCATATATGTGGTAATGTTTGCTACTGAGATTCTCTCAAATCTCACCCCTTCGTAACCAACCATTTAGGTCAATCAATGATGGGCACTAATGGTATGAGAAGCAAGGAGAAGAAGTGGAGAATTATTGATGCTAATGATTGATACTCGTACTAATATTCAATGTACAATTCTCCTATGTTATAATTATGTTGTGAATGCCATGTATTTAATTATAAAGCTTATGGCATGTAGAGGAATGTATGAGCATGAATGGGAAAAAGTAAGCCCATGTTAGGTATGCCAAAGAAATAAAAAGAATTAAAGTAAAGAGATGTTAAGGGATAAAATGTAGGTCATGGAGCAGTTAGTTTCGAGCTTCAGTTTGACCTATCATATGAATGAGTTAAGCTACAAAATTTGGTATAGTTATAGTGCACATCCCAAGCTTTAAAATGAGTTGTGAATCACCTCATTTGAATGTGTATACGAAGAGATATGAATTTTCAAAGTTAAGGCAGAGAATCTGGAAAGTCCAGATTTTACCAAACGAATAGTAATCTTAATCCAATAAACTGTATGTTTTCAGTGAGGGTGAGTTCAGTTGAATATTTTTCCCTTAAAGAGCATTTAAATATCTTTCTTTAGAATTTTGGAACACCTCCACGATTTTTCTAGAATTAGTTATGACTTTTCAAAGTTGGACCTGTAATCTGAAAACTGGACAGTGAACAGTAATTTTCTGAAAATTAACGTCCAAATTGAAATTTTTAAGTGTAAGACCATCCAACATGGTCTGGAATGGTTCTAAATGAATGCTAAGATACTATATAAGTAAGGTGTGACAATATGCAATTGGCCAAAGCATATTAAGCACCATAAAATCAATAATTTCATAGCATAATTCAGTCAACATAAATCAACCAACATGAACACATTAAGCAAGTAAGAAAAACGCTTAAATTATAGGTTCAATGCTACCTTTTAACCCTTGTATAATTTGGTCTCCTCAAGGAAATATTGTTCTTTTTGGTTTTTCTCCACAATACCTATCAATTCTAGTGTAATTACAAGCTATGTTAACAATCATTCAAACTTAAACACTAATGCTTAACCTTTATTCTAATTAAAATCAAATATCTAATCAGATTTATGAAAATCAAATTCCTTCCCTCTTAATTTGTCATGGCTGAAATGAAGCACATTGAACCCTAGGTTGGTTTTCTTCTAAAAATCAATCCAAACACCACTTAAACATACTTATTCCACTTCATATTTAGGGTCCCTATCCTTCCCTAATGGCCAAGCATTCAAACCGAATTGTGGCAGCAATTTTCCTTGAATTTCCATGTAAAAACCTAACCAAACAAGCTTTAATTTTAACTATAACAAGGCTTAGACACACCTTGATGAATCTTGAATCAAATTTTGCTGATTCCTTGCCCTAAATCACTCAAGAATTTCAGTCTGCAAGTCTGGAAATTTGGTTGGACAGAACCTCCCCAAGATTTTCCAATTTTTCACCATTTTTAGGCATTTTGAGGGGGTATTTATAGGCAAAATAATCTGCCATTTCCCCCTATTTTAGAAAACCAAAGTGCCACCTAAGAGGGGCACTTGGCTGCCATCAAGTGTAGGATGCATTTAGATCGAGCCATGTGTCTATTTGCTAGAATATTCCAAGATTTTTGTGTGAAAATTGGGTTTTAATTCCATTTAATTGGAGAGTCCAGATCTTACACGAAATTGGACCTTCTCTAGGCCTAATGTGGGGTCCACTTATGGTTTAGGATGGTCCAAAAGGATAGCCCACAAACCAAATCACAATCCCAAACCATTTTGAATCTTTATCGGTTATTATTCACTAGTAAAATTTCATAATTTTTGTAGACCTTCAAAATTCGTTTCTCTCCATGAAAAGTCCCTTTTCAATATAAGGATATGATCTAAAAATTTTTAGAATTTTTTTGCACCTCTAACTATTTATCTTGAATTTTTCTCGATTAGGCTTCTATTGATAAAACCGTGGGGAAATAAATTCTCAAAAATTAATTCCTGCACTTCTAAGGCCTAAAATTTTTTTTATAAATTTTCATAAATATTTAGATAATTAGTTCATATCTTTTTCAGAATTATTGAGGCCTCTAAATAATTAAAATAATTATTTTCCTTTGATTTTTTACTATTTTTTCCGAAAAAATCTGTGTTCAGAAAAATCCGTAATAATTCATTTTCATACAATTTTCACCTTTAGAGCCTCCATCAAGGTTCCAAAACTTCTAATTCACATTTTTTCTAATTTCTGAGAATTTTCTAGATTTTTTCTCAAATTTTCCTGTTTTGCCCTTTGTGGACCGATAATTCTGAAAATGTTTGCCCGGGTCCTATCAGGGTTTTACATCAAAAGTTGTTTCATCTCTCCCTTTACTTTCTGTTAGATTTAAGGTTTTGATGATAACAAATCAAGTATGTTTTGGTTTAATATGTTGATCGATCGCCTGATTCATCAAAAGATGATCGATCAAGTGTTAGATAAAATGTTTTTGTTTGCTTGAAAGTTATTACTAAGTTTGATCAATAAATTGATAGATAATTCAAATTTTATGTGTTGATCGATCAATTGATCAATCATTATTAACACTGTTTGGTATAGAAGTCTACAGAAAATTATCGATTACTTGATTGTCTGCAGAAAATTATCGATCACTTGATCGATAATTAGATGATCAAACAACTGACAAATAAAGAGGCATAATTCTAGTAAGATATTATCGATCACATGATTGATAAATAGGTTATTGATGAGAAGACAGATAAATGGTAAAGCTCTTCTACCAAGTTATATTTTGTTTCATTCATCATTTATCGATCACTTTATCGATCAGAGATTTATTGATAACCTGATCGAACATTGCTTAATAACTCACTAGATTATCAATATATTTTTGTTGAAGGTTGTTGTCTGGTTCCTTAATCGATCACTTGATCGATCAATGATTTATCGATCAAATGATCGATCATCACTATCTCGCTGCACCTACTATTTTAAGTTATGTTTTCAATCACCTGATCAAACATTTAATTATCAATGAAATGATCGATCATCCAAACTTTTGAATATTCTATTTTCACATAACGTGATCGATCAAGCTTTATCCTTGGATTTTTAACTGAGTTTTTCAAACAATATTTTATCGATGACTTGATCGATCAATCTTTAGTCGATCAACTACTCAAACATTAGACACTGTGATTTCGATGTGAAAAACTTTCCTTGACCTGTTATCGATCAGTTTATCAATAAAGTGTTCGATCAATGATGTTCAAAATCTATTTCCCTCTTACTTAGCTTTATCAATAACTTGACCGATCAAGCAATTTTCAATCAATTACTCGATCAATGTACAAGTTCATTTCTAAACAAGCTTTTCACGATGATTTCAAAATCTCTTATATTTTTATGTTTAAGCTTTTCTTAGCCTTCCTGTTTATCTTAATTCTCTATTTGAAGGGATTCAAAGCCATAGGTGATCTTAAACCTTTTCCTGCTTAATCTTTCAAAGGTCACTCTTTCATTTATCAATCACTTGATAGATCAATGGTTAATCTATAACTTAATTGAAAAATATATTTGTCTATTTCAAATTCTTTCACTTTGATTAATCAATAACTTGATCGATCAACCAGTTATCTATCATGACTTCGATCAAGGATGTCTAGTTCATGTTTAATGCATTTGGTGATTGATTAATTCCCTTTCCAACTACCACATAAATGTTTATTATTATCACTTGATCAGTTATCTTCATGAGTTTGATTTTGAAGGAAAAACTTATTAGTCTCAAGTATTGTTACAGAATAAGAAGCTCAACGGATATTTAGTAGTGCTTAACTTACCATGTCAGAAACATTAATGGCAATACTGTTGCAACTGGAAAAGCACGTAACCATACTTCCAATAGCTAGAAGCTCTTCAGTCTAATGGTTAATTAAACTTCTCTAACTATAAAAGCCGTGAAGAGCTTTGAATAAGTAATTGAATACACAAGCTACCCCTTACTGAAATATTTACTGTTGCATTCGATACTCTGTTTTTCCCTGAGCTTCAGTGTTTCATATTCATTTACTCTGTGAGAGAGATTGATACACCTACTTTACTCACTTTCAGATAGTAACTTAAGAGTGGAGACTCTTGAGAGGGATTTTAACCTTACAAGTAATAAGGGGGAGTGATTGAAGAAATCAATTACTGTACTAAGGCACCAAGAGCCTGTTTAATCTTGGGATCATAGTGGAAATTTCAGAGGTGTTCTGAGGATGGACGTAGGTGAAGTGGTTAAGATCGAACCAGTATAAATCCTGTGTCTTTGTTCTACAGTGAAATCCTTCCAACTCAAAGCTCTCTATTTTTATTTATTTCACTGTTTCAACATGCTTAGATTTTTATAACTCACCTAATTCACCCCCTCTTAGGTAAGACTGCCAGTAACACTTTCTATATTGACTCTCATCCCAATTTTTAACTCTCTATTGTTAGTGGCAGCTTCACCTAAGAGGGGGTGAATTGGGTGAGGTGTAAAAATTTAACTAAATAAAATAATTAAGCAAACAAAATAGAGGAGATAAATTAGGAAGGTTTCATAGAAGAATGACGGATGAAGGTTTCACTAAAGAATGAAGACATGGAGTTTATACTGGTTTGGTCTCAACCACTTGACCTACATCCGATCCTTAGAACACCTATGAGATTTCCATTATATCTCCAAGATTAAACAGGCTCTTGATGCCTCAATACAATAATTGAATCTTTCAATCACTCCCTTTTACTACCCATAAGGTTACAATCCCCTTAAAAGTCTACACTCTTGAGTTACTCTCAGAAAATGAGTAATGAAATGTGTATTAAACTCTCTCACAGAGTATATGAATGATAAACACTGAAGTTCAGTAAAACAGAGTATTGAATGCAATAGTAAAATTTTAGTAGATGGTAGCTCGCGTATTCAATACTTCATCAATGCTCTTCACGCCTCTTATAGTTGGACTATTTCAATTATCCGTTAGACTGAAGAGCTTCTAGCCGTTGGAAGATCACTTGCGTGTGTTCAGCAGTTACAATGGTAGTTACCATTAAAGCTTTTGACACAGTACGTTAAAGGCTATAAAATAATCATTGCGCCTCATAATCTGCAGAAGTTTCTTAGCACAAGTAAGTTTCCTTCTTTCATAAAAAAATAGGAATGAGCAATACAGAAGGTGATCAGTCTGACATTGATGTAATAGTTGAAGAACACGGAATCAATCACCAATTACTTAGAAGGAAAACTTAACTTACTTGATCAATGTCTTGCTCGATAAAGCTTTGATCAATCAAGTTATTGATTAAATATATGAAGAAAAGATATAGCAGATATATGCATTTATCAAATAGGTTATAGATCATATGATGATTGAACAAATGATCGATAAAAGATGAAATACGAATACAGTGATTTGCAAGTGAAGTATGCATGGTTGATCTCTTTCAAATTTCATTTGCCTTTGTATCCTTACAAAAGAGAATTATTTGAATGAAGAAGGCTGAGAAAAGCTTAAAGATGAAATAAACTTATATTTTATTGTTAGATTTAAGGTTTTGATGATAACAATTTAAGTAAGATTTGGTTTAGTAAGTTGATCGATCACCTGATCGACCAAAGGTTAATCAATCTGGTGATGGACAAAATATCTTTGTATAAAAGTAACCTAGCAGTAAGATTGATCGATAACTTGCTAGATAAATTAAAAATTATAAGTTGATTAATCAATTTATCGATCAAGGTTAACACTGGTTAGTCTATAAGCTTGCAGGAAATTATTGATCAATTGATCGATGATTTAATGATTGATCAACTGACAGAAAAATTCATAATATTCTGGTAAGCTTTTATCAATCACCTAATCGATTAAGGAGTTATCGATGAAAACACAGATAAATGGTAAAATCCTCTTACTTACTTTATATTCTGTTTAACTCATCTTTTATCATTTGCTTTATCGATCAATAATTAATCGATAACCTATTCTGATATTGCTTGATAACTTACTGGTTTATCGATATTTTTGTTCTGTCTAAGTATGTTGTCGGGTTCTTTAATCAATCAATTGATTGATCAGTGTTTTATTGATCAAATGATCAATCATCGCCATCTCACTTCTCTAAATTGTTTTAAGTCATTTTTAGATCACCTGATCAATCATTGAGTTATCGATAAAATGATCGATCACCCAAACTTTTGAAACTTATGTTTTTCACATAACATGATCGATCAAGCTTTTTCCTGACTTGTTTGAACTAAGTTCTTGAACAATATTTTATCGATCACTTAATCGATTAATCTTTAATGGATCATTTACTCGATCATTGAATATCCTGTAACTTATCTAAGAAAATCTGTTTTAAACCTTTTATCAATCAGTTTTCCTATCATTCATTTATTGATAAAGTATTTGATCAATGGTCTTCAAAAACTATTTCCCTCATACTTAGCTCTATTAATAATATGATCGATCAAATAGTTCTCGATCACTTGTTTGATCATTGTACCAGTTCATTTCATAACAAGCTTTTCATGATGATTTTAAAATCTTTTATCTTTTTATCTTTAAGCTTTTCTCACCCTTCCTTTTACACTTAATTCTTTATTGAAAGGATTTAAAGGCATAAATGAATTTAAAAGTCTTATTCTTGTAAACTTTCCTCTGAAGTCACTGTATTCATTTCTCATCTTTTATCAATCACTTATTCGATTATCTGTTGATTCATATGCTTATTGATAAATGGATATATGTGTGACTAAAATTTTCTTTGTAATTAATCGATAACTTGATCGATCAACTACTTATCAATCAAGACATCGATCAAGTATATTTAGTTCACATTTAAAGTGCCTGATGATTGATTCATTGCTTTTCTAATTGGTATAAGAATATCAATGATCATTATTTGTTTAGTTACCTTTACAAGTTTCCTTCTGAAAGAGAACTTACTTGTTTCAAGTATTGTTATAGATTACGAAACAAGCTCAATGGTTATTTATTAGCTTGTAACCTATCATGTCAGAAACATTAATGGCAAACTGCCGTTGTAACTACTGGACATACGCAACCAATTTTCCAATAGCTAGAAGCTCTTTAGTCTAATGGTTAATTAAACTTCTCCAACTGTAAAAGGTGTGAAGAGCATTGAATGAAGTATTGAATACGCGAGCTACCATCTGCTGAAATACTTATTGTTGCATTCAATACTTTGTTTCTTTCACTAAGCATTAGTGTTTATTATTCATTTACTCTGTGAGAGAGTTTAATATATCTCTTTACTCATTTTCTGAGGGTAACTCAAGAGTCTGGACTCTTGAGAGGGATTGTAACCCTACGGGTTGTCACACCCTGATAATTTTATCCTAATTGATGAATGATTTAAGACTGAATAAGGTCAAATAGTATAGTAGACTGGTAGATGATCTAGGCTATGAGGAAAGATCAGGATAGGGACATAACGGTCATTTTTGAAAAGATCGGTCAAGAAAGGGCAGTATTAGAAATAATGTCCGAAATTCCTGAAAATTCCCAGAAAATCATGAAAAATAGAAAGAGGGTACAAAATAATGTTTGAGGCTTAGAAGATGAATAGAGGATAAAAAATAATTTATCAGGGAATTATTTGTAACTATTGGAATTTTTGGTTAATTAAGGAAAATTAGCCAATTTCCATTATTTAAAATATATGGAGGCCTCAAAAATTCAAGGAAAAATAGGGATAAATTATGTGACATATTATCCTAATTTATAAAATTACTTCCCACCTTTGGATGTACAGAGGTTAGCTTAAAGAATATTTATTACCGAATTATTATAGGTAGAATATTGATTTTTGACGGAATAAAATTTAGAAAATTATAGAGGGAGGTAAAACTTGAGAAAAATCATGGAATACCCTTGGAATGAGGGGAATTTAAGGACGTGTTGAAATCAAAATTTTGTGACAGTAAATTGGACAGGATTGTTGGAAAATCGGATCGGAAATACACAAATAATCAGTGGATTGCACTGAATATTGGATGAGTCATTTTTCTCCCAATATTTAGAGTAATATTTTGGCCAAAAATAAGGGGGAGGACAAAGTTGGAATTTTCCAAATTGTTCAAGGGCATAAAGGGAAATAAGAGACAAAACATTAAAATAATATTTTATTACCACATGAAAATCACATGGTGAATAGGTGTCCATCCATGTGTCAACTTCTTGTGGCGTGTGCTCTAGGATTTGTCCATGTGTAAAGTGAAAAAAAAATGGACGGCCGAGATCGCATCTTTTTCCCGAAGGGCATTCTTGGAATTTTAAAAAATCAAAGCCTATAAATACCTCCCCTCTCATGAACATTTCGGCCAAGATGGTTGCTTGGTGAGGGAATGTTGTGTTCTTGAGTTCTAGGAGAGAGAAAGGAAGAAAGAAGAGAGAGAAAGGGAGAAAGCAAAGTTAGACACCTCTAATCGCCGATTAAGGGCTAATTAAGTATGTTTACCTCCCTAAGTGTTAATTATTTTTAGTTAATTATTTATTTGAGGAAGATTAGGATTAATTACCTTGATTAATTATGGTTTAGTGATAGCTAAGATTAATCATGTTATTTGATTAAAGATTAGTAAGTAATTAAGGTTAGCTACCCTGATTAATTAGTAATTAGTGATTAGTTATGCTAATTGAAGGATGATTAATTATGATTAATCATGTTGATTAAGGAATGACTAAAGGTTAATCATGTTGATTAAGGAATGATTAAAGGTTAATCCATAAGGGATTAGTGACTTAATCTTAGAGGATTATGTTGTACTAATGACTATTTGACTTGAGGACCTTAATTAAATATTGGATTAAGGATTAAGGGTTTGTGATTAACCAAGAAAGCATGATTAATCATAGATTAAGGAAGAATTCCAAGACCTTAACTGAGGATTAAGGCTTGGTCAAACCAAAGTCAAAGGATTAGGAAAGGTATACAGAAGTTATAAATTGAAAGGCACAAGGGTAGTATTATATTGAGAAAGAATTGTATACTGGATATGGAATTTACCATACCCTTACTGTATGGTTGATAGGCAATTTTCTGGAAAACCTAGGAGGACCTCAAGCAAGGAAAACAAGGAGGAAATAGTAAGCGTGGAACCGAGGTAGCGTGAACTTGCAATTATTTTGTTGACCTGCATTTGGTGTTTCTGCTATGTGTGTTTATGTGCCATGAGAATGTTTATGCCCAGATGATGTGAACTTCTTGCAATGTATGCCTTGGCTCTTGCATGATTGAGTTTTAACTAAAATGATTATATGCTCCATGATATGATGACATGGATACAGAATGGTTATGGCATGGCATAATGACTAGCAATGTTATTTTACTGTATGTAGCATGACATATTATGCATGTTGACCTGATGGTTGTATGTTCAATGCTACTGGGATTTCTATGAAATCTCATTCCTCCTATAACATGATATCCTAGGTGCCACTACTTCCAAGGAGAAGGGAAAAGAAGTAATCATGGCTTGAGGAAATTATGATCTATGTATTGTATTATATGGTTTTAAACCTTTCTTTTCCAAGCCATGTAAGCATATTCTGATCATGAACACATAACATGATACCCTTTTTGGATGTATATTAATGGTAGAGTAGCTTTATATGCGAGTATGGTATGCTTAAAGTGAAAAACGAAATGGTGCTAGAATTAGTGAAAAAGGGGGATAAAAATGACCTAGATTTGACCAAACTTTGACCAATCAAGACCCTAGTCAAATGGTTGACTTTTTCCCTGAAATTTGGCATGCAAATAGATCTTATTTTTCCCTTTAAAATGAGTGGCAAAGCTTCACAATCGGAGCTCTGTGCAAGAAGTTATGCCTTTCCGAAGTTAGGCAAAAATCTTGAAAAATAGAAAAATGACCAAATGAACAATACTTTTTGAAATTAAATTCAGATGCGTTTCTGATTAAAGAGGAACCTGAGGTCATTTTTCCTTGATAGATGATGTTAAGAGCTTTGAATGAGACTTGGAACGACCTTGTTTCGATTTTCTAGAATTAGTTATGATTTTCCAAAGTTATGCCAATTTTAAGGTTACAGTGAATAGTAATGCGGGAAAAGAAATTTTTAAACTCAGATTTTTCAACCCAGTAACCTGAGATTGCGTTTCTGAATATCTTAACTTGACATAATATAAGGATGCAAACGTAAAGTGTTACATGGGTAGTAAAGGGGAGTGATTGAGAAAATCAATTACTATACTGAGGTGCCAAGAGCTCGTTTAATCTTGGGATTATAGTGGAAATCTCAGAGATGCTCTAAGGACTGGACGTAGGTCAAGTCGTTGAGACCAAACCAATGTAAATCTTGTGTCTTCGCTCTATGATGAAATCCTTCTAACTCAACCTTCTCTGTTTTATTTACATCACTGTTTTATTACGATAAAATTTTTATAACTCACCCAATTCACCCCCCTCTTGGATGAAGCTGCCACTAACATCTATGACAGAACTTTAGAAAGAATTGTTTGAGAAATGAACTGTTGCATTGATTGAACAAATGATCAAAAAATGTTTAATCGATCATATTATCGATTAAGCTAAATCTGAGTGAAAACTATTTTCAAAGTATGATGATCGAATACTTCTTTGATAAATGGTTGATAAAATAAATGATCAAAAATTGGTTTCAAAGAAAACTTTCACAGTAAAGTGCATAGAATAGTTGATGATCGATTAAATGATTGATTAATGAGTTATCGATTAAGTGATTAATTAGTGGATGTTGAAATTTGTTTTCAGAAAAGATCAGAAAAAGACTTTGATCGATCATGTGATGTGAAAAGAAGATGCAGAGATCATGATGATCGATCATTTTATCAATAAAGGAATGATCGATCAATTGATCAATCATAGACAGTGGAAAACCTGATTTAGCAAAGTAGCATAGAATACCTTGATAGAACACATTATCGATTATCCAGAATGATTGAATATATTATCGATAAAATAGTGATCAATAAAGTTATTGATAATAAGAGAACTATTCAATATAGTAAATAAGTGAGGAGACTTTACCAGTTATCTGAGTTGACATCAATTAATGCTTGATCGATCAGGTGATTAATAAAGGCTGTGTTATACTCACCAATGTTTTGTGGCTTTTTCTGATAGTTAATCGAACAATAGATTATTGATCAATTGATCGATAATTTGCTGCATCCTTTAATACTCAACCGTGTTATCAATGATCAAGAAATTGATTGATCAATACATAAAACTTGAGTTATCTAACACATTATCAATCAAGTTCAATGTTAAGTGGTTAAGATAGAAGTAGCAGTTATCTGACAACTGATCGATTAACCATTAATCAATCAACTTAATGATTTCATAGAGAAATAAAAACACTTAAATTGTTATCATCAAAACCTATAATCTAACACCTATGTTCAGATAAAATTTTTTGGGATGTGACATAGGCCCTTTTATATCCTAACTTGGGATTTCTTCCAAAATTCAATCCAAACATCAATTAAACACATCATTCCAAGCTTATAGTCAAGGTTTTCATCCTTCCCAAATCCACTCCCAACTAGATCATACAACCAAGGATTCAAGGTTAGTTCTTGGTTCTAGATGGATCCTTGCCTTGTTTTCTTTCTTTGTATGGTTAAAAATTTCTGTTTCTCCTCTTCTTTGGGTGCTGGATGAAATGCTTATCATGTGGGGAAAGAAGTTTTGTTGATCATACTTGATAGAACACTTCAAAACATGTTAGTTCCTAATAGTTGCAAGTGGTTATAGGTTGTTTTTGAAGTATTTTCTTGGTTGTTTCTCTTGAGGTTCATTTCGGTCAAGGTAGTAAATGGATCCTAGGATGAGTTTTTCAATGTTTTAATGCTTCCATTGTGCTCAAAATGAAAAATGGTGTAGGATAAACCTAAAGAACAAGTGTTGGAAGCATTAAAAATCAAAGTTGTAATTTTTGGTTAAAGGACCCCTTTGGTTCGGTCAAGAGAGAACTGAAAGGAGGAATTTTATTTTCTCAAATCTAAGCACATATTTGGAATCTACATGAAAAATCATGTAGAAATGAGTCAAGAAGCAATTTTAGGGTTTATGGAAAACAAAGGTCATAAATGAAAGAACAAAGGTAGAAGCTTTAAAGAGCAAGAGTTATGTTTAAGTTGTGTTCTTGCTTTTACTTGGTTTGGTTAATGACTCTTGCTACCCTTTTTGGTGGAATGCCATGCTAAGGTTTGATATTTGTGAAGGAGAAGAAGAGAAACAAAGAAAACTCAAGCTTTTGGAGCAAGGTAGCAAGTTGAACCTAACTACTAACATTAACCTAGCATTATTGATTATTGCATGATTAATTGCTATTATATGGATGAACTTTCTTGATTGTGATGTGGTTGCTCTTTGCACTTTGTTGCTTTGGCCTTTGCATGATTGAGTTTGCCAAATGATAAGCATGCTGGTTCACCAATAGTAGTTAATGTAGTTATGCATGATGATGATGCTTGTTGATGATATAGTTGGTTAATTTGCTATTGGGATTTCAATAAAATCTCATTCCCCAAATGCAATCTAACATTTTAGAGCCTGAAACATCAAGGGCAAGCTGCAGATTGAAGATTAAAATTATGGTATCATACCATTAAAATTCGTGGACTTTTGGGTTATGTAATATTATGCTGGGCGGTGCTGTAAATTCACTGACACCGCCACCTTTAAGCAATGTTTTGATTAAGTTCCCGAATGCTTTTAATTACGAAATTCATGTTTGTAGATCACATTCTGAGCTTCATTTTGATACCTAACACGTTAAAAATGACCAACTACACGATTTTTAATGATTTTTCAAAGTTAAGGTTCATAATCTGGAAAAAGGGTTTTTGCCTAATAGATAGAGGTGACTTTCACAAAAACCTAATGCTTTTTCCAATGGAATTAGTTCACAAGACTATTTTTCCCTAAAATAGCATTCAAAGATCTTTTTATATAATTTTGAACCACTCCATTTTGATTTTTCTAGATTAAGTTATGAATTTTTGAAGTTAGGCCAGAAAACTGGATTTTTACCCAATGAACAGTGAAAATCTGAAAATTAGCATTTTCCTGCTAAAATTGAGCCCAAGACCATCCAATGTGGTCTAAAATGATTTCAATTGGACCCTAAGATGATATGATAGTAAGGTGTAACACCCATGGTGGAGGTTTAACAGTAGAAAATGGAAGACATTAGGGTTAGATGAGAGAGAATGGAGATAGAGGCTGTGGTAGGAGTGAATGATGTCACTTACCTGAAAATAGGGTTTCTAAACCAGTAATGAGATGTACTGGGTCAGTTTGTATGAGTGGGTAGGTAAAATTTTTGAAAATGATTCAGGTTTGGGTTGCTGATTCGAGGAGTTTGCTGCAGTGAAGATATGGTTTCACCGTGGTAAACCATGGCCAAGAAGTCTTCTGCTTGATGATGTGTCTTCGTCGTGGCGAAGTCACTTTATGGCTGCGACAAACCTTCCCAGAGAAATCTTTAGGTGGAAAATCCTTGCTTTGCCATAGTGAAACATGAATTAGCCACGGTGAAACCTGGCAGAGACGTTGTTGCATCTTGTGTCTGCACTTCCTTAGTCTTTACTCTTGGCTCTCCTTCTTGAGTGTCCTGAAATAAAAAGCAATGGTTTGAGGTATCGATTGTCCCAAAAATCAATTGAATACAATTAATGAATAAATATGACAATTTTACCCTCAAACAACACTAACTCAGAACAAAGACTCTCAATCTCAATTAAGCACAAATATCATTAAAATGAGCCAAAAAGTGTAACAAAAACCTAAAAGATGCCATCAAATAATATAAACAATTTGAGTTCAATCATTATGATTCATTGCTACTGAGATTTCTATGAAATCTCATTCCTTTATATTCCAATATTGACTAAGTAGGGATTGGATCAAGCAAGGAGAAAGGAAAGGGGTTTACTTTAGGAGATAATTGGGCTTAATGTTATTGAAGTATGTTTTGTAATTATTATACGTTGTTATGTATTGGTGTGAACTGTATTGGAATATTGTATTAATAATTAAGAATGCTTTACATGTGAGCAATTGATTAGGGAATCATGTTCAAGCATGTGTTATGTGATTGGAAAGGCTACGTGAAAGGAAAACGAAAGAAAAAGGCAAGCGTTGCAAAAAGGGAATAAAAGTTGACTTTTTAAGGGCTTTGGCCAACAAAATTTTGTGCAATTGGATGAGTTTTAATCTAAAACTTGGTAGAATTATAGACCTCATTTTTATCTTTAAAACAAGTGGTACTTTATTAAATTTGGAGTTTTATACAGAAAGTTATGCCCTTCCAAAATTGGGCATAAATCCTAAAAAATTGGAAAATGACCAAATAAAGAGTACCATTTTGAATGAAATCTGGGATTGATGCGCAAGTTTTGGATGCCAATGAGTATTTTTCCTTTGAATAGAATGTCAAGAGCTTTCCATAGAACTTAGAACTATCTCATTTCAATTTTTTTAAAATTAGTTACGAATTTTCAAAGTTTAGCCTATATAAGGGTTATAATGAATAGCAGCCCGAATTTAGGAAATTTTAAAGTTCAACTTTTTCCAACTTAAGGCCATATCAAATTATCCAAAATGGTTCCAATTGAGATAAAATGTGGTATAAAAGTAAAGTGTGACATTTTTCATATCAGAATGAAGGTTCTGGCTTGCTTAATTTGCTCTGATTATGTGATAGATGTGTTATAAGTTGGGATTATTGTGGGCAAAAGCTTTGGTAAATATGCAGTGTACTTTTATTATGTGTTGAATTTGCTATGGATTAAAGATTCTAACTATTATTTGATGATTAATGTGCTAGTAGTGTACTGTGTGGTACTGTATAGCATTATGTTACATTGAGTTGCTTTGAATTATAGTTTTTGTTTGGTTGTTGCGCTATGAGGAAGGAGCAGAAGTTAGAAAATATGGCATGCTGTGAAAGCGATTGCTCAGTGGAAATTGTTAACTAGAGGATGCCTGAAGAACTGTACCCAAAATGGTATCACCCTCTGGTAGAAAATCCCAATGATCCTGCTCCCCTATCAGGATATTACCAATTACTTAGTACGGTTGAAGACATTCATTCTGGAGTGGGCTCTAACTAAATAATAGAGCTACAAGTGGATAAGGCAGGGTCTTATGCAACTGACATTACGTTCATAGCTAGTACCTAAATTAGGGACTAATAATGATAAGGCAGGCCCTAGTAGAATACTACCTGTAGAGAAGAAATTGCTGTCGGTACCTAAGGAATTTAAAACAATAGAGGACTTGAATAAGGAGTTTATATTTTTGAGCAGACATATAAAGAGGAATGAGAATCAGTTTGCCACAGTTTATCTTGATTTCCTCTATCAGGTCTGACTGTTATACACAGTAGTAAGCAAGGAGGGATAGACCTTGAGTGTTGATGTTTGGGTGGCTTCCCTCTTGGACACTTGGATTTGGTAGAGTGCTATACTGATTATTTGTGAGAGCATAGATGGACTTATCTTTAAGTGATTGATAGATATTTTGGAAAAATTTGTGATTTCTACTTTTCCTGGCCAGTTTTAGCTAACTATAGTTAAGGGTGACTTTTGCTATGACTGGTTGTAACTAATGGAACTAAGCTGCTGTTTTGTACATGAAAGGGGTTATATATAAAAATAAAGGTTATATAATAATGTTGTTTCTTTTAAGGTTAAGAAGAGATAACAAGTATGGTGAGGATAAGACATTATGTACAAGGAGAGGAAGAATAGAATAGAACCCTCGCTGACCTAAGTTGAATAATAATGAACTAACTAGAGGAACAATAGAAAATGATGCAAGAGTTACGAGCAACACAAGCTCGTCAAGAACAAGAAAGGGATGTTATAAGAGTAGCGGCAGTAACAACAGTCATAGCACAGTTACAATGACCTAGGGCAAGTGTAACACCTTACGTTTGCATCCTTATATTATGCCAAGTTAAGATATTCAGAAGCGCATTTACAGGTTACTGGGTTGAAAAATATGAGTTTGAAAATTTCTTTTCCCGCATTACTATTCACTGTAACCTTAAACTTGGCATAACTTTGAAAAATCACAACTAATTCTAAAAAAATCGAAACAAGGTCATTCTAAGTCTCACTCAAAGCTCTTAACATCATCTATCAAGGAAAAATAACCTCATGTTCCACTTTAATTAGAAACGCATCCGATTTGAATTTCAAAAAGTACTTTTCATTTGGTCATTTTTCTATTTTCTAGGATTTTTGCCTAACTTCGGAAAGGCATAACTTCTTACACAGAGCTCCGATTGTGCTACTTTACTACTCATTTTAAAGGGAAAAATAAGATCTATTTGCATGCCAAATTTCAGGGGAACAGTCAACTATTTGACTAGGGTCTTAATTGGTCAAAGTTTGGTCAAATTTAGACCATTTTTATCCCCCTTTTTCACTAATTCTAGCACCATTTCGTTTTTCACCATAAGCAGACCATACTTGCATATAAAGCTACTCTACCATTAATATACATCCAAAAAGGTTATCATGTCATGTGTTCATGCTCAGAATATGCTTACATGGCTTGGAAAAGAAAAGTTTAAATCCATATAATACAATAGATAGATCATAATTTCCTCAAGCCATAATTACTTCTTTTCCCTTCTCCTTGGAAGTAGTGGCACCTAGGATATCATGTTATAGGAGGAATGAGATTTCATAGAAATCCCAGTAGCATTGAACATACAACCATCAGGTTAACATGCATAAGATGTCATTCTACATGCAGTAAAATAACATTGCTAGTCATTATGCCATGCCATAACCATTCTGTATCCGTGTCATCATCATGGAGCATATAATCATTCCAGTCAAAACTCAATCATGCAAGAGCCAAGGCATACATTGTAAGGAGTTCACATCATCAGTGCATAAACATTCTCATGACACATAAATACACATAGCAGAAACACCAAATGCAGGTCAACAAAATAATTGCAAGTTCATGCTACCTCGGTTCCACACTTAATGTTTCCTTCTTGTTTTCCTTGCTTAAGGTCCTCCTAGGTTTCCAGAAAATTGCCTATCAACCATACAGTAAGGGTATGGTAAATTCCATATCCAGTATACAATTCTTTCTCAATATAATACTACCCTTGTGCCTTTCAATTTATAACTTCTGTATACCTTTCCTAATCCTTTGACTTTAGTTTGACCAAGCCTTAATCCTCAATTAAGGTCTTGGAATTCTTCCTTGATCCATGATTAATCATGCTTTCTTGGTTAATCACTAACCCTTAATCCTTAATCCAATATTTAATTAAGGTCCTCAAGTCACATAGTCATTAATACAACATAATCCTCTAAGATTAAGTCACTAATCCCTTATGGATTAACCATTAATCATTCTCTAATCAACATGATTAACCCTAATTAATCATCCTTTAATTAGCATAACTAATTACTAGTCATTAATTAATCAAGGTAGCTAACCTGAATTACTTACTAATCTTTAATCAAATAACATAATTAATCTTAACTATCACTAAACCATAATTAATCAAGGTAATTAATCCTAATCTTCCTCAAATAAATCATTAACTAAAAATAATTAACACTTAGGGAGGTAAACATACCTTAATTAGCTCTTAATCGGCGATTAGAGGCGTTTAACCTTTCTTTCTCCCTTTCTCTCTCTTCTTTCTTTCCTTCTCTCTCCTAGAACTTAAGAGTAAAATATTCCCTCTCTAGGAAACCATCTTGGCCAAATTGTGAAGGGTAAGGGGGTATTTATAGGCTTGAATTTTTCAAAATACCAAGAATGCCCTTGGAGAAAAAGATGCGATCTCAGCCGTCTATTTTTTTTACTTTACACATGGACAAATCTTAGAGCACAAGCCTTGAGATCATGACACATGGAAGGACACCTATTCACCATGTGATTTTCATGTGGTAAAAAAATATTATTTTAATGTTTTCTCTCTTATTTCCCTTTATGCCCTTGAACAATTTGGAAAATTCCAACCTTGTCCTTCCCCCTTATTTTGGCCAAATTATTACTCTAAAAATTGGGAGAAAAATGACTCATCCAATATTCAGTGCAATTCACTGATTATTTGTGTATTTTCGATCCGATTTTCCAACAATCCTGTCCAATTTACTGTCACAAAATTTTGATTTCAACACCTCCTTAAATTCCTCTCATTCCAAGGATATTTCATGATTTTTCTCAAGTTTTACCTCCCTCTATAATTTTCTAAATTTTATTCCGTCAAAAATCAATATTCTACCGATAATAATTCAGTAATAAATATTCTTTAAACTAACCTCTATACTTCCAAAGGTGGGAAGTAATTTTATAAATTAGGATAATATGTCACATAATTTATCCCTATTTTTCCTTGAATTTTTGAGGCCTCCATATATTTTAAATAATGGAAATTGGCTAATTTTCCTTAATTAACCAAAAATTCCAATAATTACAAATAATTCCCTGATAAATTATTTTTTACCCTATATTCACCTTCTAAGCCTCAAACATTATTCTGTACCCTCCTTTCTATTTTTCATGATTTTTTGGGAATTTTCAGGAATTTCAGACATTATTTCCAATACTGCCCTTTCTTGACCGATCTTTCCAAAAATGACTGTTATGTCCCTATCCTGATTTTTCCTCATAGCCTGGATCCTCTACCAGTTTACTATACTACTTGACCTTAGTCAGTCTCAAATCATTCATCAATTAGGATAAAATTATCAGGGTGTGACAGCAAGGAGCAGCCGAGATAGCCCAACCTGTTCAACCCCAACCCCAGGAACTGCTAGTAGAGCAAGCAAGGCTTGCAAGGGACCAGATAATTTGTAATAGTGGATTACGCACTTTTGCAAGTATAATCCACCAACATTCGAGGGCACAATGGATGTGCTAATAGCCGAAGATTGGACTACTTGGCTAGAGAAAGTCTTTAGAGTGATGGATCATCTATTTGAGACCAAAGTATAGATGGCAAATTATAAGCTAAAAGAAAGAAGCCGATAGGTGGTGAAAGAACACGGAGATAGTCCTCTACGTTGATGAAACCTCGATCACTTGGGAATCCTTAAGGATTAATTTTCCCAAAAGTATTTCCCAATATCAGTACGGGATGAGAAGGAAGCTAAATTCCTCACTATAAAGCAAACAGAAGATGAACCTTTCGATGAGTATTTGGGGGGATACACTAAGTTATCTCAGTACCCCACCTATCCACAACATAGGAATGATGAATGATGAATGATGATGGTTCACAGAGAAAATGATCAGAGGGCTAAAACCTAAACTGAGAGAAAGAAGAAAGTTAGACCCAAGGCAAATTGAAAATTTCAATAAAGGGGTGGAAGCCTGTTGAATCACCAAAAGTAATCAGAATCATTATAGCCATACCAGAATAATATTGAGGGATGATAAACCTTAGGCAAGGACAATGATTGAGAGAGCTTCCTACAGCAACAGGAAGAAAAATTTCAATTTTAGCAATAGCCCATGAAGGGCATGTGTCAAGGAGGACCAAAGATTTTTAGACAGGCTCAGATTTGTGAAACTTATGGCAGAAATCACGAAGACTGGCAATACACAGCAAGTCAAACTTTGTGCTATCATTATGGAAAACCTCAAACACTTTGTGAGGAAGTATTGCCCTGACTTAGGAGGAGGCTCATAAGTCACCTAAGATGACTTGAGATTTTATCAGTATGAATAATTGCACCGGGTGCAATATTTGATTAGAGCACCAGCCATTTGCTTATGTCATATGATTATAATGGGCAATTACTGCCATGTGGTTTTTGTTATTTCACTCCTACTGGTACTAGAGTGGTAACCTCTAGTGTGTGTTTAAATTATGTTGTCTGGTAGGCATCTTGCTAAACCATTATTGACTTGATATGTATGCCACCCCGTGATATTGATTTTGGAAATTGGCCTAAATTAACTTTCATTCAATAATGTTCTCGTTGACTACAAATATATAAAACTTTAATCTTTCCTCCCAAGGAACTTGTCTCTTCCCTAGAGGTGAAAGTGATTTTTACTAATAAGGCCCAGACAGAGAAATATTAAGGTAAGATTGCTAAAGGTACATGGTAACTTTTTGGTATAGGCAGAAATAGGAGAGGAAGACGAGGAAATGCCAATAATAAGAGATGTTCAGAGAAATTCCCAAAAGAGATTAATGGACTTCCACTGAGAAAATAAGCAGAATTTATGATTGAAGGGATGCCCTGAACAGGTCTGATTTTCAAAGGCTCCTCACTGTATGACTCCCAGTAGAATGGCTGGGAGTATAGTAGGTGTGACAAAAGTAGGAGTCTATACCCTAGTAGGAAAATAGAGTGACAACTTAAACCTCAAGTAATTGTTGTAACCTCAAAAGAGGCCAGGTAATAGGACAAAATGTTTGAGGTTTGTTAAATCCCTGAATAGTGGTAGAAATTTCTAAGGGATAGTAAACCAACAGGGATAGAGATTGAATGATATTGAATGAAGAATTAGTGATAAGCAAGATGCCTTGCTAGATACGACATAGTAAGGTGATTAAATCATTGTTACGTAATGCGATTAGCATGTGATAATCAATATCTAACCATAGGAATGATTGATCAGAAGGTAAAGAAGTTAGAAAAGTGTGTCAGACAAGATCTCTCTTAAGGATAGAGTTGGGTGAAGATAGATAAAAAGGTAATAGTCAAGGGTTGTATTGAGAACTAAATTGTAATGAAAGATGAGAAAATTCCTGATGATAGCTAAAATCTTATGATGTTAAGATAATTTGATAATGCTAGGAACTATATGGTACTCTTTCGTGTCCTTAAGACATCCAAGAGTGTACGATTACGGTACCCAAGCCAGTATGAAACCTAAGAGACAAAATTCCCATTGATGAATGCTACTGCCTATGGGATTAAATGATTTTAGTGGAGAGGCTCACTTTGATAGGGATATGACATCAAGGAGTGTACCCTGGCAGAGATTGAATACAAGGGAAGTCTTGGCCATAAAGTACGCCTCAGAAAGTGGATGTGATCCTTTGTCACAGACTTAATATTGCTCTTACAATAGTGAGCTATTCTTGGTAGAGATTATAGTGAATAGCTCGAATGGAGTGGACAATGATATATCCTCTATCGGTAATATTAGAAATGGGGACTAGCAATTATGTTAGTATCAACAATACACTTACCTATAAGGAAAAATCCTCTAACAAGGATAATGGGAGGTAGACAAGGCAAGGCATGAAGTGGATCTTACCCTGAGGAGAGCAAAATAGATCAAGAATAATGGGAAAGTATTATAAGGTAGATACATAAGATTCCTCAAACTTAACATGGTACCATAGTATAGCGATGGATAATGAGAACATAATAATATAAGCCTTCTCCTGATATTGTTATGAATTGACAAGAGGCAGCAAGGACTACAGAGTCCTAAGGTAAGGGGGATCGACATTGACACGATGATAAGCTAATGAGCTCTACAGATAAGCAAATGCCTAAAGATGCAAGAGGTACTATAAAAGGAAAGTGACCTAAAGTAGCCAAACTCAAGGGTTAAGAAAATATGAGAAGGCTAAGAATTCCAAAGTTGACAGGAAATATTAAGTAAGGTCTAAGAAGACAATATTAGTGTCTATAATCAATCTTGGGGAATGATCAGTCAAGTTATCCATGGAGTGGAGGTGACTTATTTTATTACTCACTCTTATGGGTTAAGATCTCTCTTAACATGGCAAATGACAGTGATTGTGATGATAATAATGAGATGACACGAATGATATTTTGTCACATCCAGTATTATAATAATTAGAGATAAGAAATATTCTCAAATTATTGAGGATTAAAAGTAATAAGGAAAAGTCAAAGAATTTTGGTGGAAAATAATTACAGTAATTTTCCAAGCCAATTATAGGAAATTGACTAATTAAAGAAAATTAGTCAAATGTAAATAAGGAAAAATATTTTCGAGCCATGAAAAATTAAGGAAAAATAGGAATAATATCCTTTGAGAGTTATATGAAATTATAAAGTTGGTTTTATGACCAAATTACCCTTAGAGGAATTATAAGAGAATTTAAGGGTGATTTAGGCTAATTGAGGGATTTTATTTGGAAAATTCCAAATAAATATTTTAAGAGGAATAAAATTCCAAGGAAATTCCTATGAGATCCCAAGGAATTATAAGGAATTATGGAATTAAATGGAAATCCTCAAGTGTCCAAGATTTTTCCAAATAAATGTGAAAAGTGGAAAAATCCCTAAAGAGAAGGAAATTAATTTTCCTTTTTATTTAAATATTAGGAAATTAATTTTGAGACAAAGAGGGCAATTTGGGAAGATAATAATGAGGAGAATAAATTAAGAATTTGATAGAAAATAATTACAGAGACTAAGTTACTGTAATTATAGAAAAGAAGTTAAACTCAGAGCCTAAAGTATACCAATAAAGCAAGATTGGTGTCTTGCAAATCCAAGGGATCCTATTAAGCCATGTGTCAAGCTCTTGAAGGAGAAGATTTGAATTAGCCAAGTGTCATTCCATGAATGGAGAGGATTTTGACTTTAGTAAATAATTTCATTTGGAATTATGTTAATTAAGAGAGAGGAATCAAGACTTAGTAGGGTAATGACACTCGGACTATCATTAAAGAAGGTGGTTGGGATATTTTGAAGCCTTAATCAGCTCATTCCTCCCCCATTTTTAGATGTCCATTTCGTCCAAAAGAGAGAGCAAGAGAAAAGAGAGAGCAAGAGAGGAAACAAGAAGAAAAGGAGGCACCTTTGGTCATTCAAGCAAGCTTTCAAGGTAGATCTTGGTACTAGAGGTGTTCTTACTTTGTTTTCTCTCATTTTTATGGTTTAAAATCTTTCTCTTCCCTCTCTTAATATGGATTGAACTGATTAATAAAAAGGGCAAAGAAGTTTTGATCATAACACTTGCTAAGACACAACAACACAAGCTAGATCCTAGTGTTGGCAAGTGAGTTTAAGTGATTTTAAAGCATTTTTCATGGTTGTTGTTGTGAGAGTTATTTTCGGCCAAGTGAAGAACTGGACCCTAGGATGAGCTTTTCATTGTTTTAAGGCTTCCATAATGCTTAAAATGAGGAATGGTGTAGGGTAGACTAAAAGAAACAAGTGTTGGAAGCCTAAAAGCAAAGCTGAAAATTTTGGGTCAAAACCTTTAGTGGTTTGGTTGGTTTGTGGCTGGAAGAATCAGTTTTATTTTCACAAATCTAAGCCCATTTTTGGAATCTACATGAAAATCCATGTTGGAACAAGTTAAGGAGTGATTTTTAGGGTTAGAGAGAACCAAATCTAAAACTAGTGAACAAAGGAGGGAACTTTATGGTTCAAGAATCATTTTGATGTATGTTCTTGCTTTTTCATAGTTGAATAATGATTCTTGCTGCCATTTTTGTTGGATCACATGGTTAGGGTTTGATATTTTCCAAGGGAAAGAGGAGAAGGAAGAAAGGCTAAGACTTTTGAAGCAAGGTAGTAAGTTAAACCTAGCTCCTACCACTAACTAGCATTGTTGATTATTGTATGGTTAATTGTTATTATTGTGATTGAGCTCTCTTGATTGTTATGTGGCTGCTCTTTATAGTATCTTGCTTTGGCCTTTGCATGATTGAGTTTTCCAAATGATAAGCATGTTAGTTCATCCATAGTAGCTAATGTGATCATGCATAATAATGATGCTTGGTTGGTGATATAGTTGGTTAATTTACTACTGGGATTTCCAAAAATCTCATCCCCCAAGAATCATGTAACATTTTAGGGCCTGGATCTTCAAAAGGGAAGCTGTAGATTGAAGGTTGATTTGTGGAGTTTAGCCACAAAATTCGTGAGCTTATTTTGGTTATGTAAATATTAAGCTAACAGTGCTGGAAGCACACTGACCCTGACCGGTTCATGTGACTTTTTGATTATGTTCCCGAATGGTTTAAATCGTGAAATTTGGCATGATAAAATATAACATCCTGTGCTTCAAATTGATAGCTAATACGTTAAAAATGGACTAGTATACGATTTATAATGATTTTTCAAAGTTAATCGTCAGAATCTGGACATCAGGGTTTTTGGCAAATGGACAGTGTTGTTTTCTCAAAAACCTGACGCTTTCTCATAAATAATTGGACAATGAGATTATTTTTCCTTGAAATAGGACTTAAAGAGATTTAAGTAGAAGTTTGAAACAGCCCAATTGGATTTTTGGAGAATAAGTTATGAATTTTTGAAGTTGGGCCAGAAAAACTAGATTTTTACCCAATGAACAGTAAAAATCCGAAAATTAGCGTTTTTAAGGTAGAAAGTGAGCCCAAGACCATCCAATATGGTCAAAAATGATTTTGAAAGGAACCTAAGTCAATATTATAGTAAGGTGTGACATATTCCAGAGTCATAGTAGATCCTGAAAAGGTGTACAATAGAGCATAGTGGCTGCCAAAGTCACGCTAGACCAAGCCTAAAGGGAAGATGCTAAGCTAAGAGGGTGTAAGATGACATGCTTGTTAGTGGCAGCTTCACCCAAAATAGGGTGAATTGGGTGATGTATAAAAATTTAACTAAATAAATCAATTAAGCAAACAAAATAGAGTAGATGAGTTTGGAAGGTTTTACCCAAGAATGAAGACACAGAGTTTATACTCAACTACTTGACCCGCGTCTAGTCCTCAAAGCACCTCTGAGATTTCCACTATATTTCCAAGATTAAATGGGCTCTTGGTACAGTTAGGATTAAGGTTTTGATGATAACAAAGTAAGTAATTTGTGTTTCAGTATGTTGATCGATCAAGGTTTTATCGATAAGCTGATAGATAATATCTCTGTACAATTAAGTAACTTAGAAGAAACTTTGATCGATAACGTGTTAGATAATGTGTTGATCGATCAATTGATCGATCATTCTTAACTTAGTCGTGAATGAAAGTCTGGAGTAAATTATCGATCACTTGATCGATAATCAGGATGATCGAATATTAGGATACAAATTTGATAGGTATTTATCGATCACATGATCGATAAACAGATTATCAATGAGAAGACAGATAAATGGTAATACGCTCTACTCATTCTATGTTTTGCTTTAGTCACCATTTATTGATCACATTATCGATCAGCCATTTATCGATAATATGATCAAACACTGCTTCATAACTCTGCGTGCAGGTATTTACTTCAGTAGCTTATCCATCACCTGATCGATCAGCAAATTATCGATCACATGATCGATAATTAGCACATCATTATTAAATCATGGCTCTTCGATCACCGGATCGATAATCAGATTATCGATAATATTATCAATCACCACACTTCATGTTTACCTTGTTTTCACATAATGTGATCGATAAATTAGCTCTTTGATTTTACAAGAATAAATCTCTTTATCGATAACATTATTGATCAGCCATTTATTGATCACCTATTCGATCAACCTACATAGCTTGTGTTTTATATTTACTTATTGTTTATCGGTAAGGTTATCCATCGTCTACTTATCAATAAGGTGTTCGAAAATTAATGCTTCAAAATTTATTTCTATTACACTTTGTTTATCGATAACCAGATCGATCAACAAGTGTTCGATCATTTGTTCGATCATGAGGCAATTTTAGTTTAAACTTTAACTAGTCTCGATGTTTCTCAAAATTTATAATCTATTTCATTCGAGCTTTTCTCAGCCTTCATAAATGTCTTAATTCACTATTTAAAGAGTTTCAAAATCAAAAGTGACCTTGATCTTCTTTTTCTATGCATACCAGTATGATGTCACTATTCCTTTTTATCGATCACTTGATTGATAAATCATTGATCCATCACTTGATTGATAACCTTAGTTATCTGTTTCAAAAGCTTTCACTCAGAATAATCGATAACCTGATCGATCAAGCAGTAATTAAACATTTCTTCGATCAAACACGATCAGTCATTACCCAGCACATTTAACAACTGATTGATTCTAACCATAAACTATGAATATTCGTTTTATCATTTGTTCAATTCTACTTTTGATCTTACTCTGCAAAGAAAAACTTATTAAATCAATGTATTTTTGCAGATTACGAAGAAAAACCTAACGGCTCTCCAATGGTTGTCCAAGTAGCTTGTAACCTACTTTGTCAGAGGCATTAATGGTGGAAACCGTTGCAACTGGTCAAACACGTAACTAGACTCTCAACGGCTAGAAGCTCTTCTCTCTAACGGTTACTAAACTACCTCAACTATAAAAGGCGTGAAGAAGCATTAAATGAATAGATTGAATACGCGAGCTACCCTATGTTGATTATCTACTGTTGCATTCAATACTCTGTTGTTCCATGACACCGAGCGTTAGTGATTATCATTTATTCACTCTGTAAGAGAGTTTACTTATTCATCACTAATCACGTCTTGTGTGATACTCAAGAGTGTGGATCTTGAGTGGGTTTGTAACCTACGGGAAGTAAGGGGGAGTGATTGAGAGTATCAATTATTGTACTGAGGCGTCAAGAGCCCGATCAATCTTGAAACATAGTGAAATACTCAGAGGTGTTCTGAGGACTGGACGTAGGTCAAGTAGTTGAGACCGAACCAGTATAAACCCTGTGTCTTCCTCTCTATGATGAAATCTTTCTTACTCACACTCTGTTTCTGATAGTTCATTGTTTTAATTTCGCAAAATTTTTATAACTCACCCAATTCCCCCCTCTTGGATGAGACTGCCACTAACATTTGATATCAGAGAAGGTCTCTTTAGTAAAGACTTAACAGTTCGAAGAGAGATCCCATGGCAGGATTCGGAGACAGCATGCTACCCAAAGGGTGTTCAACGTCCAAACTGCCAGGCTTCAATAATGAAAACTATACCTTCTAGAAGATGAGGATGAAAATCTTCATCAAGGTGACTGAGTATGGATTATGGGACGTGATAGAGCATGGTAACTATGTCCCTATGAAAATCGTAGACAGACAACAAGTACACAAGAGTCCCAGCGAGTTCGATAAAGAAGACAGAATATTGGTGACCCTAAACGACAAAGCCATCAACATACTTACCTGTGCATTGAGCCAACGAGAATACTTCTAAGTTTCCAGCCTGGAAACCGCGAAAGAAATGTGGGAAGTACTGGAGATAGCTCATGAAGGGACTACCGGTGTAAAACAGAGCAGAATCAACACTCTCACCACAGAATTTGAACTATTCAGAATGACGGATGGAGAGAGTGTCCGAGACATAGAAGTTAGATTCTTGCATCTCATAAATCATCTCATGGCACTCAGAAAGAAGTATAGTCAAGAGGACCAAGTGAGAAAAATTTTAAGTGGTATCACAAAAGAATGGGAGCCGAACATAACAACAATTAAAGAAACAAAGGGAGAATCAATTGGCTCTGTTGTAGCGCTATTTGGAAGCCTTACAAAATATGAGAGCAAGCAAAGATATAAAAAGGAGATGAACGAGAAGAACCACAAAAGTATCGCTCTCAGAACTCAAGAGAGCGAAGATGACAACGAAGAAGACCTGGAGGATGACGAAATGGGTCTTATCGTCAAAAGATTCAAGAAATTCTATAGGAGCAGAGTTGGAAGGAAGTTTCAGTCAAAACACAGAATCTCAACATCTCAAAATGAGTCAAAAGAACTAATCATTTGCTTCGAATACAAGAAACCAGGACACATCAAAGCAGAGTGTCCCCAGCTATCCAAGATGAAGGACAAAGAAAAGAAGAAAGAAAGATTCAGAAAGAAGAAAGCCTTTGTCACATCAATCTGGGGTGATAGTTCTTCGGAAGAAGAAGAAAGTGATGATGAAGAAACCGCCAACATCTGTCTTATGGCCCAGGAACATGAAGAATCAGAGACAGATAAGGTAATCACTTCTGAACCCTTATGATGAATTACAGTCTGAATACAATACGTTACATTTGGAATTAGTAAGAATTGCAAAGGAGTTAGTAAGCTCCAAGAAAAGAATAAAGTTCCTGGAGGAACAGTAAACGAAGCCAAAGGACAACGTAGTCCCGTCTCCAGTATGCATGGAATGTGAACAGAACAGAAAGAAGCTTGAGGATCTCACAAAAACCTTAGAAAAATTCACTAAGTGTAGTGAAATGCTCAAAGTGATTTTGGGAGCTCAACGGTGTTCGATTGATAAAACCGAAATAGGATATGATCCTGTTCAGGATAAGACAAAGAGGAAGAAGAAGAGTAGTGGTCGATCGTATCTTACATTCTTTAGAAATACTATTCATTCCTCTAATCCTTTTGCACTTTGCTCTTATTGTAACAGTAAAGGTCATACAACCTCTTCTTGTTATCACAAGAAGAACAAAATTTACGGGACATTAAAATGGGTACCCAAAGGTACTTATGTCACACCTTACTATTGGATCCACTTAGGGTTTAATTAAAACCATTTTAGACCACATTGGATGGTCTTGGGCTCAAAATTCATGAAAAACGCTGATTTTTGGATTTTTACTGTTGATCAGGTAAAAATCCAGTTTTCTGGTCTAACTTCAAAAATTCATAACTTATTCCACAAAAATCCAATTAGGGTGGTTCAAAATTCTACTTAAATATATTTAAGTTCTCTTTCAAGGAAAAATAATCTCATGATCCAATTCCTTAGGAAAAAGTGTCAGGTTTTTCTGAAAGGTAACACTGTCCATTTGCCAAAAACCCTTTTTCCAGATTCTGAACCTTAACTTTGAAAAATCATTACAAATCGTATAATTGGCCATTTTTAACGTGCTGCATATAAATTTGAATCTCAAGATGTCAAGTCTAACCATACCAAATTTAGTGCAGAAATTCACTTGGTAACTAAATAAAACGTGGCTCTAAACTAACGTCCTGCTTAGGGGTTACAGCACCAACCATTGATAATTATACATAACCAAATGTCCACGAATTTTTATGGTGTAACACCATAATTTACCCTCCAATCTACAGCTTGCTCTTGAGAGTTTCAGGCCCTAAAATGTTACATTATATTTAGAGGATGAGATTTTTAAAAATCCCAGTAGCAAGATCAATCAACCAAAACATTGCATGCGTCAATTACAAGCATTTCAACCTTTTGCCATTAATAGGGAACTACTTTACCTCATACATGTAGCACTCTAACATGCAATAGCCAAGGCACATAAAGCAAGGAGTATAGCTACACAATCATCATCATCATCATCATTTAGTTCAACCACATAATAGCACATGAAATTGCATAGCAATCAATGCAACACTTAACATTAAGGTTAATTAAATCTTACTACCTTAATCCATTGCTCTTTGATTTTCTTGTCCTTCTTTCTTGCTTCCTCAAATGTCAAACCCTAACATGGCAATTCACAAAAATGGCAGCAAGAATCATCAACCATTCCTCATAAAAATCAATAACATAACTCAAGTAACTCCTAAACCCCCTTAAAGCTTCTATCTTTGTTCTTGAATTTTTAGAGTTGGTTTCCATAAACCCTAAAAATTCCCTCTTGACCTTTTCCTACATGGTTTTTCATGTAGATTCCAAATATCTACTTAGATTTAACAAAATAAAGTTTTCCCTTTCAGTTTTGAACTGGCCGAACCCTTAGGGTTGATTATCCAAAAATCTCAACTTTGATTCTATGGCTTCCAACACTTGTTCTTTAGGTTTACCCTACACCATTTTTCATTTTGAACACAATGGAAGCCTCAAAACTTTGAAGAACTCATCCTAGGGTCCAGATCTAGCTTTGGCCGAAATAGAACTCAAGCAATATGGCAAAGAAAACACTTCAAAATCAACTTACAAACTCTTGTAACCACTAGGATCTACCATACTTTGAAGTGTTCTAGCAAGATTGAACCATAAAACTTCCTCCTCTACAACATATATGTTTCGGCCAGCATCAAAAGAGAAGAGAAACTATGATTTTCAACCATACAACTCAAACAAATAAGGTGGAGAATAACTTAAGAACAAAAACTAACCTTGAATCCTTGATTAAATGACCAAAGTTGATAGCTTTTCCTTGGTTCTCCTTCAAAACCCTCTCTTTTCTCTCTTCCTCTCACTTGGTCGAAACAATGATCTGAAAATGGGGAAGGAAGACTTCACTTAATGCTCACAAAATATCCCACCAACCATCATTAATGAGTTGCCAAGTGTCATAAGCCTACTTAGTCTTAATCCTCTCTCTTAATTAACTTAAATCATAATGTAATTAAATTCCAAAGTCAAGATCCTCTCTATTGGTAGCTTGACACTTGGAAAGCTTTAATTATCATCCATTGAAGGCTTGACAAGTGGCAACTTGTGGGCCAAGTAAAGTGCAAGACTCTGATTAACACTTTATTGGTGCACTTTTACTCTGGGTTTAACTTCTTTTCTATAATTACAGTGCTCTAGCCTCTATAATTATTTTATGTCAGATCCATAAATCATTCTCCTTATTTTTATCTTCCCAAATTGCCCTCTTTGTCTCAAATTTAATTTCCCAATAATTAAATAAAAAGGAAAACTAATTTCCTTCTCTTTATTGATTTCTCCTCTTTTCAAAGGAATTGGGAAAAATCTTGGATACTTGAGGGTCTTCTTTTAATTTCATAATCTCTTATAATTCTTTGGAATACCATAGGAATTTTCTTGGGATTTTATCCTCCTTAAAAGTATTTATTTGGAATTTTCCAAATAAAGGACCTTAAACTAGCTTAAATTGCCCTTAAATTCCCTTGTAATTTCTCTAAGGGCAATTTGGTCATAAAACTAATTTTATAATCCCATAAAATTCTCAAGAAACATTATCCTTATTTTTCCTTAATTTTTTAGAGGTTTGGAATATTTCTCCATAATTATTCTTGACCAATTTTCCTTAATTAGTCAAACTTTCCATAATTGGCTTGGAAAATTATAATAATTATTTTCCACCAAAATTTTTTTATTTCTCCTTGTCATTTTTGACCCTTAAATATTTAGGAATATTTCTTATTCCTAATTATCATAATACCAGATGTGACAACTTATGTGCCTAGGACAACTCATACTAACCAAAAAAGACCCAAGAAGGTATGGGTACCTAAAACATGATTGTGTTGTTGCAGGTATGCCTCAAAGCATCCAGAACGAACAAATGGTACATCGACAATGGATGCTCTAGACAGATGACGGGTGATACAGAGAAGTTCACATCACTCAAACCAAAAGACGGAGGCAAAATAAGTTTCGATGGCAATCAATCCGGAAGAATTGCTAGAATCAAAGAGATAGGAAGTAACAAAGGAAGGTCTGTGTCACAATCTACTAAGCGTCAGTTAGAGTACCAACTGTAACACCTCATGTTTAAATCAATTAACTTTCCTTGCGGAAGCATTTGGAATCACTTTTGAAGGCTACAATTGATGAAAAATCAAGTTTGAAAATTTTCATTTACGGGTTACTATTCATTGTCACCTTAAAATGTGACAAACTTCGAAAATTCATAACTAATTGTAAAAAACTTGAAATTGAGTGATTCCAAGTTCTACAGAAAGCTCTTTGGATAAAATTTTGAGGAAAAATAGTTTCTGAACTGATTGCCTTGAAATTCAAGCTCAATTTCCTTTGAAAAAGTTACTGTTCATTTGGTCATTTTTGGATTTTACTGTATTTTTGCCTAACTTTGGAAAGACATAACTTTCTGCTCAGTTATCGGAATCGGGCAAACTACCCCTCATTTTAAAGAGAAACATCAGATCTCTTTGCTTGCCAAATATTATGACCTAACTCACTCGTTTGATAGGTCAAATTGGAGCTACAAACTCACTACTCCAGGACTTACGTTTTATCCCTTAACATCTCTTTAATTCTTTTTATTTCTTTGGCATACATAACATGGCCTTACTCTTTCCTGTTCATGCTCATGCACTTTCATTCATGCCATAAATATATAATTAAATACATGGCATCATTGGCATCCATAACATAGTTCACAAAATAGTAGAATTATACATTTATCAACAGTCTCATCTATTAACAAGAATAATTCTCCGTTTACTTCTCCTTGCTTCTCATGCCATTATTGCCCATCGTTGATTGACCTAAATGGTTGGTTAGGGAGGGATGAGATTTGAGAGAATCTCAGTAGCAAAAACTACCCATAAGTGTAACACCTCATGTTTAAATCAATTAACTTTCCTTGTGGAAGCATTTGGAATCACTTTTGAAGGCTACAATTGATGAAAAATCAAGTTTGAAAATTTTCATTTATGGGTTACTATTCATTATCACCTTAAAATGTGACCAACTTTGAAAATTCATAACTAATTGTAGAAAAATTGAAATTGAGTGATTCCAAGTTCTACAAAAAGCTCTTTGGATAAAATTTTGAGGAAAAATAGTTTCTGAACTGATTGCCTTGAAATTCAAGTTCAATTTCCTTTGAAAAAGTTACTGTTCATTTGGTCATTTTCGGATTTTTACTGTATTTTTGCCTAACTTTGGAAAGGCATAACTTTCTGCTCGGTTATCGAAATCGGGCAAACAACCCCTCATTTTAAAGAGAAACATCAGATCTCTTTGCTTACCAAATCATATGACCTAACTCACTCGTTTGATAGGTCAAATTGGAGCTACAAACTCACTACTCCAGGACTTACGTTTTATCCCTTAACATCTCTTTAATTCTTTTTATTTCTTTGGCATACATAACATGGCCTTACTCTTTCTTGTTCATGCTCATGCACTTTCATTCATGCCATAAATATTATAATTAAATACATGGCATCATTGGCATCCATAACATAGTTCACAAAATAGTAGAATTATACATTTATCAACAGTTTCATCCATTAACAAGAATAATTCTGCGCTTACTTCTCCTTGCTTCTCATGCCATTATTGCCCATCATTGATTGACCTAAATAGTTGGTTAGGGAGGGGTGAGATTCGGGGGAATCTCAGTAGCAAACACTACCCATAAGCATGCAAGACATAATGCACATGCATGACATGTTATAACATTAACACATGAATGCCATGGAAAGTAAGCTAAAGCATTTCATGCTTCCATAACATATTGCCAAGGCAAAACATAACATAAACTTGCAAACATAACTTTGCAAACATTTCATCCTAGCTTAGTCACATCATGGCAACACAATCACATCATGCAAGCATACATATCAAGCACACAGTATAGGTAAGTTCACTACCTTGTAACATGGCTTTCCCCTTGCTTTTCCTTTGATTCCCTTGTCTTTCCAACCATGTGGACATTCGGTCAACATCACCAAACATCCTCTTGGATGTTCCAAAGGTCCTAAACATAGTCACATTGATCATATAATCCATTAGGACCACTAGATTACATAAAGTTCAAAACTAGCTTTCTTGAACCTCAACCCTTTGTCTTAGTCTTAGGGTTTTCTTTCCAACTTTTCTAACATAAATCTTATCATTTCCCATCCTTAAGATCCATTTCTTGTCAATTAGGACCACTTTAGATGGCCTTAGATTCAAGAATACCAAATCTGGAAATTTTGCTTCGCGGGTACTGTTCACGCAGAATTTCCAGAATTTTTGCTCAACTTTGAAAATTCATAATTAATTCTAGAAAAATCTAAATTGAGTGGTTCGAAGTCTCACTGAAAGCTCCTTAAGTTAAATTTACATGAAAATTAGTTTTAGGAACCAATTATATGCTGAACAGCACCAAATTTGTACGGAACTCGAAACTCTTCCAAAAGTTCAATACTGTTTCCAAATTTCAAACCCTAACTTTGAAAAATCACCATAAATCGTACACATATCCAAATGAAGTGTTCTACCGATAGATTTAAAGCTCATAGAGTGTAATTTAAGCATGCAAAATTTCAGAATCAGATACACACAATAACTAATCCGAAATAGGCATAAAATCAGGTGCTATAACCATCACATACCTTGTTTTAGAGTTTGATCTGGCTTGGAACCACTTGGCCTTTCTTTCTCCCTCTTCTTTCTCTCTCTAGAAACTATTTTGCAAGAGCTTCCCCATGGATTCCTTATGCTTGGACGAAATGGTAGGGAGGGGAGGGGGTATTTATAGAAAAGCAGACTGAATCTGGACCGTTGATCTTAAAAATACGTGGGTCGATCTGGACCGTCCATTTTCTCTTTTGATCTTACGGTGACAAGTGTCCTATGACATCATGCTTACCTCATCATGATAACATCATGCTTACATCATCAAGCCACATGTCTTTAATCCAACCGCAGATGTGTCTTGCATCCGACCGTACATGTGTCTTCCATCTAGCCGTACACGTAATATTTTCTTTTTCTCATCTAACCGTACACTTGCCACTTTCATGTCCTTTCATCATTTATGGCATTAAAATAGGGAGAAAATAAATGAAAAATTCATGTAAAAATATTTTCTTAATTATTTCTCCACCTATCAAGCCAATCTTGCACCATATCAGATACTTTTCGAGTCTTGACTTACCCTGTACCGTTGGGACAACTTCTTCTTAAAATTCTGGCCAATAAAAGGTACATATATGGCGCCATCTCAGAGGAGCATAGATGAAAATAATTAGCTCTACTGACAGGCTACTTAACCTTACTGAGTCATGCAGTAGAGATTTCACTATAACGGGTAGACAAAAGACTGTCTAAAATATTCCCATACTGCGTTCTGATTTTTATGCTGTCCATAAATATCTTCTGGTGACTTAGCATGATGACTCGTAGGTGTCATGATTACGCTTGATGACTCAGTATGATGACTCGTTGGTGTCATGATTACGCTTGATGACTCAGTATCGTCATAATAGCTCTTAGATATTTTCTTTGGTTTTGTCTCCTATTTCAGGGACAAAATTATTTAATATTTGACTGGAGCATTTTATTCAATCCAGATCTCCAAAAATTCATCCAAAATAATCATAAAATTCCTCATATTCTAGAAAAAATTTGTGAATTTTCTCAGGTCATAACTCAACCTGTAGCCCCACTTAAAAATCATTCTTTAAAATGTCCTTTTTCAGCACAACTGGCTTTTAAGTATTCTTAAAGCCATTTTGTTGGTCTTCTGGTGATGAGACTAATTTTATAATTTTCTATACTCTCTTAGATCATACATCCCCATTTTACCATAATTTTTTGAGGTTTCCTTATGATTCAAACAATTAAATCTACCTCTACATCTCAAATTAAGCCATAAACTTATAAATTCCTTTTAAGTTACCTCAGGGGTATTTTCATCATCTCTCTTCACAAAAGAGCCTTAGAATATTATTTTCCATTTTCTGGGATTTTCTTAGAATTTTCTAAGTACTTTTCATTTTTACCCCCAATGGCCGTAACTTTCTAAATTTACGGTTTTACCCCTGCTTAGGCTCAACCTCGTAAAACCATCTCTTTGAGGCTTCTAACTTAACCTTTGGTTTGTATCTAGCCTCTTTTCTCTTTCTGGGCTTTTGAGACTTTACTAGAGCCTCTAACTTTGATTACCCTTTAGCCCCTTAAAACCTTCACTTTGCAGTTTAGTCCCTGAAACTGCTTTAACTTCCTTTCTCATCTTTAGGACCTCTACTAAAAAGGGGTCTGGTAGCCTATCTCATTTAGGCTATTTCTGATACTTCTAGGCCCAAAAATCGGGATGTTACACTAACAAAAACAACTAAGTGATCTTCGATTCCAAAGAATGCTTAGTAATAAGTAAAGACGACCTGTCATTGAAAAAAAAAGAGTTGAATATAAAGCTGAGAGCTTTAAGGGACGGTAACTGTTATACACTTCAAATTGACTCTAAATCTTCTGAAAGCTATTTTATTAGTAAAAAGGAGGAAAGTTGGGTTTGCCATAAACGTCTTGCACATGTTAACATGAATTAACTTTCAAAATTAACAAAAAGGGATTTGGTTGTTGGTTTACTGAAAATTCAGTACGAACATGATATTATTGTGAGGCCTGTCAGAAGGGTAAACAAACAAAGTCTTCGTTTAAATCAAAGGAGACAGTCTCAACCGAAAGGCCACTCTAAATGCTTCATATGGATTTGGTTGGTCCGTTGGGAGTGAAAAGTTTCGGTGGAAACCTGTACACTCTTGTGATAGTTGATGACTATTTAAGATTTACTTGGACTTTGTTTCTTTCCTCTAAAGATGAAACGTTTAATGCATTTAGTGTTTTTGCGAAAAAGGTCCAAAATGAGAAAGGTATTTCCATTGTGTCAATCAGGTCTGATCACGGAGGAGAATTTGAAAACAACGAATTCGCAGACTACTGTGACAAGCATGGAATTAATCACAATTTTTCAGCACCATGAACCCCTCAATAAAATGGTGTTGTCGAATAGAAAAACAGAGTGCTCACAGAAATGGCAAGGGCAATGCTGAATGAGAAAGGAATTTTACAAGTGTTCTGGGCAGAAGCAATGAGCACGGCTTGCTACATCTCCAATAGAGCCTACATTAGAACACTACTCAGGAAAACGCCATATGAGCTATACAAAGGAAGAAAGCCTAACCTGGCTCATCTAAGGATCTTCAGGAGTAAATGCTACATTCACAACAACAACAAAGAGAATCTCGGTAAATTCGATCCTAAAGCTGATGAAGGTTTATTTCTTGGTTACTCTAATTGTAGTAAAGCTTATAGGGTTTTCAACAAATGTACTTTTACAATTGAAGAATCAATACATGTTGTGTTTGCTGAAACCGAACCAATTTCAAAACCTCTAGATGATGATGCTGAGATCATTCAAAATTTTCAAAAACTAGATTTAAACAAATCTTCAAACAAATTGCCTTCAGAAGAATATTTAGAAAACAAAGATGATTTAAATAAACCTTCTTCACAAGAAAATTTAGAGTATCCTAAGACTTGGAGACATAACCGAGACCATCCACTGGAACATGTCATTGGTAAAGTCAATGAAGGAGTTAAAACCTAGAGACAAGTGTTCAATGAAGTACGCTTCTTTGCATTTATATCGCATATTGAACCTACCAATGTTGACGAGGCCCTATCTGACGAATTCTGGATAGTTACAATGCAGGAAGAGCTTAACCAATTTGAGAGAAACAAAGTTTAGGAATTGGTACCCAAACATAATGATCATCTGGTCATAGGCACCAAATGGGTATTCAAAAATAAGCTCGATGAGTCTACTCAAATCGTCAGAAACAAAGCCAGATTAGTAGCTAAAGGATATAATCAAGAAGAAGGCATTGATTATGAAGAAACTTATGCTCCACTAGCTAGATTGGAGGCCATATGAGTACTCTTAGCCTTTGCTTGCATTAAAGATTTCGAATAATATCAAATGGATGTTAAAAGTGCATTTTTGAATGGCTATATTTTAGACAAAGTTTTTATCGAACAAACTCCTGGTTTTGAAGACTGAAACTTTTTTGATCACGTTTATAAACTGAAAAAGGCTTTATATGGTTTAAAATAAGCTCCTAGAGCTTGGTATGAACGACTTAGCAATTTTCTGATAGAAAAAGGATTTGAAAGAGGCAAAGTGGATGCTACTTTTTTCATTAAAAGAAGTAGGAAAGATCTTTTGATTGTTCAAATTTATGTGGATGATATTATTTTCGGAGCTACTAATAAAAATCTTTGTCAAGAGTTTGCTAAGCTACTATAGGTGAGAGTTCGAAATGTTGATGATGGGAGAGCTGAATTTCTTTCTGGGATTACAAATCAAGCAGAAGAAAAATGGCATATTTATATTCCAGACGAAGTATCTGAAGGAGTTACTAAAGAAATATGGATTAGAAAATGCCAAAAGTGTAAAAACTCCTATGAGCTCAACCATCTCACTAGATGCAAACAAAAACGGTAAGGACGTGAATTTGACCAGATATAGAGGAATGATTGGCTCATTACTATATCTCACTGCTAGTAGACTAGATATTCAATTCAGTGTGAGAATGTGCACAAGATATCAACCAGCCCTAAAAGAATCATATGAAGAAGCCGTCAAGAGAATTCTCAGATACCTTATCGGAACTCAAAATTTAGGAATCTGGTATCTAAAGAAGGGAGCAGAATATCCAATGGGATACTTAGTTGCAAATCATAGAGGATATAAGACGGACAGAAAGAGCACCAGTGGACAATGTTAATTTTTCAGAGGATGTCTTGTCTCATGGTTAAGCAAAAAGCAGAATACGGTGGCAATCTCCTCAACAAAATCAGAATATGTGGCCACTGCTAGCTGTTGTGCTTAGATTCTATGGTCAAAACAACAACTACATGATCTAGGAATCAACTTGAAAGAGATTCCAATCCTATGTGATAACACGAGTACGATAAGCCTGTCCAAGAATCTAGTCTATCATGCCCGAACTAAGCGTATCGATGTTCGACATCATTTCATTCGGGATCATGTTCAAAAGAAAGATGTAAAGGTAGAATTCATTCCCACTTAATATCAAATAGCAGACATTTTCACGAAGCCTCTAGACCAACAGAAATTCAACTACTTTCGAAGAGAATAAGGACTGGTAAATCCCAATGAGTTGTAGGAAATTTTATATTATCTCTCAAATTTGAATCTTTAAATTTAATGTTTTGATGATTAAATGACTAACTTAAGCATTGGAGTAGATAGAAATTTGTTTTGCAGGAAGCTCTGTTTTGTCAAAGAAAAACAGAGGTAAACAAAGTATGGAATGATCGAACAAGACATCGATAATCATGAAGCCACAAAGGGATAATTTATCGATCACCTGATCGATAAACGTAGCATGTGAAGAACAAGAAGAGATTCAGAATGATGATTATCGATAAGCTGATCGATAAATGGATTATCGATCAGAACATCGATCAGGAGCAACAAGTCTTTTGTGACACCTTGTTCAATTTTGGTAAGCATTAATCGATAAGCTTATCGATAAGTAGATTATCAATCAAATGATCGATAACAAGACCAGGTACGCATTTCTTCTACCAACCTTATCGATAACATGTTCGATAATTGCTTATTCGATAACTTGATCGATAATTGTCTTCAATTTTCTTATGTGTTCTTCATATTTATCAAACACGTGATCAATCATCCATTGATTGATAACATGATTGATAATTCTGAAGTTTATAACGTTAAAATTTTGAAGACCCCCCGTCAGTTATCGAACCCTAACTCGAACAAAACCGCTCCCCTGTTTCTAGCAACGGTCCAAAATCACTATTCCATTAAATTTCCGGCCACCCATCCACTCGAATTCATCTCTACCACTTACTCGGCCTCCACCGAACTTGAAAAACACTCTTTCAACTGATTAATTCCTCAAAAATCCTTCGATACCTTCGAAATGGCACAAGTGAAACAACTGAATGTTGAGAGGGAAGAAACCTCTGAGAAACAAGTTCAATCAAGCGACACTACTCCCTCGAGCACTAAGAAGCGGTATAGACTGAAAGTGAGGGAAGAATCATCCAAGAAGAGAGGAGTCCTGAAAATTTGAGAGAGTCGGACCGAAGAGCAACCAGCTCCTCCAAGAAAATCTCCCCAGTCCAAATCCAAGCTACTGGTAGTCACTGAGGAATCAAAAACCAAGTCAGATGATAGAGCTTAGTTCAGAAAGCTGTGGAGACCGTGTTAAGAATTCCTATTCCCAAGCAACCGAGGCAGAAAAAGCAGAGAGCCAGTGAAGGTGTGGCACAGCAAATTCCCACTGAAGGTATTCCATCTGATTTCCGAGTTATTAGTTGGAAACCTAGATAAAGATGTGAATTCTGCTAAGTTTAAGGTAGATTTTGCAAACTGAAGATTTTGTCCTGTTGTGTCTGTGGATATCGAGAGTTTAAAGAAAAATACAGAGATTAATTTGGACTTGAGTGATCTTCTAGAATATTATTCAGATTGGCTGATAATTGGTGGAGAATTTTGTCCTGAAGTGATTAAAAGGTTCTACTGTAAGATGGAATTAGTGGAAGAATATGATGAGCAGGACAATCTGGTGAATGACTATTTAAGGGTCAAACTTAGAGGCAGAACCTTCCATCTTACTGGTACTAAGATAAATGAATTGCTGGGAACTCAGGAATCAGTGAGAGGGGGATATATGAATGAAATTAAAGCTTATCAGATTTTGATGCAAAGTGATGACTACCCCGGTGAGCTAAACTTTCCATGTGATTATTATAGAATAATCCACTATATCTGTTCAAGGAGTATGATCAACAAATCCGGGAGCTTTTCACATTTAACTCAAGATGATTATTTGCTGCTGGCTCAGATAGTCAATGGAGAAAAGATTAATATAGGGGCTTTGATCTATAATGAGATGAAGGATTTTGTTCTTAACAAATCCAAATCTATACCAATTCCCTACCCTCAATTGGCACATACATCCTACAGGCAAATAACATTGCCCCTTTTGAGCCTGGAGAGTCCAAGACCAAGGTTCCTGCCTTTGGCATCACACAGCTACACAAGATGAGGATACCTCTACCTTTTAGACCCTCACAAAAGGTGCCTCAAAAGGACAAAGGGAAGCAACTAGCTGTCAGCACCTCTAAGACTCAGGATGAGGCCGAATCCACTGCAGCTCCTTGTCATACCCCTGGACCCTCATTTATGGAGAGATCTCTTAGTGAGATGTTTCAGGCTGAACTTCAAGAGTTTAAGAAAGAGAGTCTATGTCACTGCCCAAGAATATGGGGAAGTCTCAGACAGAAAATTTGAGGGCATTTCCAAAATCCTAGACCTTCACCGATAAGCAATGAGGGTTTTGGAAAAGGAGGTTTCTCAGAGATTTGATTATGTTAACAGAGATATTCGAGAGCTCAAAGGGATGGTAGCCTCTCTCTGCAACAGCTTCTCTGCCCCCAGCACTACTTTTAGCTTTGAGGACTTACTCTATTATCCACCTTCTCCTCCTCATCATGAGCCTGGACCTTCTACCTCCCCTACACACACTTCTCCTATTTCCACTTCATCACCAGTACCCCCTATTTCCACTCCTTCTCCTACTTTGGCTCTGATCACTGTTCTACAGTCAGTCCCTTCTCTGTATATTCCACCATTCTCTCCACTTTCTCACCTTCCACCTCTTCCTATTCCACTGCCCATGCCTACTGTTTCTATTCCTTCCCCTTCTTCATCTGATGCTGACAAAAGGGGGGAGAAGGATTCTGATGCTTAGTTTTTTTTTCTGATGTGTTTTATTTTTAGCTTCTTACTGATATGCCTTTTTACTGTTATGTATTCCGAGTTCTGCTTACTGATGTATTCAGACAGTTCATGCCTTCAGTAAAGTATTTTTTCTGTCACTTTGATCTGTCAAGTACCTCTACTGTTTTAATTTTACTGATTCTGATGTTACATGGTTAATATTTCTCACCTATGTTTTGTCATCATCAATAAGGGGGAGAATTTTAGGATTAAGGTTTTAATGATAACAAAGTAAGTAATTTGTGTTTCAGTATGTTGATCGATCAAGGTTTTATCGATAAGCTGATAGATAATATCTCTGTACAATTAAGTAACTTAGCAGAAACTTTGATCGATAACGTGTTAGATAATGTGTTGATCAATCAATTGATCGATCATTCTTAACTTAGCTGTGAATGAAAGTCTGGAGTAAATTATCGATCACTTGATCGATAGTCAGGATGGTCGAATATCGAGATACAAATTTGATAGGTATTTATCGATCACATGATCGATAAACAGATTATCGATGAGAAGACAGATAAATGGTAATGCGCTCTACTCATTCTATGTTTTGCTTTAGTCGCCATTTATCGATCACATTATCGATCAGCCATTTATCGATAATATGATCGAACACTGCTTCATAACTCTGCTTGCAAATATTTACTTCAGTAGCTTATCGATCACCTGATTGATCAGCAAATTATCGATCACATGATTGATAATCAGCACATCATTATTAAATCATGGCTGTTCGATCACCAGATTGATAATCAGATTATCGATAATATTATCAATCACCACACTTCATGTTTATTGTTTTCACATAACATGATTGATAAATCAGCTCTTTGATTTTACAAGAATAAATCTCTTTATCGATAACATTATCGATCAGCCATTTATCGATCACCTATTCGATCAGCCTACATAGCCTGTGTTTTATATTTACTTATTGTTTATCGATAAGGTTATCCATCATCTACTTATCAATGAGGTGTTCAAAAATCAGTGCTTTAGAATTTATTTCTATAACACTTTGTTTATCGATAACCTGATCGATCAACAAGTGTTCGATCACTTATTCGATCATGAGGCGATTTTAGTTTAAACTTTAACTAGTCTCGATGTTTCTCAAAATTTATCATCTATTTCATTCGAGCTTTTCTCAACCTTCATAAATGTCTTAATTCATTATTTAAAGAGTTTCAAAATCAAAAGTGACCTTGATCTTCTTTTTCTGTGCATACCAGTATGATGTCACTATTCCCTTTTATCGATCACTTGATCGATAAATCATTGATCCATCACTTGATCGATAAACTTAGTTATCTGTTTCAAAAGCTTTCACTCAGAATAATCGATAACCTGATCGATCAAGCAGTAATCGAACATTCCTTCGATCAAACACGATCAGTCATTACCCAGCACATTTAACAATTGATTGATTCTAATCGTAAACTATGAATGTTCATTTTATCATTTGTTTGGTTCTACTTTTGATCTTACTCTGTAAAGAAAAACTTATTGAATCAACGTATTTTTGAAGATTACGAAGAAAAACCCAACGGCTCTCCAATTGTTGTCCAAGTAGCCTGTAACCTACTTTGTCAGAGGCATTAATGGCGGAAACCGTTGCAACTGGAAAAACACGCAGCCGGACTCTCAACGACTAGAAGCTCTTCCGTCTAACGGTTACTAAACTACCTCAACTATAAAAGGTGCGAAGAAGCATTAAATGAATAGATTGAATATGCAAGCTACCCTCTGTTGATTATCTACTATTGCATTCAATACTCTGTTCTTCTATCACACCGAGTGTCAGTGATTATTATTTATTCACTCTGTAAGAGAATTTACTTATTCATCATTAATCATGTCTTGTGTAATACTCAAGAGTGTGGACTCTTGAGTGGGTTTATAACCTTACGGGAAGTAAGAGGAAGTGATTGAGAGTATCAATTACTGTACTGAGGCGCCAAGAGCCTGATCAATCTTGGAACATAGTGAAATATTCAGAGGTGTTCTGAGGAGTGGACGTAAGTCAAGTGGTTGAGATTGAACCAGTATAAATCCTGTGTCTTCCTCTCTACGGTGAAATCTTTCTTACTCACACTCTCTGTTTCTGATAGTTCATTGTTTAATTTCACAAAATTTTTATAACTCACCCAATTCACCCCTCTCTTGGGTGAGACTGCCACTAACAGGTACCTCATTATAGCAATTTAATCCCTTAATCACTCCCCCTTACTACCTGTAAGGTTTTAATCCCCTCAAGAGTCTACACTCTTGAGTTACTCTCAGAATTGAGTAAAGAAAGATATATCAAACTCTCTCACAGAGTATATGAATGATAAATACTAAAGTTTGGTAAAACAGAGTCTTAAATGCAGCAGTAAATTTTTAGCAGACTGTAAGTTGCGTATTTAATACTTTATTCAATGCTCTTCATGTCTTTTATAGTTGGAGTATTTCTGTTATCTGTTAGACTGAAGAGCTTCTAGCTGTTGGAAGATCGCTGGCGTGTGTTCAGTAGTTACAACAGTAGTTCTCTATTAATGCTTCTACCACAATAGACTAAGGGCTATAAAATAATCGTTACACTTCATAATCTCCAAAAGTCTCTTGGCACAAGTAAGTTTCCTTCTTTAATAAAATAGGAATGATTAATAGAAGAAGTGATGATTCTTGACACTGATATAACAGTTGGGAAAACATGGAATTAATCATCAAATACTAAAAGGGAATATGAACTTACTTGATCAATGTCTTGGTTAATAATACTTTACTCGATCACATTATCAATTAATTACAAGAGAAATAAACTTAACGGATGCAAGCATTTATCGAGTAATTTATGGATCAAACAATAATAGAAAAAGTGATCGATAAATGGTGAATGAAAACACAGTGATCTTCGTAAGTGAAGTATATTTAAATTCTATGCATGGTTTATTTCTTTCAAATTTTGTTTGCCTTTGTATCTTTTCAAAAGAGAATTATATGACAAAAGAAGGCTGAAAAAAGCTTGAAGATAGAATGAAAATAGGTTTTATGAAAAATCATCATGAAGAATTGTTTGAGAGATGAAATGATGCATTGATCGAACAGATGATTGAAAAATGTTTGATCGATCATATTATCGATTAAGCTAAACTAGAGTGAATTCCATTTTCAAGCTATGATGATCGAACACTTCTTTAATAAAGGGTTGATCAAACAAGTGATCAAGAAGTGGTTCAAGGAATACTTTGACTATGGTGTACAAAGAAGAGTTGATGATCGATTAATAATTAATCGATTAAGTGATTGATAAATGACTCTAAAAAGTTGTTTTTAGAAAATGCTAGTGTCACATCCAGTACTATGGTAATTAAGAATAAGAAATATTCCTAAATATTTAAAGGCCAAAGTGATAAGGAGAAATAGAAGAATTTTGGTGGAAAATAATTATTATAGTTTTCCAAGCCAATTATGAAAAGTTTGACTAACTAAGGAAAATTGGTCAAGAATAATTATGAAAAAATATTTCCAAGCCTCAGAAAATTAAGAAAAAATAAGGATGATATCCTTTGAGAGTTATATAGGATTATAAAATTGGTTTTATAACCAAATTACCCTTAGAGAAAATTACAAAGGAATTTAAGGGCAATTTAAGCTAGTTTAAGGTCCTTTATTTGGAAAATTTCAAATAAATATTAGAAGGAAAATAAAATCCCAAGAAAATTCCTCTGAAAGGTGGAAAAATCACTAAAGAGGAGGAAATTAGTTTTCCTTTTTATTTAATTATTGGAAAATTAAATTTGAGACAAAGAGGCAATTTGGAAAGATAAAAATGAGGAGAATAATTTATGAATCTGACAGAAAATAATTACAGAGACCACAGCACTGTAATTATAGAAAAGAAGTTAAACCCAGAATAAAAGTGCACTTATAAAGTAAAGACTAGAGTCTTGCACTTTACTTGGCCCACAAGTTGCCACTTGTCAAGCCTTTAATGGATGGTAATTAAAGCTTTCCAAGTGTCAAGCCTTGATTGGAGAGGATCTTGACTTTTGAAATTAATTTCAATTGGCATTAAATTAATTAGGAGAGAGGTTACAAGAGGGAATAGGGAGATGACACTTGGCAAATCATTAATGTTGGTTGGTGAGATATTTTCGGCCTTAATCAACACACTCCACCTCTCATATTCAAATCAACATTCGGCCAAGGAAGAAAGAAGAGAGAAAAAAGAGAGTTTGAAGTGGAAACAAGAAGAAATCAACCACTTTGGATCAAGTAAGCTTGGAGTTAAGGTTAGTAGATGATTCTATGTCATTCCTTGCTTGATTCTCTTGAGTTTGATGGTTGAAATTTTTGGTTTTCCTCTTTGTTTGGTGCTGGCCGAATTGTTTAATGTTAGGTGTAACATCCAAATTTTTGAGCCTAGAAGTACTAGAAATAGCCTGAATTGGATAGGCTACTAGACCTTTTTTAAGCAGAAGTCCCAAAAATGAGAAAGGAAGTCAAAGCAGTTTCAGGGACTAAACTGCAAAGTGAAAGCTTTCAGGGGCTCAAGTATAATCAAGTTAGAGGCTCCAGTAAAGCCTCGAAGGCCCAGAGAGAGAAAAGAGGCTAGATACAGGCCAAAGGTTAAGTAAAGAGGCTAGATACAAGCCAAAGGTTAAGTTAGAAACCTCAAAGAGAGGATTATATGAAGTTAAGTTCAAGCAGGGACTAAACTGTAAATTCAGAAAGTTATAACCAACAGGGGTAAAAGTGGAAGAGTATACAGAGAATTCCAAAAAAATCCTAGAAAATGGGAAATAGTATTCTAAGACTCTTCTGCGAAGAGAAATGACGAAAATACCCCTAAGGCAGCTTAAATCGAATTTATAAGGTTATGGCTGGTAAAAAGTACATTATTTGAGGTAATTATTTGAAATAGCAAGAGACCTCAAAAATGTATACAAAAATGAGATTAAATATTTGAAAGGTTGTACTAATTTATAAAATTAGTCCCCCAACCAAAAGGCCAGTGGAATGGCTTTAATAAATTAAAAAGCTGATTATGCCGATAAAAGGGCATTCTGGTAAATGAATTTTTATGCAAGGCTTAAAGGAAGTGTTATGGCCTAAGAAAATTCATAAATACTCTCTAGAATTAAAGAGAATTTATGGAGTAGACAGAAGAATTTTCTGAGCTGCGGAAGGCCATAAAGAAAGCCAGAGAAACGTGGGCCAAGTAAATTTGGAGCAAACTTAAGGATTAAGTTTTGATCTAACGGCTAGGATCTAATCTCCCTTCTCCTCCACCACATTTGTGACACTTGGCATCTTCTAGAAGGATGAGGTAAGGATGATGCAAGAAGATGATGCAATGATGATGTAAAAGTTAACTTGAAGTTCCAAAATTGCCCTTACCCTTTCTATTAGCCACCAAGGGTATTTTGGTCCATTCAAGTCAAATTTTTTGCTAGAAATAGGCACTCCCTCCTCTCATATTTTAGTGAAGCAAGGAACTATAGGGGAAACTCAGCTGCTCTTGCATTTAGAGAGAGAAAGAGCTATTTTTAGTGAAAGGAAGTCCACCTAAGTTCAAGCTTCAAGATCAAGGTATGTGATGGTTGTAGCATCTGATTTGATGCATATTTTGAATACGTTACTCTTTGTATCTGATTCTAAAATTTGGTATGATTAAATTACACTCTGTAAGCTTTAAATCCATGGGTAGAACACTTCATTTGGATATGTGTACGATTTATGGTGATTTTTCAAAATTAGGATTTGAAATCTGGAAACAGTGTTTAACCTTTGGAAGAGTGTCAAATTCCGTACAATTCGGGTACTGTTCAGCATGGAATTGGTTCCTGAAATTACTTTTGGTCCACATTTAACTTAAGGAGCTTTTAGTGAGACTTGGAACCACTCAATTTTTATTTTTCTAGAATTAATTATGAATTTTCAAAATTGAGCAAAAATTCTGGAATTGCTGTGTGAACAGTACCCGCGAAGCAAAATTTTCATATTTGATCTTCTTAAATCTAAGGCCATATAAAGTGGTTCTAATTGACAAGAAATGGATCTTAAGGATGGGAAATGATGAGATTTATGTTAGAAAATCTAGAAAAAAAACCTTAAAAGCAAGAGAAAGGGTTGAGGTTCAAGAAAGCTAGTCTTGAACTTTATGTAATCTAGTGGTTCTAATAGATTGTATGATCATTATGACTATGTTTAAGACCTTTGGAACATCCAAGAGGATGTTTGGTGATGTTGACCGAATGCCCACATGGCTGGAAAGTCAAGGGAGTCAAAGGAAAAGTAAGAGGAAAGCTTGAGGTGCAAGGTAGTGAACTTACCTATTATCATTGCTTGATGTTGTATGCTTGTGTGTTGCTGTACATGATGTTTGAATGTTGTTGTGACATGTATTGGCTGCTGTAAATGCTATTTATGATGAGTAGATTATGTCTCCATGGCCATCTACCAAGAAGGTAAGCATGCTAATATGTCACTAACTAACAAGAGAACAAGCAAGTTGCATGTAGTCCATTAGCATCAATCTAGCATGATTAATATGGTATTGTTTGCTACTAAGATTCCCCCAAATCTCACCTGTCCCTAATCAACCATTTAGTTCAATCAATGATGGGCAATAATGGCATGAGAAGCAAGGAGAAGAAAGTGGAGAATTGTTCATGTTAATGAATCATATTATTATTCAATGTGTAATTCTCCTATTATTTAATTTATGTTATAGATGCATATGATGCCATGTATTTAATTATAATGCTTATGGTATGTATAGAAATGTATGAGCATGAATGGGAAAGATTAACCCCATGTTATGTATGCCAAAGAAATAAAAAGAGTTAAAGTAAAGAGATGTTAAGGGATAAAACGTAGGTCTTGGAGCAGTGAGTTTATAGCTCTAGTTTGACCCATCAAACAAATGAGTTAAGTCATGAGATTTGGCAGACTCATAGCACACATCTCAAGCTTTAAAATAAGAGATAGATCTTGTTAATTGGATGTGCACACAAGGAGAAATGAATTTCCAAAGTTAAAGCACAGAATCTGAAAGTTCTAGATTTTACGAAATGAACAGTAATATTTATTAATTAAACTGTATGAATTGGGCAAGGGTAAGTCCAATTGGATATTTTTTTGTTAAAGAGAATCAAAACATATTTCTATATAATTTTAGAACACTTCAATACAATTTTTATGGAATTAGCTATGAATTTTTGAAATTAGACTTGTAATCTGAAAATTAAACAGTAAATAGTAACCCGAGTAATTATGTTGAAATTTTAATCCGCGGGCTTGTGTCATGATCTGCTTGAACCTAACGCTTACGAATGTGTACTCTGAGGGGTTAAAGATAGGACGTTTCATTAGGGGAGGGAGGTTTTGTTGCAAAACATAGTTAGAACACTATGATTTAAGATGGTTTCAAGTGATTGGATGTTGATTTGAAGAGATTTCTTTGATGCTTCTTAAATGGTACCGTTCAGCCAAGACTAAAACTAAACTTTAGGATTTTTGTTTCAAATTTTTGAGGCTTCCATTGTGTTCAAAATGAAAAATGGTGTAGGATAAACCTAAAGAGCAAGTGTTGGAAGCCATAAAATCAAAGTTGTAATTTTTGAAAAATGAACCATAGTGGTTCGTCCAAGCTAAAACTGGAAGAGGAAGTTTTATTTTCTTAAATATAAGTAGATATTTGGAACCTACATGAAAAATCATGTAGGAATGAGTCAAGAGGGATTTTTTTGGGTTTAAGGAAACAAACTCTAAAATTTAAAGGACAAAGGTGGAAGCTTAAAGGGATAAAGGTTGTCCTTGAGTTACGTTGTTGATTTTTTTGTGGAATGGTTGATGATTCTTACTTCCCTTTTTGTGGATTTCCATGTTAGGATTTGGTATTTGTGAAAGCAAGAAAGAAGAACATGAAAATTAAAGAGCATTGGATCAAGGTAGTAAGATTTAACTGACCTTAATGTTGAGTGTTGCATTGATTGCTATGCAATTTCATGTGCTATTATGTGGTTGAACTAAATGATGATGATGATGATGATAATTGTGTAGCTATACTCCTTGCTTTATGTGCCTTGGCTGTTGCATGTTAGAGTGCTACATGTATGAGGTAAAGTAGTTCCCTATTAATAGCAAAAGGTTGGAATGCTTGTAACTGATGCATGTTGATGTTTTGGTTGATTGATCTTGCTACTGGGATTTCATTGAAATCTCATCCCCCATATGTAACTTAACATTTTAGGGACTGAATTATCAAAAGGAAGGCTGCAAATCCAAGGATAAATATGGTGATGAACCATGAGGAAACATTTATATTTGGTTATGTATAAGCATGCATGGTTGGAGCTGTAATCCCTAAGCAGGACGCCAAATTAGAGCCATGTTTTATTAAGTTACCGAATGAATTTCTGTACAAAATTTGATATGCTTAGATTTGATGTCATGAGCTTCAAATTGATAGGTAGAACGTTAAAAATGGCCAACCACACGATTTTTAATGATTTTTCAAAGTTAAGGTTCAGAATCTGGAAAAGGGATTTTTGTCAAATGGACAGAGGTAAATTTCACAAAAATCTGACACTGTTTTAAATGGAAATTGTCGCACCTTACTATTATATCCACTTACGTTTCATTTAAAACTACTTTAGACCACATTGGATGGTCTTGGGCTCAATTTTCACCTTAAAAACGCTAAATTTCGGATTTTTACTGTTCATCGGGTGAAAATCCAGTTTTTCAGGCCCAACTTCAAAAATTCATAACTTATTCCACAAAAATCCAAATGGGGTGGTTCAAAATTCCATTTAAAGCTCTTTAAGTCATATTTCAAGGAAAAATAATCTCATGATCCAATTCATTATGAAAAAGCATCAAGTTTTTGTGAAATGCAACACTGTCCATTTGCCAAAAACCCTTTTTCCCAGATTCTAACCTTTAAATTTGAAAGATCATTAAAATTCGTATACTTGGAAATTTTTAACGTATTAGCTATCAAATTGAAGCTCAGGACGTTATTTATAATCATGCCAAAATTTGTGATTAAACACATTTGGGAGCATAATCAAAAAGTCACGTGAACATGGCAGTATCAGTGTGCTTACAACACTGTTAGCATAATATGTACATAACCAAAAAGGGTCCACGAATTTTATGGCAAGACGCCATACTTTAGCCTCCAATCTGTAGCTTGCTCATAGAGTTTCAGGCCCTAAAATGTTAGATTATATTTGGGGGATGAGATTTTAAGAAATCCCAGTAGCAAGATCAATCAACCAAAACATTAACATGCATCATTATAAAGCATTTCAACACTAGCTATCATAAGAGAACTAATCTTTTTATCAATAAGCAACCTCAACACGCAAGGCCATGTCAACAAATATAAGGAGCAACCATATCACAACATCATAGTTCAACCATGTAATAGCGAGCATACATGCCATAAATAACAATGCAAAGTTAACATTAATGGCTAATTAGATCCCACTACCTTGATCCAATGCTTTTTGTTTTTCTTGTTGTTCCTTCTTGCTTCCACAAGTGCCAAGCCCTAACATGGAAATCCATAAAAAGGGCAGCAAGAATCATCAACCATTTCTCATAAAATTAATAACATAACTCAAGTAACTCCTAAACCCTTTAAAGCTTCCATCTTTGTTCTTGAATTTTTAGAGTTGGTTTCCATAAATCCTAAAAATTCCCTCTTGACTCAACCCTACATGACTTTTCATGTAGATTCCAAATATCTATTTGGATTTAACAAAATAAATTTCTTTTCCTTCAGTTTCAGCTTGGCCAAACCATTAGGGTTCAAAACCCAAAAATTGCAACTTTGATTCTATGGCTTCCAACACTTGTTCTTTAGGTTTACCCTACACCATTTTTCATTTTGAGCACAATGAAAGCCTCAAAACTTTAGAAAACACATCATAGGGTTCAATTTTGGTCTTGGCCGAGCCAAACCTCTTGAAGTTCAACCATGAAAAACTTTTCAAAGCAATACTAAACCACTTGAAACCATCTTAAATCATAGTGTTCTAACTATGTTTAACAAAAAAACCTCCTTCCCTACACTATACCCATTTCAGGCAGTAACAAGAAGGGAAAAGAAGTGATTTTTCCAACCATACAAATCAATAAAACAAAGCAAGCATCATCTTAAGACAACTTACCATGCTTGGATCTTAGTTGGAAGGTCAAATATGCTTGCTTTTGCTTGATCTCTTCACAAAATCATTCTTGCTCTCTCTCTTTTCCCTTTAGCACGAAATGAGGTCTGATTATGGGGGAGGAAAAGCTCATTAATACTCACAAAATATCCCACCAACCATCATTAATGATATGCCATGTGTCAAGAGCCTAATTATTCTTAATCCTCTCTCTTAATTAACTTAAATCATAATGTAATTAAATTCCAAAGTCAAAATCCTCTCCATTGGTAGCTTGACACTTGGAAAGCTTTAATTACCATCCATAAAAGGCTTGACAAGTGGCAACTTGTGGGCCAAGCAAAGTGCAAGACTCTACCTCTTGCTTTATCGGTGCACTTTTACTCCGGGTTTAACTTCTTTTCTATAATTACAGTACTCTGGCCTCTGTAATTATTTTGTATCAGATCTATAAATTATTCTCCTCATTTTTATCTTCCCAAATTGCCCTCTTCGTCTCAAAATTAATTTCCCAATAATTAAATAAAATCGAAAACTAATTTCCTTCTCTTTAGTGATTTTTCCACTTTTAAGAGGAATTGGGAAAAATCTTGGACACTTGAGGGTCTTATTTTAAGTCCATAATCTCTTATAATTCCTTGGGCTATCATAGGAATTTTTCTGGGATTTTATTATTCTTAAAAATATTTATTTGGAATTTTCCAAATAAAGACCTTAAACTAGCTTAAATTGCCCTTAAATTCATTTGTAATTTCTCTAAGGGCAAATTGGTCATAAAACCAATTTTATAATCCCATATAATTCTCAAAGAACATTGTCCTTATTTTTCCTTAATTTTCTGAGACTCAAAATTATTTTTCCATAATTATTCTTGACCAATTTTCCTTAATTAGTCAAACTTTTTATAATTGGCTTAGAAAATTATAATAATTATTTTCCATCAAAATTCTTCTATTTCTCCTTGTCATTTTTGGCCTTTAAATATTAGGAATATTCTTATTCCTAATTGTCATATTACTGGATATGACATTTCTCCCCCTCTAAATAAATTTCGTCCTCGAAATTTAAAGTGTATCTTATTGGAAAAGTTCAGGATACTTTTCCTCTGCCTTAGTCTCTATCTCCCTCATGGTTCTAGTATAAGACCTTTCCAAACAACCTCGACTAATGGATATTGCTTGTTTCTCAGCTGTTCAACTTTCTGATCAATGATTCGCTTTAGTCTGATCTCAAAGATGGGTTGTCTTGGAGCACAATGTCATCATAGTTTATTACATGTGTCAGGTCTAAATGGTATTTCTTTTATTGGGAGTTATAGAAGACATCATGAATTTGACTTACATTCGGGGGAATGGTCACTTATAACCTACTGGTCCAGTCTTGGACAAAATTTGAAACAGTCCATCGTAGTTTGAACTTAACTTCTTAAGCTTTAGGGATCGACCGACTTCCGTTGTTAGTTACACTTTAATCACCAACCTCAATCTTTAACGGTCTCCTTTAATATCTGAGTAGCTCTATTGTCTACTTTAAGCCGTTAGAAGTCTTTGCTAAATAACTTTAGTCTACTGGGAAGTCTGATCCACTATATTAGGACTATACTTACTTCTTTCATTGAACTCTATCTAGCACAAGGGAGATCTATGTTTCCTCCCATAGAGTGGTTCATATGGCGCCATTCAAATACTTACATGGAAACTGTCATCTTAAGCGAATTCGGCTAACGGTAAGTACATACCCTGGTTACTGCCGAAATCAAGTACATATGCATGTAGCATATCTTCTAATATCCATATCATTCTCTGTGTATGCCCATCTGTCTCAGGATGGTAGGCTATGCTGAAGTTGAGAGTAGTGTCCATTTCTTTCATAAGGACCTCCAAAACTTCAAGTAAATCTCAGGTCTTAGTCTGAAACCATACTGCTTAGGATACTCGGTAGCTTAACAGCTTCCTTAACTTTCATCTTCAATTATCTGCTAGACTTAGTGCATTCTTGTCAAAATGGCTAACATTTCCGGCTTTTGCACTTTCTCACATTCTTTCCAAGGTCACACTCTCTTGAGCTACTCTTGCCTGAACACTTAACTAAATAGTGCTGACGAGAAACTGAAGCACTGATTCTAATAAGCTTAACCCTTGTACTTTACTGTCTTAAACCCTTCTCCTGATCTATCTTTAGTTGGTTCTTTTCATCTTACATTTTTGTCTCTCGCCTCATCTTAAGGATTTGCCCGTCAATACCCAGTCTATTTCTATGTCACATAGAGTTCTTCCTGTATCTAGAGCTTGCCTAAATATCTCTTTTCCAGGTCTTATGGCTCTAACTCCTCTAACTTTGGCTTTCCTCTATTAATCAGAAGGAAATTGAATCCATCCTAATCAATGATAAGGTTATCTGGAAGGAAATCATGGGTACTCTCTCAGTACTGGTTTACAACTGAAGGAGGTTTCCACATCCTCAACTCATCCCTAGTCCTCATCTTCCTAAATAGGTACTAATCTCCGGGAGACCTAGACCATATGACTAAGTGAAATCATCTCTACTCAGTTGGTCACCATACCAATAATTCCCCAAAACTATTCCAAGAACCAATACCATTTTCTTAAGCCTCCTGTCAATTCCCCAGGCCACCTATTCGTCTCTTTAGGTGCCTAAGCCAATTTGTCTTAGGAGTTCTCTTACTCCTCCAGCTGCTCTTACCGTCTCTTACTACTTTAGAACGGTACAGAAAGAGGACTTATGCAACTTCTCTTTCCTCTACTTTGCTTTTCAGTACGAGCATACTCTAGCATGCATAATGTCTGGCATTTTAATGCAAGGAGTATAAGCTCTTACTGGTTGCTATGTCTGTAGCGTGCCAACTGGACATCTTATCCCTACAAGAGGGAGCCTCTTTTCTATTTACAGCTGCTTCTGGAAGTTATAGGGAGAGGACTTTTGAGGTTCTTTTTCTTTCTGCTTACTCTAGTACTCTGCTAAGCTCAAGTACATCTAAGCCTAGCTTCATTCTTGGCTAATCATACTTCCATTAGGTAAGGTCAACTCCACTTGCCTTGTCTCGGCTGCTTCCCTTTTCCTCATCGAATAGGGCATTTTGCTCTATCTTGAGCAACATCAATTCTAACTTGGAGGACCAATTCCCATTTTCTCTAGGAAGATTCCTGGCCAAGAACTTATCCCTTGAAAAGGGTGCCTCTCAACCTAAACTCCAAGTGACTGAGTATCTCTTAACATTAAGGGGAACATGCCAACCTCTAAGCTAGTTCCCTGCATAGCCATTTGTCTCGTCCTCTTCTCCTTGATCCTTAAGACATTTCACTAGGGCTCTCCATCTTAACTTCACTATCTCTAAGTTCCTATTCATCTCTTCCAGAACTTGAGATAGCTATTCTATCATGGGGCCCTAGCCCTAACGAGGCTGTAAGAGTTTGTCTAGCTTAGGTTGTCACTCACACCTTCTTTATGGTGTAAAGACTCAACCCCTAACTGTCTCATTCAACTCCTCATCATTACTCTTCCTCTTAAGGGGGGATCTAATAATTCTAATTGGGGACTACCTCTCTCTGTCTAACTTCTACTAATCTCACTCTTTACGACCTCTGAGAGTCGTTGTATCTCATTGAGATACCACCTTAATATCTGAGATTTATTGTGTTCATCGGTCATGACCAGAACCCTTGTTTGTAGCGATAGAAGTTACCACCTCCTTTGATAATCACTCTATATTCGTCCATCGCCACTAATTCCCTTGGTTTGTCATGACAAAACACGCTTTTCTCTTAACCTCTGTTAGTCTTGGGTAGCTTCATTTATTGTACTATTGCTAGTCTAGGCATCCATTACGAAGTTTAACTTAACTTCCGAATTTAACTCTATTTCTCTTAAAGGTAGGATCGGGGTTTTGTCCTTACTGTTATGGGAAGGCAACCAATTCAATCCCATCACCACATTAGCTTTGTAGAAGGCCTACATATCAAGTTTAAGGCAATATAATAGTGCTCATAACCAACTATACCGTTTAAGCACCCATCAGATGTAATGGTCCTATTATATGTTGGTATGGACACATATATATATCATACGGCAACATATTCATAACCAAGTCAGGTCCTTTAAAACAATCATATGAGAGAAGAAAATGATTAGCACCCTAATGTATCATTGCAATCACTGGGAAGTTCATAATAATGATCGTTCCTTGGATCATTTCCGAAAACTTTCGGGCTTCTTTCCCTGTGATGGCAAGTACTCATCCTTGGGTGCGTAACCTTGGCTTCTCTGTATTCTGTGGCCATTTTTTCATGAAGTGTCTGGACTTGCTGCAAGTGCAGCAAACGTTTTACTCAACCATATACATTCTATCACCATGACTCTTGCCGCAATTGGGCATTCCTTGCCATTTGATGGCTTACCTCCCTTCTTACTCTTTCAATTGTCCCATAACTCTTCCTCTTCCCGTTCGCATCAGAAGAGGTACCATCCTGATCTCCCTCCTCTAACTTGGGAGTAGGCATCAATTGATGGTTCAATCTGTTCGTTGTAATTTGGCAGGCCTCAACTACCTTGTGGAAATGCTCGAACTACCGAGGACCAATCATCTCCCTTAAGGACTGCTTTAGTCCTCTGACCATCTTTTGGTCATCTACTTTTCATCATCTCGGTAACGCAGGTAACTAAAGTAGTGGAAAAGACGTCTAAACCTAGCTAAGTACTTATCAGCTGACTCGTTATTCCTCTGCTTCAGGGTTAGGAATTCTACTTCCTTTCCATCCCTAACTGACCTTGAAACTTATTTCTCATAGAACTGCTATACGAACACTTCCCATGTCGCTCTCATGTTCTGAGCATCCAGAAGAATCTTGGTATTCTTCCACTAGTGGTCGGTATCTTTCTCTAACTTGTAAATTGCCCTTTAGGCCTTCCGTGTAGTCGGACAGTCTAGAACTTTGAAAATCTTTTCTAAGCGGATGATCCAATCCTCTGTTGCTTGGATGTCAATCACTCCATCGAAGGATGGCAGATTGTGCTCTCAAAAGCAAGTCATCCACTGCTGGGTGCTATTGGGGTCTACTACTGGTATTGCCAATCCAGGCAATTGTTCTGTTGCTTGTGTTACTGAGATTTCTTCCTTTGGCTGCCTCCTGTCGAGGTTAGCCACTGCCATTGCTACTGCTGCTACTGTTACAGCATCTCTTTCTTGTTCCTGGCTAGCTTGTGCCGCCCTCAACCCTTCAATAGCCTTTTATTGCGGTTCTAAGCATTCCGAAATTAATCGTATTGGATCAGGATGGACCCTTACGTCGCGTCCTGAGGGTCTCTCTGGCAAAGCATTTTATCGGTTCTAACCAATACGTTAACTAAACAGATAGCATATTCAAGGAACAAGAAAATAAACAACATACTTGGATTTCATTTAGCAACATATGCATTCATAATACATCAATCAAGCATCAGTCATCAGTCACAGCAATATAATTTAACATACATAGCCATCTTAGGAACACATATAGCAATCAGGCATGCCAGACCAACCTACTACGGTTAGTTGTAACAATACAAGTCCTACATCAGTGCTACAATAATCCAACTGACTACCTAAAATGGGAAATAGTGAAACTCTCAAGGCTCTGGGTCTATTAACTCAACATTGGATTCCAATGTTGGGTACAAATGACAAAACTCATTCTTCCATCAGGGTATAAACAGGAGCACATCCGTTGTCATCAGGATTCAGTCTTCTATATCTAGTCAAGGAAATGTATTCCTTACAAAGATCTCGAGGCCATCAATGAGATCGTGGAAGCTAGCACTATTTATGCGACTACAAACGTCTCTCACACCATTTTTCCAAAGCCGAGTCTGAGGGAGTACTCTAAGCAATGCTGATATCCAATCCATCATCTCTAGGGTAGCATCTTCCCTAGTCACATAATGGTAGAGCTTTCAGATATCCTCTAGATATCTTAGGTACACATGGGCATTCTGATTCTCATCGGGCTTAATGTACCAGCCCTTCTCCCTAAAATACCTGGCTAGGTCCTCTATAGTGTGAAATTCTTTCATAATTGGAAGTAGCTTGACTTTGCTAGGTCTAGCTCCAACATCATTAGATATTTCAATGACCTCAATCCTCTGAGGATCATTGGAAGTAACGGTAGCTATGTCAGGTGGAGGGTTACTCTCCCATAAGGTATCATAGTAGAAGTCCGCTACAAGGCTATAGTCCTCATCCTTATAGAACCATTGCGGGAAAGGTTCTCCTGGTCTCCTCTGGTTAATTGAACCCTCTGAGTCACTATTGTGGTCACAGCAAGCCATTCTATTCCACCTTACCTTATAATACCCAAACCATTTAATAATTAGACAGTAGTATTCTCTTTCAAGAATATGTCAATTTTCTTTTTAACTGACATATTAACTAAGCAGAGCGTTCTATCCTATGCCAGAACCTCTGCTCTGATACCAAAAATGTCACACCTTACTATTATATCCACTTACGTTTCATTTAAAACCACTTTAGACCACATTGGATGGTCTTGGGCTCAATTTTCACTTTAAAAACGCTAAATTTCGGATTTTTACTGTTCATCGGGTAAAAATCCAGTTTTTCAGGCCCAACTTCAAAAATTCATAACTTATTCCACAAAAATCCAAACAGGGTGATTCAAAATTCCATTTAAAGATCTTTCAGTCCTATTTCAAGGAAAAATAATCTAATGATCCAATTCCTTATGAAAAAGCGTCAGGTTTTTGTGAAATGCAACACTGTCCATTTGCCAAAAACCCTTTTTCCCAGATTCTAACCTTTAACTTTGAAAAATCATTAAAATTCGTATACTTGGCAATGTTTAACATATTAGATATCAAATTGAAGCTCAGGACATTATCTATAATCATGCCAAAATTCATGATTAAACGTATTCAGGAGCATAATCAAAAAGTCATGTGAACATGGCAATGTCAGTATGCTTACAGCACTGTTAGCATAATATGTACATAACCAAAAAGGGTCCACGAATTTTATGGCAAGACACCATACTTTAGCCTCCAATCTACAGCTTGCTCATAGGAGTTTTAGGTCCTAAAATGTTAGATTATATTTGGGGGATGAGATTTTAAGACATCCCAGTAGCAAGATCAATCAACCAAAACATTAACATGCATCATTATAAAGCATTTCAACATTAGCTATCATAGGAGAACTAATCTTTTTATAAATAGGAAACCTCAACATGCAAGGCCATGGCAACAAATGCAAGGAGCAACCATATCACAACATCATAGTTCAACCATATAATAGCGAGCATACATGCCATAAATAACAATGCAAAGTTAGCATTAATGGCTAATTAGATCCCACTACCTTGATCCAATGCTTTTTGTTTTTCTTGTTGTTCCTTCTTGCTTTCACAAGTGCCAAACCCTAACATGGAAATCCATAAAAAGGGCAGCAAGAATCATCAACCATTCCTCATAAAATCAATAACATAACTCAAGTAACTCCTAAACCCCTTAAAGCTTCCATCTTTGTTCTTGAATTTTTAGAGTTGGTTTCCATAAATCCTAAAAATTCCCTCTTGACTCAACCCCACATGACTTTTCATGTAGATTCCAAATATCTACTTAGATTTAACAAAATAAATTTCCTTTCCTTCAATTTCAGCTTGGCCGAACCATTAGGGTTCAAAACCCAAAAATTACAACTTTGATTCTATGGCTTCCAACACTTGTTCTTTAGGTTTACATTACACCATTTTTCATTTTGAGCACAATGGAAGCCTCAAAACTTTGGAAAACACATCCTACGGTTCAGTTTTGGTCTTCGCTGAGCCAAACCTCTTGAAGTTCAACCATGAAAAACTTTTCAAAACAACACTAAACCACTTGAAACCATCTTAAATCATAGTGTTCTAACTATGTTTAACAACAAAACCTCCTTCCCTACACTATACCCATTTTGGCCAGCAAGAAGAAGGGAAAAGAAGTGATTTTTCCAACCATACAAATCAATAAAACAAAGCAAGCAACATCTTAAGACAACTTACCAAGCTTGGATCTTAGTTGGAAGGTCAAATATGCTTGCTTTTGCTTGATCTCTTCACAAAATCACTCTTGCTCTCTCTCTTCCCTTTAGCACGAAATGAGGTTTGATTATGGGGGAGGAAAAGCTCATTAATGCTCACAAAATATCCCACCAACCATCATTAATGATATGCCATGTGTCAAGAGCCTAATTAGTCTTAATCCTCTCTCTTAATTAACTTAAATCATAATGTAATTAAATTCCAAAGTCAAGATCCTCTCCATTGGTAGCTTGACACTTGGAAAGCTTTAATTACCATCCATTAAAGGCTTGACAAGTGGCAACTTGTGGGCCAAGCAAAGTGCAAGACTCTACCTCTTGCTTTATCGGTGCACTTTTACTCCGAGTTTAACTTCTTTTCTATAATTACAGTACTCTGGCCTCTGTAATTATTTTCTATCAAATCCATAAATTATTCTCCTTATTTTTATTGCCCTCTTCGTCTCAAATTAATTTCCCAATAATTAAATAAAATGGAAAACTAATTTCCTTCTCTTTAGTGATTTTTTCACTTTTAAGAGGAATTGGAAAAAATCTTAGACACTTGAGGGTCTTATTTTAATTCCACTATCTCTTATAATTCCTTGGGCTATCATAAGAATTTTTTTGGGATTTTATTCTTCTTAAAAATATTTATTTGGAATTTTCCAAATAAAGACCTTAAACTAGCTTAAATTGCCCTCAAATTCATTTGTAATTTCTCTAAGGCCAAATTGGTCATAAAACCAATTTTATAATCCCATATAATTCTCAAGGAATATTGTCCTTATTTTTCCTTAATTTTCTGAGACTTGAAATTATTTTTCCATAATTATTCTTGACCAATTCTCCTTAATTAGTCAAACTTTTCATAATTGGCTTGGAAAATTATAGTAATTATTTTCCACCAAAATTCTTCTATTTCTCCTTGTCATTTTTGGCCTTTAAATATTTAGGAATATTCTTATTCCTAATTGTCATATTACTGGATATGACAGAAATGATTCACAAGATTATTTTTTCTTGTAAGAGCATTCAAGTAGATTTTTATAGAATTTTGAACAACTCCATTTCAATTTTTCTAAATTAAGTTATGAATTTTTGAAGTTGGGCCAGAAAACTGGATTTTTACCTAATAAACAGTAAAAATCTGAAAATCAGCGTTTTTTAGGGATTTTTTGAGCCCAAGACCATCCAATGTGGTCTAAAATGGTTTTGCTTAAACCCTAAGATGATATGATAGTAAGGTGTGATAGCCAAAGTAAGGCTTTGATCGAGCATGTGACATGAATGGATGATACGGAGACCATGATGATCCATCATTTTATTGATAAAAGGATGATCAATCATGAACTGTGAAAAATCTTGTTTTGCAAAAATAATGTAGAAAACCTTGATAGAACACATTATCGATTAACCAGAAATGTTTTGATAATGATCGATAAAGTGATTCATAATACAAGGACTATTTAACATAGTAATTAAGTTAAGGAAACTTTACCAGTTATCTGAGTCTTCATCAATTACCTCTTGATCAATCAAGTGATCGATAAACGTTATGTTATACTCAAGGTAGATTATAACTTTTCCTGATAGTTTATTGATTATTAAGTTATTGATAATTTTTTGTAACGTCTTACACTCAACCAGTGTTATCAATGATGGATCATATGATCGATCGACATATAAATTTGAATTATCTAACATATTATCAATCAAGCTTGACAGTAAATGATTAAAAAAGAACTAGCAGTTATTTGATAATTGTTCAATTAACCAGTGATTGAACATTTGATCAATTAACTGGATAATTTCTCAGAGAAACAGAAAAGCTCATTTTGTTATCATCAAAACCTGTAAATCTAACATTCTCCCCCTTTTTTATGGTGAGAAAGCATAAAAAAATAACAACTGATAATTAGATAATTCAGCATAATTCGAAAGATTAGAATTTAGCAGTTATAAACTGATAGTAGAGAAATTGCTCATAAACTAATAAACCAAAAACTAATAACTATGGTAATCATCAGAGTACAAGAAAATCATTAGAATGTTAGAATACATAAACATCAAAATACAAAAAGATTGAAAATAGAAACAAACATAAATCTAGCCTAGGTGTCAGAACCATTCTTCTCCCCCTTTTTGTCAGCAACAATGGAGGAAATGGAAGGAGAAGAAAATAAAGGTAAGGTAAAGGGGATAGGGAGAGGATAGAGTTGGGAAATAGGAGAGAGGGCTTGAGAGATAGGTGGTAGTGGAGGAGAGTGAGTAACCTGAGGGACTTGAATGAGGGCAAGTGTAGTAGAAGAAGGAATAGTATGGGAAACTGAAGGTGGAACAGAAGATGTGGAAGCAAGAATAGTAGGAGTAGGGTTAGCGTATGGAGGAGAGGGTGGATGGGAAAGAAGATCCTCAAAACTGAACGAGGTGCTGGGAGCTAAGAAATTGGCACATAATGAGGTGACCAATCCTTTAAGCTCTTTGATTTCCTTCTCCATAAAATCAAACCTTTGAGACATCTCCTTTTCTAGCATTACCATGGCCTGTCTATGGAGATCCAAGTATATAGCCCTAAAACTTTTTATCTAAGACTACACCATAATCCTTTGCAATGGCATACACCCTTTTTTCAAATTCTTGAAACTCTGACTAGAATAATTCTCTATCTATATTTCCATAAAATTAGGGTCCAGAAGTTTGAGTAGGTTCTATAGTGGACTCAACTTCATCTTGAGCTCTAGAAGTGCTTGTTACTGGCTGTTTTCCTTTCTCTTTATGTGCCTATTTTTGTGATGGTCGAAAGGGCATTGGTATCCTCATTTTGTTGAGTTGATTGATGCCAAAGACAGGAATCTTTTCTTTAACTTCCCCAGGCTCCAAATGTGCAATGTTATGCACCTGAAGGAAGTATAAGGCTAATTGAGGATAGGGAATGTGGGTGGATTTCGACTTGTTGAGGGTAAAATCTTTCATTTCACTATAAATTAGAGCCCCAATATTGATTTTCTCTCCACTAATAATTCTAGCTAGTAAGATGTAATCATCCTTATACAAATGAGAGAAGTTGCCCAATTTATTCACCATGCTCCTGAAGTATATATAGTGGATTATTCGATAATAATCACACATTTACTTTAGAGGGAAATTCATATATCTAGGGTAGTTGTCACTCTGCATCAGAATCTTATAAGCTTTTATATCATTCATGTCAGGTCCTCTGACATGATCTTGAGTTCCTAGGAGCTCATTTATCTTTGCAAAAGTAAGTGTAATGGTCCTGTCTCTCAGTTTTGTTGTTAGACAATTGTTCACCAAATTATCTTTTTCATCATATTCTTCAATTGATTCCATGTTACGATAGAATCTTTTAACAACCTTAGGGCAATATTCTCCTCTAATGTTCAGCCAGTTTGGATAGGAACCTAAAGGGTCACTCAAGTCCAATTTGGTTTTTTCATTGTTTTTCAGGCTTTCCAAATTCACAAAACTATAGGACATAATTTTTGAGTTGTAAAGTCTACCTTAAACGTGAGCATATTCACGTCTTTATCTAAGTTTCAAACCAAACTCAGTAGATGATTGAGATGGAGTATCTTGAGCAGGAATTTACGGAGACACACCCTCACTAGTTCTCTATTTCTTATCTCTTAGTTGTGTGGGTACTGTAATGTTTAATGCTATGTACACGGCTTTCTAAACTGAAATCTCATCATCAGATTCTGTTTTTGATTCTTCAGTGACTACTGGCAACTTTGATTTTGAGCAAGGGGATCTTCTTTGTGGAGTTTATTGTTCAGAGCTCACTATCCGGCTTTCTCTGATTTTCAGTACTCCTTTCTTCTTTAATGTTTCTTGCCTCACTTTAGGTCTATATCTTTTCCTGGTACTTGAGGGAGTAGTTTCCTTTAATTGATCTTGCTTCTTGGAGCTTTCTTCCTGGTCACCACTTGCTTGCTTAACTCTTGCCATTTTCGTTGTAGAAGAGGATTTTAGAGAGGTGTTTAGTGATTTGTGAGTTTGAAGAGGTTGGGAGTGATCAAAAGGACTTAAAAGATGTTTTCAAGTGATGAATAGTGAGAGATTTAATGGAATAGTGAGATTTTTAACCATCGCGAAGAAATAGAGACGACAGTTTATCGAGTTAGGGTTCTAAAAACTGGCGAGGGAGTTTTAAATTCTAAACATTATAAAGCCGAGAATGATCGATCAAGCCATGATCAATCACGTGATTGATAATTTTTTAAGAACAATAAGAACACAATTAACTATTATCGATCATATTATCAAACAAGCAGTGATTGAACATATTATCAATAATTTTGTTGTAAAACACATGCCTGTCTAAGTTTATCGATCATGTGATTGATAAAGTGTCACACCTTACTATTTTATCAACTTAGGTTCCATTTAAGACTATTTTAGACCACATTGGATGGTTTTGGGCTCACTTTTTATCTGAAAAATGCTAAATTTCGGATTTTTACTGTTCATTAGGTAAAAATCCAGTTTCTCTAGCCTAACTTAAAAAATTCATAACTTATTCCACAAAAATCAAAATAGGGTGGTTCAAAATTCTATTTAAAGCTATTTAAGTGCTATTTCAAGGAAAAATAATCTTGTGATCTAATTCCATAGGAAAAAGCGTCAGGTTTTTGTGAAGCTTAACACTGTCCATTTGCCAAAAACCCTTTTTCCCAGATTCTAACCTTTAACTTTGAAAAATCATTAAAAATCATATACTTGGTCATTTTTAATGTGTTAGCTATAAAATTGAATCTCCAGACGTTATCTATAATCATGCCAAATTTCGTGATTAAAAGCATTTGGTAGCTTAATCAAAAAGTGACGTGAACACAGCAGTGTCAGTGTGTTTACAGCACTGTTAGTATAATACATACATAGCCAAAAAGATCCATGAATTTTTGTGGCAAGACACCACAAATTTAACCTTCAATTTGCAGCTTTTCCTTGGAGGATTCAGGCCCTAAAATGTTAGATTGCATTTGTGGAATGAGATTTCATTGAAATCTCAATAGCAAATTAACCAACTATAGCACCAACAAGCATCATTATTATGCATAACTACATTAACTACTATTAGTGAACTAGCATGCTTATCATTTGGCAAACTCAATCATACAAAGGCCAAAGCAAGCAAGTGTAAAGAGCAGCCACAACACAATCAAGAAAGTTCAACCACATAATAGCAATTAATCATGCAATAATCAATAATGCCAAGTTAGTGTTAGTAGCTAGGTTTAACTTGCTACCTTGCTCCAAAAGCTTGAGCTTTCTTTCTTTCTCTTCTTTCCCTTCACAAATATCAAACTCTAGCAATGCAATCCATCAAAAAGGGCTGCAAGAATCATTAACCAATAAAGAAAAAGCAAGAACACAAATCAAAAATGACTCTTGCTCCTTAAAACTTCCACCTTTGTTCACTATTTTTGAACTTATTTCCTTTTAACCCTAAAAATTGCTTCTTGACTTATTCCTACATGGTTTTTCATATAGATTCCATATATGTGCTTAGATCTATGAAAATAAAACTCCTCCTTTTAGCTACCCTTCACCGAATCACTAGGGGTACTTGAACCAAAAATTACAACTTTGTTTTAATGGTTCCAACACTTGTTCCTTTTAGTTTACCCTACACCATTTCTCATTTTAAGCATCATGGAAGCCTTAAAACATTGAAAAAATCATCCTAGGGTTCAGTCATCATCTTGGCCGAAATGAACATCCAAAGAAACAACCAAGAAAAATGCTTCAAAACAACCTATACTCACTTACAACCACTAGGAGCTAACATGTTTTGATGTGTCTTAGCAAGTGTGATCAAAAAAACTTCCTTCCCCTCAAGATAACCAGTTTGGCCAACACCCAAAGGAGAGGAGAAACAGATTTTTCAACCATAGAAAGAAAGAAAACAAAGCAAGGACCTATCTAGAACCAAGAACTAACCTTGAATCCTTGGTTGTATGGTCAAAGATGCTAGCTTTTCCTTGTTCCTTCTTCAAAACCCTCTCTTTTCTCTCCTTTCCTCCCTTGGCTAAACTCACATCTGAAAATGAGGGGGAGATGAGCTTGTTTAATGAGCCAAAATATCCCAACCACCCTCTTTAATGAGAATCCAAGTGTCATTACCCTCTTTAATCTTGCTTTCTCTTTCTTAATTAACAAAATCCAAATGAAATTAATTACCAAAAATCAAGATCCTCTCCTTTTGATTATATTGATTCATGCATTGCTTTCTGCTATTTAAGGAGTAAAAAGGGTTATTTTTCTATCCTATTGTGATTGCCTTGATCTGTAATCAGTTAGTCTATACAAAGCTCTTTGTTATTATTTTCAAGCAATTGGAGAAGGATCTAAGACCCAAGATGGAGCATTGAAGGAGCCACAAGTCATAAGAACCAAAACGCAAGATTTGGAGTGTTCTGTCTCCCCAAGTCACGATATGGGCTTATAAGGTCACAACCTGGATGCTCTTTAAGTAGAATTGCGTGTTTTAGAGCTAGGTCAAGACTGAAGGCCCTCTGTGTCCCCAGGTCACGACCTGGACTTCCCAAGTCGCGACATTAGATTATAAGGTCGCAACCTAAGTGTGTTAAGTGAAGCTATGCATTTTGGAATAGGTTTTTCAGTTTCTACACTTAAAAGGGCAGCCACCATAAGCCACACACTCTCCATTCTGCAGATTTGCAAAAGGATGAGCCTCTACCATATTTTCTCAAGTCTTTGTTGATCACATAGCCCAAACCTTCATTTTTCCTCACTTTATTATTTCTTGCAATTCTGAACCGATTAAACCACTCTCAACTCTTTCTTCTCTATTTTTCTTCCAACCCTCTCTTTAGCATCACCCATGGTTGATCATACGAGGAGCGATTATGACCAGTTTAAAGACATGAGAGGCTAAACCTTTAGCCTCTTGGTGATGGAAGATGAAGCTTGAGCTTAAGGACTTAATAGGGGAGTTACTTGGTCTAAACATGTGCTTGAATTTTTTGTTGAACATTTTTAGATTTAGGGATTTCTGTACTTGTGTAAAACTTGATTTATGATTTGTGAATCTTGTGTTTAGACTACTGCAATGTATTTGGATTGGATGCTATTTAATGTTGAATTATCTATATGAAAATTTTAGTTTTGAATCCTTGTGTTGAATTGATTGTTAGCAATTAATGATGATTAATTTGTTTACTTGGTATTCTGTGGTTGTTGATTGACAATATGAGAGCATTTACATCATCCATTCATTTACACTCTAAGTGGTTTTTAAGAATGTTTTAAGACGTTAACTAACTTTGATTAAAGTGAGTTTTTATTAATTAAAACATTAGACCTAAGTGATTACTTAGGGTTCTCATTAGACTTAGATATTTTCAAAACTCCTAATCAATTTAAGAGCAATAATAGATGAGTTTTTATCATCAAGAGGCTATCCTATCATAACTTCCCTTTAATCTAAAACATATCTTCATTCATTTAAAATAACAAAAAGATTTACTTCTTTGCAATTTATATTTACTACACCACTTTTTGAACAATTAAACCCCCTTTTCTTTACCCAAATCATCATGCTTTTGATAATTAGTTTAATCTAGGTCTTTTCAATAAAGTGCTCCTTGAGAAAAATGATTGGTTATGCCCTATACTACATTATATGGTGCAATCACAGTCTTGATAAACTGGAAGGCGACATTCCGGTCTGATCACCTTCCTAGATGTTTTTCTATCGCCAAAGTGACCACCACACAGCATATCATAGCAAGCAGAGAGTATGGGCCACGCCCCCCCCACAGGTATGTACTGTTTAATCACTTGGTTAGAGCACAGCTTCCACAGATAGGGATTATCCCATATGTAGTGAGAGGCTTCACTCTTAAGCTTTTAAACCTAGAAAGGGGTTAAATGAGATGGGATTAGACTTATAGCAAGATAATTGACTAAATGAGCAAACCATAGCTCAGAAATAGACAAGGCACATAAAGACTGATTAGGGAATAAATCACAAATAGCATCAAAATCTAATACTCCCCTAGTCTTTGGTGGTAGTCTACTAAGTGATCGACAATGCGGTTCATATTGCCAGCTTTATCTTTTACTTCAACATCAAACTCTTAGAGTAAAAGCATCCATCTCAAAAGTCTTGGCTTCAATTGAGGTTTATGGAAAAGATACTTCACTACTGCATGATCTGTGTATACAACCATTTTGGAATTTATGAGATAAGGTCTATATTTATCAAGTGTAAATACAATAGCAAATAATTCCTTTTCAATAGTGGTGTAATTTCTTTAAGCTGCATCTAGTGTTTTAGAAGCATAGCCAATTACTTTAGATATAGACCATCCTTTTGACCTAACATGACCCCCGCACTTAGATTTAAGGCATCACATGAAATTTCAAAAGGCAATTCCCAACTGGGAGAAATCAAAATAGGAGGAGTAATCAGCCTATTCCTCAGTTCATCAAAAGCTAGCTTACACTCATGATCAAATTAAAATTCAACATCTTTTTGTACAATTTAGATAGAGGTAGAGCAATTTTACTGAAGTCTTTGATGAATCTTCGATAAAACCCTACATGTCCTAAAAAGGATCTCAACTCTTTCAAGTTGGTAGGATAGAATAATAAAGAAATCACCTCTATTTTTTGCTTTCTCTACCTCTATTCCTACTTTTGAAATCAAGTGACCAAGCATAATTCCATGGTTAACCATGAAATGGCATTTTTCATAGTTCAAAATCAGACCTTTTTCAATGCATCTAGATAGGATTTTATCAAGACTACGCAAGCAATCAATAAAAGAGTCCCCATAGAAGTGAAATCATCCATAAAAACTTTAATACTTAGCTCAAGAAAGTCAGAAAAAATTGCAATCATGCATCGCTGGAAAGTTTCAGGAGCATTGCATAAACCGAAAGGCATTCTCCTATAGGCATAGGTGCCAAAAGGGCAGGTAAAGGTGGTCTTATCCTGGTCCTCATGAGCTATAGGGATTTAAAAGTATCTCGAATAGCCATCTAGGAAGCAGTAATGACTCTTTCCCGCTAACCGTTCTAGTATTTGGTCGATGAAAGGTAAGGGAAAGTGATCTTTACGGGTAGCATCATTGAGTCATCTATAATCAATATAAACTCGCTAAGAGTTATGTACTTTAGTAGGGATCAACTCATTGTTCTCATTTTTCACTACAGTTATACCACTCTTCTTTGGCACTACCTGAACTGGAGATACCCATTTAGAATCAGAAATGGGATATATGATCCTTGCACTCAATAATATTGTGACTTCCTCCTTTACTACATCAAGGATGAGAGGGTTCAATGTAACACCCCAACTTTTGGGCCTAGAAATACCAGAAATAGCCTGAATTGGATAGGCTACTAGACCCCTTTTGAGCAGAAGTCCCAAAGATGAGAAAGGAAGTCAAAGCAGTTTTAGGGACTAAACTGCAAAGTGAAAGTTTTCAGGAGCTCAAGTATAATCGAGGCTAGAGGTTCTAGTAAAGTCTTAAGGGCCCAAAAAGAGAAAAGAGAGTAGAAACAGGCCAGGGTTAAGTTAGAAACCTCAAAGAGAGGATTGAATGAAGTTAAGTCCAAGTAGGGACTAAACCGTAAATTAAGAAAGTTATGACCAACAAGGGTAAAAATGGAAGAGTATACAGAGAATTTCAAGAAAATCCCAAAAAATGGAAAATAATATTCTAAGGCTCTTCTGTGAAGAGAAAAGACGAAAATACCCCAGAGACAGCTTAAATGGAATTTATAATGTTATGGCCGGTAAAAAGTACATGGGTCGAGGTAATTATTGAAAATAGCAAGAGACCTAAAAAATATACACAAAAATGAGGTTAAATGGTTGGAAGGTTGTACTAATTTATAAAATTAGTCCCGCAACCAAAAGGTCAGTGGAATGGCTTTAATAAATTAAAAAGCCAGTTGTACCAATAAAAGGGTATTTTAGTAAATGAATTTTTATGCAAGGCTTAAAGGAAGTGTTATGGCCTAAGAAAATTCATAGATACTCTCTAGAAATAAAGGGAATTTATGGAGTAGACAGAAGAATATTCTGAGCTCCAGAAGGCCATAAAGAAAGCCAGAGAAACGTGGGCCAAGTAAATTCGGAGGAAACTTAACGATTAAGTTTTAATCCAACGGCTAGGATCTAATCTCCCTTCTCCTCCACCACATTTGTGACACTTGGCATCTTCTAGAAGAATGAGCTAAAGATAATGCAATGATGATGTAAAGTCAACTTAGAGTTCCAAAATTGCCCTTACTCTTTCTATTAGCAACCAAGGGCATTTTAGTCCATTCAAGCCAAATTTTTGGCTATAAATAGAGCCTCTCCCCCTTCATATTTTTGACCAACATGAGTTTAAGAGGGAAAACTCTGCCAAAATTTAGAGAGAAAAACATAGGGGTGAAGGCCAAGAAGAAGGAAAAGATTCAAGCTTCAAGATCAAGGTATGTGATGGTTATAGCATCTGCCTTGATACCTATTTCGAATAAGTTACTCTTTGTATCTAATTCTGAGATTTGGTATGATTCAAGTACACTCTGTAAGCTTTAAATTCATGTGTAGAACACTTCATTTGGATATGTGTACGATTTATGGTGATTTTTCAAGGTTAGAGTTTGAAATCTGGAAACAGTGTTTAACCTTTGGAAGAGTGTCAAATTCCGTACAATTCCGGTACTGTTCAAGGTAGAATTGGTTCCTAAAACTATTTTTTCTTTAAAGAGAAATTAAGGAACTTTCAGTGAGGCTTTGAACCACTCAATTTTGATTTGTCTAGAATTAATTATGATTTTTCAAAGTTGAGCAAAAATTCAGGAATTTCTGCATGAACAGTACCCGCGAAGCAAAATTTTCAGATTTAATATTCTTGAATCTAAGGCCATCTAAAGTGGTCCTAATTAACAAGAAATGGGTTTTAAGGATGGGAAATGATGAGATTTATGTTAGAAAAACTAGAAAGAAAACCCTAAAATGAAGAGAAAGGGTTGAAGTTCAAAAGAGCTAGTCTTGAATATTATGTAATCTAGTGGTCCTAATAGATTGTGTGATCAATGTGACTATGTTTAGGACCTTAGAACATCCAAGAGGACGTTCGGTGATGTTAACTGAATGCCCACATGGTTGGAAAGTCAAGGGAGTCAAAGGAAAAGTAAGAGGAAAGCTTGAGGTGCAAGGTAGTGAACTTACCTATTGTCATTGCTTGATGTTGTACGCTTGTGTGTTGCTATGTACATGTTATCTGAATGTTATTGTGACATGTTTTAGCTGCTGTAATTACTATTCATATGAGTAGATTATGTCTTCATGGCCATGCATCAAGAAGTTAGCTTTGAGCATGCTAATATGTCACTAATTAACAAGAGAATAAACAAATTACGTGTAGTGCATTAGCATCCATCTAGCATGATTAATATGGTATTGTTTGCTACTGAGATTTCCTCGAATCTCACCCCCTCCCTAACCAACGATTTAGGTCAATCAATGATGGGCAATAATGGCAGGACAAGCAAGGAGGAGAAAGTGGAGAATTATTGATGTTAATGAATGATATTATTATCTATTGTGTAATTCTCCTATTATGTAATTTATGTTGTGGATGCCAATGATGTCATGTAATTAATTATAATACTTATGGCATGAATGAAAGTGTATGAGCATGAATGGGAAAGAGTAAGCCCATGTTATGTCTGCCAAAGAAAGAAAAAGAATTAAAGTAAAGGGATGTTAAGAGATAAAACGTAGGTCCTAGAGCAGTGGGCTTGTAACTCCAGTTTAACCTATCAAACGAATGAGTTAAGTCACAAAATTTGGTATACTCATAGTACACATTCTAAGCTTTAAAATGAGAGGTAAGTCACCTCAATTGGATGTGTACACAAGGAGATATGAATTTCTAAAAATTGAGGCACAGAATCTGGAAGTTCCAGATTTTACAAAATAAACAGTAATATTTATTGATTAAATTGTATGAATTGGACAAAGATAAGTCCAATTGGATATTTTTCCCTTAAAGAGCATCAAAATATATTTTTGTAGAATTTTAGAAGACCTCAATATGATTTTTATGGAATTAGTTATGAATTTTTGAAGTTGGATCTGTAATTTGGAACTTAAATAGTGAATAGTAACCCGAGTAATTATATTGAAATTTTAAATCCACGAGCTTGTGTCATGGTATGCTTGAACCATAACGTTTGCGAATGCGTACTCTGAGGGGTTAAAGGTAGGACATTTCATTCAACCTCCTTTGGGGTTGTCTAATGGGTTTAGACTCTTTAATCAGTAGAATTCTATGTACAAATTGTCAGGCTAATCCCTGGAATATCAGCTAAAGTCCACCCCAAGGCTTCGTTATGCTTTATAAGAACCTCTAACAATTGGGACTCTTTCTTATCAGACAAGGAATTAGAGATTACAGGTAATTTGCTATTATCTCATAGGAAAGCATATTTAAATGGGGAGATAGTCAAGAGAGAAAAGTGAACTCCCCTTTGAAACCTCAACTTGGGTGATCGCTTGTTTTGAAAGATGTTCCTCAGTTCTACCAAGTGTTACACCAAGCTGGAGTTGGTCTATAGCAGCAACGAACTTGGTAAGGTCATCTTGTCCACCTATACCACAACTAGAAACCAAATCATTCAAATAGCATAAAGTATGAGAAGAGATTTTAGGTCTAAGAGGGGATTCAAGTGGGATATTATCAATCATCCCTGAAACCAGTATCTTTTCTTGCTTAGAGTACAAGGCATGTGATGGTGGGACAATAGGATGCTGGACAGCCCCTTTTGTGCCTTCTTCTAGAGTAGGTGGCCGTGATAAACATGGATCTCTACTGTGGAGAAGGTTGCCCAAGAGGGTCTGCTCTTCAAAGTTGAAGGATTTCACCGCGATGATGTCCTGGCTCTGTCGCGGTGATGTGATCCCGAAGCTCTCTGTTCCACTAACAGCATCTGCCATGTTTGATGTGCCTACAATATCCACTAAAAATTCCTTTCCAGAAGTGATGTTACTCTGAAAAAAGGTCAAATTATCCATAGTGGAAGATGATAAAGAGTACTCTTGTGATATAGATAGCATACTTTTGATTTCTAAACAGTTTATGCAAGTCGAATCAGTATCACAAGAGCAAGACAAAGAATGAATGGAAGGTAAAGAAGAAAAATATTCATCATAAGCAGCCCAAGATGAATGAAGTTCAAAAGATTCATTCATATTATCCATAAGTAAAGTATTTCCCTCATGTAGTCCTAATTCAAAATCATCTCTGATCTTATCAAGAGCTATGTCAATTGCATTTACACCATGTAGTGAGTAATCCTCATAGGGTTGTTTCATAGCTTGATACATTATTGAGGCCTTAAATGTTTAGATAATTATTTCAAATTTTTCTTGAAATTATTGAGGCCTTTATATAATTAAAATAATTATTTTTACTCAATTTCCACTATTTTTCCGAAAAACCTCTATTTTTAGGACTTCCTGTAAATGACTATTTTCATATCATTTTCATCTTTAGGGCCTCCATTGAGGTTCCAAAACCTCTAATTTACCTTTTTACCATTTTCTGAAAATTTTCTGGAATTTTTTTCAAATTTTTTCATTTTGCCCTTCCTGGAACGATAATTTTAAAAATATCAGTCCAGACCCTATTTAGATTTTATGACATGCTTCGCTTTCTCAGCCAGTCTACCTTTTGTATTGGCCCTTGACTTAATTTTCATATCTATTACCAGGGTTTTTTTTACAAGATGTGACATTTGATATTATTTTAATGATTGTGCCATTTTAACCTCTGCATTGGTAGTTGATCAGACCATATTTTACTATGCTTTTTCATGGCTTATTTGGGATTTTATCATGCTATTTGGGTTAAAAAGGCATTATTTATGATTAATTTGGATTAAAAATGATTGCACGAATATAAAGCTAAAAAGAGTGAAATTGTCATATTTTAGTGATTACTTTTATTTAATTGATTTTTGAAACTTTTGCTATTATATTTCATTAATTTTAATTGCATGAAACTTTGGAGAGATTAAAGTTAAGAGCATAAAAGAATTACAAGAATTATTAGAATTCATGTGGCTAAGGAACAGAGTTAATCACAAAAAATGACCCAGAACTTCAGAAAATTGTAGACAGGACTCATGCGTAAAACACAACTTTTTTTAAGGCATTATAATCATATTTTAGGTCTTCTCCTCCCCTCTCTTCTCCAAGCCGACACGTCCTCGATTTGTCACTATCGCCCATTGGCTCCATTCATCTCATCTTATGTAATCCCTTAGCTATAGACCATATTCGAGTTCATTTTGCGTCAATTGGAACCACGTTGGATGGCTTATAGCACAAGAAACCAAATCCGGAATTTTTGCTTTCTCGGTTACTATTCATTTGGCAAATCCAGATTTTACAGTCAACTTTAAAAATTCATAATTAATTCCAAAAAAATCAAAATTAGGTGGTTCCAAGTCCTACTAAAAGCTTTTAAAGAGATCTACATGAAAAAAATACTTTCAGGGGTTAACTCATTGTGAAACAATGCCAGAACTGTACGGAATTTATACTGTTCATATGGTCAAAACTGTTTTCCAGATTTAAAGCCCTGACTTTGAAAAATCACCCTAATTCGTACACATCTCCAATTCCAGTAAATTACCCATGGAATTAAAGCTCAAGGCGTGTACTTTAAGCATACAAAATCTCATGGTCAAGTTCATACAGAAACTACCTCAAAATACTTATCAAAGTTTACAGCTCCATAGGTAATAATTTCCAGCATCATTACATACATATATCAAGTTCATGACATGGAATGTAAAACTATGAAGCTATTCTTCCATTATGCTCTTCCTTCTTTGAAGTGCCTCTGCCCCTACTTGAATCATGGTAAATTTCGAATGAATGAGATTTCATAGAAATTACAGTAGCAAAATAAAATCAACTAAGCATCAACAAGCATTATTACACACAACTTTACTAAAAGCCATTGTTAGGGAACTAATACTAACTCATACCTTGTGAAACTCTAACATGCAATAGCCAAGGCATAAACATTGCAAGGAGCAACCACAAATCATACATAAACTTTCATATAGCTCAACCATCTAATGGCAATAATATAAGCATAACAACAATGCAATGTTAACAACAAAGTCAATTAAATCTTGCTACCTCAAGTGAAGTAAGCCTTAACTCTCTCTTCTTGTTCCTGGCTCCTTCCTTCACAAATATCAAAGCCTATCAACAGAGGGGCATAACTATTATATTCTATATCATAACAAAACTCAATGTTTAAATTGAATAGAGCCCTTAATCTCTTTTTCTTTAATTTTTGAGCTTTGTTTCCATCAACTTATAGTTTATTCTCTTAAGCCAATCCTACATAATTTTTCATGTAGGATCCAAATATGAGCTCAAAATTGTGAAATTCATCTTCCTTCCTCTTGAACCCCTTAGGCTGAAACACTTCCTCTTTTTCACCCAAAATTCCAACACAACAATATCAACCATAATCTCATAATATCACTTGACTCAAGTCATAAACAACCTCTTAAACTAATTCCCATCATCAAAATCATCCTCCACCATTCCTATATAATTTTGGCCAGCAAGAGGGGGAAGGGAAAATCATAGATCCTCAACCATAAAACTCAAGATTTCTAATTAAACCAAATAAGATTAACTACTAACCTTGGATCCAAGTTTGGTTGGTTGATTTTCTTGCCTTGTCCTCCTCTTTAAGCTTCAAGTTTTCAATCCTCAAGAATTTTCCCTATGGAAACTGAAATGTGAAGGAGGTGGGAGAGGAAGATGGGGTTTTATAGAGGACTTTGGACAATTTTGCCCTTAACCTTTTTCAATTTGCCAAAATTATCTGATTGGTTGATAATTGATATATATGAGGTCATAATTCCTAAAGGCTTATGTCATGCACATCTTGAAACTTCTCCTTGTTTCTTCCACTTTCCAAGTGGCACCATAAATAGCTTAGTCAAGAAGAAAGAAAATTTTTCACAATATATCCTGTATAACTTTCTACCGGCTTAGGTAGCTTTTGTACTGGCAGTACCATAATTGTCCTAGATATTTTTATCACCTATCCTTATCTTTTACCTTTTACTTTTGAGTCACCACCCCTCATAATCGTTTTTAAAAGAATAGAAACCCTTAGTCAAAATTAGTGGCTAAAAGTATTACTTTTCTTTCTGGAAATGCTTTATAGAGTTCTAGAACTTAGAAAATTCCTCTGTCAGTTTTAAAATCTCTTTTTAATTCCAAAAAAATTTCATGAATTTTTTGGAATTTAACTCCCACTATAGATATTTCTTTTTGAGTTTCCCGAATAAAAGCCCTAATTGGCTTAAATAAGGTTTAAATTTTTAAATCTTATCTGGGAGTAATTTGGGAATACAATCACCTCTACAATGTTCTAAACTCTCAAGGTATTTTATCCATATTTTTCCCAAATTTTCTGAGGCCTTAAAGTACATGAAATAATTAAATTTGACTAATTTTCCTTAATTAGTCAAATATTGCGAAAATTACTAGAAAAATAATATTAATTAATTTCCTTCATATTTTTGACTTCTATGACCATTCTCCTGTTCCAGAGAATTTTCTCTAATTTCTAGGATTTTTTAGGAATTTTCAAAGCTTTCTGTCATATTTCTCTAATTTATACTGACTTACTCAAAATATTGAAAATTCCACTTTGGTCCATATCCTGACTTCACATCAAAAGTTGTGCGATCTACATTAACACTAATATTCTGGCCCTTAACTATCTTTAGATTAAGTATACCTTAGTCACAAAATACTGGATGTGACATCTTACACTTCCCTCCATTCCATTCTCCACCCGTATCTTCTTTACCTTCTATCTTCATCTACACCCGTTCCATCACCTTTCTCTTCCTCCCTTGCTTCATCCACAATCCCCTCTCCACTTATCTCATCTCTCACACCCAAAACCGTTAGCCTTCAGCTCCATCTCATCTCCCATACCTATTCACTCATCTCCACGTACTAGTTTTAGGAATCTTGTTTTGTGTTGCTGAGATTGTGTTACCATTTGGATATCTCTGTTGAATTAACATTTGTGACTGGGTTGGGTTGATGTGGTTTGACAATTTGATGTATTTATTCCTAATTGATTCAATGATATTATGCTTTCTACGTGTTCTTGTTTAATGGCGTGATTGAGTTGAGTCAATTGAATGTTGTTATCAGGTTAACCAAAAGAGGAAGCAAATTGCGTTAAACCTCCATTCACACATTAAGTGAAGCTTAATAGTATTCATAATTAATGATTGTGACTGTATTATTAGGTTAATCATTGAATGGGGTTGCTAGACATAAAGTGTTATCAGGGTTTTTCCATTTGACTCAATAAAGAATTAACTCCCAAAAATCCATTTGAATTCATCTCCAAGATCATCCATTCGCATTTCATAAACCTATTTTCATCAATCATTCCATCTTTATAAACAAAGTGCTAAAAACATTTATTTTTATTGCACTTTATTATTTGCATTAGTAGAGAGTTTTAAAATGCTGGCCAAAAAAAAAAAAGTAGAGAGTTTTGAAAACCCAAAAATCCTTTTACCCTTATCAATTCATGTTTTTAGATGCTTAGTTAACCTAAGAATTTCAATAAAAGGCTTATTTAGTTAAACGACCCGAGTTGTGCACTATAGTACATAATTTGATTTTATTGTAATTTAAACTTATGGTGACTAAGGGTTGTGTTAAATCAGTAGTTAGCTATAAAGAACTAATTAAAAATACACATAAAAACTCTAATTCTAAAATCCAAAATAAGTTCATATAATTCAACCAATGAATTCAAATAGAAAATATTGATCGTTGGTTAGGAAATTACGATATTTTAAGCTTTTTGAATTTTACATTTAAATAATAATATTTGCAAATTAAGATGATTGTTAAATAAAATTTAATAAAATAGAATAGTATATGAAATAGATAGTGTCATTGTCTACAATACAATAACCTCCCACCCACGCACCATTGTCTAGACTAGTTGATAATAAAATATAAGCAGTCGCATAAAATGGAACAACACCCCAAAGCAATAGGGAACACATATAAAGTACTCCATAAACATTTTTTGCATAAGGTACGTGCCATAAAATAGAATATTTCCATCATTCAATATCTGTAAATTTAATCAGACAATTGATATTAAAAAAAAAATCTTGAACAAGAACAACTCATTGTTTCCTTGAGAGAAGTAAGATCCCAAATGTTGATATTACCAAAGAAGAAACCAACGCTATGAGCACATAATAAAGTCATGAATTTTAATTTTTATCTGAAACATGACTCTTTGATATTCAAGAAAATTTCAATTAAGAACCACAGATGGGAATTAATTTCAAAGAGCCCCAAAAAAAAAATCTGAAATTTCAGTTCAGGATTCTGAAATTTCATTAAAGGACCCAGGGGGCAAAGTGAAATTAATTCCTGGACCTAATTTACTCAAATGCCTCGTGAAATTGTTGCCCGAAATTTTGGAAATGAGATGGTTGAAAAATATGAAAACACGATCCCACTTTTTCCTCTCTCATTTTAGTCACATTCCCTTTTGCCTCTCGGAACAGTTGTGTTGTGTCTCTGAAAACTGTCAAAGATATTCAACCACTGAAGGAGATTGCGGGCATCATCGTGGCAGTGGTTCTAGTGTAGCCATTGCTGTCGATAAAGAAGGAAACTTGGAAGGCCAGCTCTTTAGTGTGTCACACCTTACTAATATATTGACTTAGATTCCTTTTAAAACCATTTTTGAACACATTGAATGGTCTTAGGCTCACTTTTTACCATAAAAACGCTAAATTTCGGATTTTTACTGTTCATCGGGTAAAAATCCAATTTTTCTGACCCAATTTCAAAAATTCATAACTTATTCTACAAAAATCCAATTGGGGTGGTTCAAAATTCTACTTAAATCTATTTAAGTCTTCTTTCAAGGAAAAATAATCTCATTATCCAATTCCTTATGCGAAAGCGTCAGGTTTTTTAGAAAAGCAACGCTATCCATTTGCCAAAAATCCTGATTCCCAGATTCTGACCATTAATTTTGAAAAAATCATTATAAATCGTATACTTGGCTATTTTTAACGTATTAGCTATCAAAATGAAGCTCAAGATGTCATCTTTAACCATGCCAAATTTTACGGTCAGAAACGTTCGGGAACTTAATCAAAAGGTTGCGTGAAGTGGGCTGTGTCTGGAAATTTCAGTACTGTCCAGCACCTTAATTATACAACCAAAATGTCACGAAATTTTATGGTAAAAATTGCCGTAATTTAGCCTTCCACTTGCTGGTTTCCCTTGGATGATTAAAGCCCTAAAATATTGTATTACATTTGGGAGATGAGATTTCATGGAAATCCCAATAGCAAATTAACCAACTATAGGATCAACAAGCATCATTATTATGCATGATCACATTAGCTACTATTGATGAACTAACATGCTTATCATTTGGCAAACTCAATCATGCAAAGGCCAAAGCAAGATACTATAAAGAGCAGCCACATAACAATCAAGAGAGCTCAACCATAATAATAGCAATTAACCATACAATAATCAACAATGCTAGTTAGTGGTAGTAGTTAGGTTTAACTTGCTACCTTGATCCAAAGATTTGTGCTTTCTTTGATTCTCTTCTTTTTCTTCACAAAGGTCAAACCCTAGCATGATAATCCATAAAAAGGACAACAAGAATCATTATCCATTTCAACCAAAAGCAAGAACATAACTCAAAAATACTCTTGCTTCATAAAGGTTCCATCTTTGCTCTTTGCTTTTAAACTTGTTTTCCATAGGGTTTAAAAATCCTTTCTTGCCTTATCCCCACATGTTTTTCCATTTTAAACACCATGGAACCATCAAAACATTGAAAATCTCATCCTAGGGGCCATTTAGTGTCAAAACCGAAATGCTCCTTACAATACACAATAAAGAACACACTTCCAAAACACCCTAAAATCACTTGTAACCACTTGGATCTTTTATGTTTTGAAGTGTTTTACCATATTTGAGCAACATAACTCCTTCCCCTACACCATCATCATTTCGTCCAGCACCCAAAGAAGAGGAGAAACAAGATTTCCAACCATACAAAGTAAGAAAACAAGGCAAGAAACAACTTAGAACCAAAAACTAACCTTGAATCTCACTTGTGTGCTCCAAGATGCTATCTTTCTTCTTAGTTCTTCCTTGGTTCCACTTGAAACACTCTCTTTTCTCTCTTGGCTATGGCTTGTATGAAATGGAGGTCTGATTTTAGGGGAGGAAGTGCTCATTTAATGCTTCAAAATATCTCAACCACCACCATTAATGCTAATCCAAGTGTCACTACCCCCTCGGTTCCTTCTTTCTCTTTCTTAATTAACTAAATCCAAATGAAATTAATCACCAAAAGTCAAAATCCTCTCCATTTAGAAAATGACACTTGGCAATTTCAAATCCTCTCCATTAAGGGCTTGACACTTGGCTCAATGAGGATCATTCAAAATGCAAAGCTCTTTATCGCTGCACTTTAACTCCGGGTTTGAATCCTTTTCTATAATTACAGTATTCTAACCTCTGTAATTATTTTCTATCAAAGCCCTATTTTATTCTCCTCATTTTTATCTTTCTAAATTGCCCTCTTTTGTCTCAAAATTAATTTCTCCATAATTAACACAAAAGGAAAAATTAATTTCCTTTTCTTACGGATTTTTCCGCTTTTCAAAGAATTTAGGAAAAATCTTGGATATTTGAGGGTTTTTTTTTAATTCCATAATTTCTTAAAATTCCTTGAGATATCATAGGAATTTTCTTGAACCTTTATTCTCCTTAAAATATTTATTTGGAATTTTCCAAATAAAAGCCCTTAAATTAGGCTAAATCACCCTTAAATTCCTTTATAATTTCTCTAACGGTAATTTGACCTTAAAACTAATTTTATAATCTCATATAATTCTCAAAGGATATTATCCTTATTTTTTCCTCAATTTCTATGACTTGGAATATTTTTTCCATAATTGTTCTTGACCAATTTTCCTTAATTAGTCAAACTTTTCATAATTGGCTTGGAAAATCATAATAATTATTTTCCACCAAAATTCTTCTATTTCTCCTTATTATTTTTGACCCTCAATTATTTAGGAATATTCCTTATTTCGAATTACCATAATACTGGATGTGACATAGTGCATGATAGTTGGTAGAACAACAGGAAGAAGAAGGAGAAGCAGAAATCAGTTGGAAGGTGATCAAGATAGCACGAACGTAAAGTAGAAGAGACTTCAGGCAAATAGCAGAGTGAAGTTCGGTGAAGGTAAAACTCCACATGTATCTTGAATGCTGTTTTGCATGATTAGGTTTGTTTGTAAGTGAGAGAGGTAAATGAGGTTCTATTTGTGTGACTGAATCATCCATTTATTTGTCAGTGATCAAGGAAAAAACACTAACTGTGTGGGCTATTATTGTGGTGGGTGCTCTGTTTTTTGCCTTTGATAAAGGTGGGTGCTGCATTTGTGTGCATTTGAAATCTTTTGATGGGAGGTGGGTGAATGAAATTATGAGGGGAAATGTTATGTTTGGGACAAGGTTTGGGCTTGAGAGAAGAACTTATTGTCTGTGATTGTTTGTGGTTAGTAGGATAACAGTTGAAGTTAGGCAATTTGCCAGAAAAAGTAGTGCATTTACAAGTTGAAAGTGGTTAATTGATATTCAGTGGTGTAACAACTAAAGCTAGGGAATTTGCCAGAAGAAGTAGTGTATTAACAAGTTCATTATGGAAACTTCATCTTCAGTGTACTGACAATTTATTCTAGGCAATTTACATGATGAATAATTGCATTTGCAACCTGACTAGAACAATACCATGTGTCATCCTGTAACAAGTGGTGTGAAGAAATTTTCAATAATAGATAGTGTATTTACAAGTGTAGAGGTCATTGAATAAATGGAGCTGCATACACCCGATGTTGATGAACTGTACACTATACTGATTAATGAAACAATAATTATTGTGTGCAGGACCAGAAAGATGAGTAAGAAGGATCCAGAAGTTATAGGGTGGAAGGTTTTTAAGACTGAATTTTAGAGGAAGAATAAAGAGGACATACAAGGGATGAAAGCTGTGTCAGATGCAGCATCAGAAGTTTGGAAGAACATGATTAATGTTGAGAAGGAGCTGTATAGAAAAAAGGAGGAAGGGGCATCAGAAGGAAAGAAGAAGAGATACGTGACACCATTCTCGACCTAGTGCTCCCCATCTAAATTCAAGGAAGTTGCTGAATTTGTTAAGCGGAAAACAAATTTGAAGAACAGGGTATAAAATTTGGGGTTTGAGAAGCTGTTAAATGTGACCTTGAACAAGATTCCAAGAGAATTATGTGCGGAGGTGATGCGTGCATATGATCCCCCCTCAAAACAACTAACCATTAGGGGGAAAACATTGATGGTTAGACCAAAAGATGTGAAAGTGCTAATGGGGTTACAGGATAAAGGTTTAAGAGTGAAGTTAGATGGCTTCAAAGATGAAGTGAAGGAGCTGAAAAGGAAACATACCCCATTGACGTATGCTGAAGTTCAGGAAAAGCTAATGAGTGAGAAAGATGATGGAATGTTTGAGTTCTATTTTGTTCTCTTTACATTGGGAACTTTTCTTTGTCCTACCAGGATTGCAAGAGTCAGTGAGAAAGTGTTGAAAGTAATTACCTGCATAGAGAATAAGTGGGCAGAATTTGACTAGGTAATATTTGTGCTTGATGAACTTGTGATGAAATACAACAGTACAACTTGGGCAACAAAGAAGGGAAAGCTGAATGCTCAAAAGTCATTGGAGACTGCATGTATTTGTTATTGGTATTTGTCTACATAATTAATGGAAGATCTCACTAAGTAAGTTGTTCTTGTATTGCCTTCTCTGATTAATAACTTCTTGTGTTTTTCTTTTTCAACTTTACTTCTTGCAAAGGTTCACGTTGGGGAATGTGTACCAAAATCACTCTAGACAATGAAGTTTTGGGATGAGAACGCTGTCAAAGAGAGGATTAAAGTAGAAAAGGGAAGTTAACGTGGCCTCTCGCATAGCTGCAGTACTGCAGAAGTCGTCAAGTCAGCAACACAGCCAGCGGGGACAAGTTTTGAAGACCTAGTAAGTAGTACTAATATATTAGTCTAATTTGCTGACAGTGAATGTAAGTTTGCTAACAAACTTTTAGACATGTAGGACATTTAGGAATTTTGACTGAAATTCAACAATAAATTGAATAGTGAGATGGAAAAGCTTAAAAGTTTTGTTTTGGAAGAACTGATGCAGTTACAAAGCAAAACGCCTGCTAGTGGGGGAGATGAAGGAATGCATGCTACAGAGGTAGGAGAAGGTGAAAATGAAGATGAAGAAAAAGAAGAAGGAGAAGATAGAGAAGGAATAGATGCACCCTCGAAGAAAAAGATGGGAGAAGATGCTACAAAGGCAGGACAAGGTGAGAATGAAAATGAAGGAAAAGAACAAGAAGAAGAAGATGCAGATAAAGAAAAAGGTAAAAAAAATGATGAAGCTAAACATGAGGAAAAAATTGGCCAAAAAGATTAGGAGGAAGAAAAAGATAAAGAAGAAGAGGAGGATGAAGAAAAAGGGGAACAACAAGATGATGAAGAAGAAAAGGATGAAGACAATCAGTCAGAAGAAGATGAAGATAAAAATGAAGGAAAAGAGAAAGATAGTGAACCTAAAAAAGAAAAAGAAGTTGAGAAAGGGGAGAGAAAATAAAAAGGGGTGCAACTATCGAGAAGGAGGTCAAAAAGATGTCATAAACTGGCTGTAAAGTCACCATACCAAGCAACGTACGTGAGAAAGGTCAAAGCAGTGAGAAGGAAGCATTTTATAAATTGTGTTGTGATTGGTGTCCACAAGAGGAGGCTGAACAGTAAGTAGAAGGACTGGTTGGAGTTGTTTTTGCGATGGGAATAACAACATTGCACTAATTTCACTTCCATGTCTATTGTGCAGGGTTTTGGTGGACATGTTTGGCCATTATTCAACACAGCAAGACTTGCAGTTCCTTGGTCCAAGGTAGTGGATAGGCAACCGAGTATGTGTGATGCTATACTGATTTTGTATAGGAAAATATTGTGAATCAATCTTAACTTTCATGTTGCATAAATGTGCAGATAATGTCATTGATTGCCCATGTTATGAATGGTGAACATAAGGAACAAGCTTCTGTGGTGAAGAGGCATATATTTGATGTTGATTTCATGGTTAGTACTGACTAGTTTATCTCTGAGAATGCATTCAATAACGTTGTCCTGTGACAACAATTCAGAAATTTGCACATAGAACTAGGATATTTACACTCAGTTTTAGATATTAACAACTTCATGGTTTGCATGTGTCTGACAATACAGAGAGTTGCATTGTCCTGTGAAAACAACCTACTCTTATGCACTCTCCAACTGTGATACTTGTCTTAACTCTTTTTCATTGTTCAATATATAAACATACCCACTGTTATCATTGTACTCAATTAATTGGCCAACTCCATTATCATCGACAAGGTCCAAAAATATTCTTGTGTCAAATCTAACTGTGTACTTCATTTTATATTGACCACTCCTTGGCCAAACATCATCTGCTGCCATTCTTTGTAGTTCTTCATATATCATCCCTTCTGTGATCAATCTTCCACTTACAATACCCCCTTCATATATTAATTTTCCATCTAGGATCTTCACAAGTTCCCTTCCCACATGGAAGAAGCAAAATAATTGTTTCCCACCACTAGCAACTATTTATAATCCATTCCTGCACATCCTTCAGCTTTCAATTTCAGTCACTTGTAAACAATAATAGACAATATACGTTAACAATACGAATTTGCAATTTGACAACAGAAATACAAGTCCTCACAACATTAAATTGCCATTTTCCTATACTACTCCAATTTGTCATATCACAATCCGAATACATATTTTCACAACTTCAGGTTACCATTCTCTGTACTTTTACCTTTTACATTACCCATTTTAGCACATACACCCATTTCCCTTTCATCCGTCCCCAAGTTCCTTCAACCACACATTTTGGTCACTATTCACCGCTCCTCACCCATTCTCACCTATTCTCACCCACTTTTCAAAAAGTTTCAAAAATCACTAACACCTCTTGTTTATTAGCTTCAAACAACAACACAATAACAGTCTCTTCCTAAAATTTAAAGCACTATTAGATTTCCCCCCCTCACTGCCTACTTACCCATGCATTTAAACACTCACTTCTCCATTATTTAGGCACCACAACCCAGCTGTGCTTAACAAGTCAGCTCAACAAAACGAAAATTCGGAAAAAATTTTTTACCTCACCCACCAAGCACCAGAGACGATCACGACGCCACACCGTAAGCAGGGGATTTGGTTTCTCTCACTACCACCAACACTGACGGTGACTTTTCACAGACTGCTGACAGATGCACCTGCAGACTGATCATCACCCACTGCATTTTCTCAGCTCATTCTCGTCGATCACCTCCTTTCATCACTGCATGGGTATAGGAACAACTGGCGCCAACTTCTACCTTTTCCCTCTTTCTTCTGCCTTTTCACCCCAGCTAATTTCGAAGGATATTTGAGTAAATTGGGTTTAGGAATTAATTTCACTTTGCTTCCTTGGTCCTTCAATGAAAGTTTAGAATCCTGAACTGAAATTTCAGATTTTTTGGGGGCTCTTTGAAATTAATTCCCATCTGTGGTCCTTAATCAAAATTTTCCCTTGATATTCCTCTTCAATTGCTGATTTACATGGGAGTGGCTCTCCTCTGCTACCTTGATATCAGTGCTCCCCTACTTTAAAACGGAACTGTTCGGTGAAGATAATGACAATTAAAAAAAAAAAAGGAGCTTGTAGGGAAGGCGTGAATAGGAAATTGTTGATTAAGTTATGTTTGGGAATATAATTGGAGAATAAAAATTTAACAATTTAAGAAAGTGACAAACAGACTGCCTCTAGTTTTAAATAGAAGTCATTTAATTAAAAATATTAAATTTATCATAAAATTCAAACAAATCTTTAATATCATCCCTATTAATTATAATAAATTTGAATATTATATATATTTTAACTTTCCGCTAGAAAATCTCTTAAAAAACATTAAAAACTATTTTCTAGAAGATGCTATAATAAATATGAGAGAATGTAGTAAACGCCCTACTATAATATATAGCACTTGCTATTATAAGACATTTTTTAGAATGTATTTTTAGTCATTTTTATAAGAAATTTACTAGTTGTAAAGAATTTTAAATAGTATCTTTTTGTACATACTCATGTTTAACAATAGTAGCAAGAGAGGATAATGCCTTATAAAAAGAACTAAAAATACTGTTTAGAAGATGTTTTATAATTGGAGAAAGTAGCAAATATCCTACTATACACTTTCTACAAGGTATTTTTAGTCCTTTTTATAAAAAATTTACTAGTTCCAAAATAATATTAAATAGTATGTTTATTTTAAACATGCTCATATTTAATAAGGGTAGTGAAATCACTATGATGTTGAAATTTGATGGTTAATAAAGATAATATTAAAAATCACTTAAATTTTATGATAAATTTAATACTTTTAGTTATTTATTTATACATATAAATTAGTTATAAACAACTTATATTAACAACAAGAGGGAGCATGTTTTGTCAGTGTCTTAAGATTATTAAATTTTTGTTCTCCAATCGTATTCCCAAACATAACATTAATCAGCAATTTCCCATTCACCCCTTTTCTGCATTCTTCGTCATTTTCTACACCGAACGACCCTGTTTTAAAGCAAAAAAGGAGCAGCGGATATTAAGGCACATTCCTGTCTGACAGAGGAAAGCCACTCCTGATTTACATATGATTACTGTTTTCACCATTAAATTGTGTTCGACAAGTCGCTAAATTGGGACATCATTCTCTTCAATATGACTTTTGACAATTTCAATTTCTTACCATGATTTACGTTCTTACTTTCCGATTGCTAACCAGTTAAGGACTTAAGCCCGCTAGTATAGGATATGTTAAATTGTATGGGAGCCAGAGTTTATATCAAAAGTTTTAAAAACTCAATAAAGATCCACCAAAAAATAGAACTCTCATAGCAAGAAAATTGAAGAGGAGACACTAAAATATAGCAATAATTGTAGAGTAAGACGTAAGAAAAGTGGAGCAATACTTGACCAGATAGCACCAAGAATTTTGAAAGTAAATTCCGCAATTGAAAGTAGGGAATTCTGCGACACAGGAATGGAGGGTTAGAGACGCAGGGCCGAGAAGCAAAAACCCTTGATTTTTTTCATGTCTACCTGGAAATTTTAAAAGTAAATTAATTTTAACAAGTTATGTGACCAATAGAGATTTCTCAAGGCTGTGATGAAAGAAAATGCTAAATTCAAACTAGCTTGTGATCACTCTTATCTTAGCATTAAGTGCAAGGACAAGAAGAACTATAATTGTACTTCCAAGAAGAAATTTCACTTCAGAAAGCACAACTTCTTCTTGGATCCAAGAAAAAATTTCACTTCCGAAAACACAACTTCTTCTTGGAAGTACAGTCGTAGTTCTTCTTGTCTTATTAAACCACATGCTCCACCGCTTGTGTGAGTCCCCATCAATTCCTTTAAATTTCATTCTTGCGAACATACACCCCAGGCAGGATACTTAACGCATTAGTTACAGCACTGCACGGGTCGATACGCACAACGCCTAGTATCCATCATTTACAGCTAGGACTACTAGGTATCTAATCTAATCCGCTCCCCTATCTTTCATCTCTCAGTGTCAATGTCGGCCCAGCAAAGTGCTTTTGCTGTTGATGTTCTTTTCAATCTCTACGCATTTCACCACTCCATTGAAAATTTCCTCTGCCCTTACGATACTCCAACTTGGCAGTTTCCACCACCTATCTAGGGTTGAGCCCTGGGATTTGACAGCGAACTTAAGAAGCCACCTACAAACGCTTTACCCCCAATTATTCTAGATAATGCTTGCATCCTCTGTCTTACTACGGCTTCTAGTACAGAGTTAGTAGATGCTTATTCCCCAGATATTGTCATTCCTTCTTCTTTAGGAAAAGAAGTTAACTACCTGTAGGCCTTCTACCCTCAACATAGCATTGCTCCGTCAGGCTTTTGCCCATTGCAGAAAATTCCCCACTACTGCCTCCCGTAGGAGTCTAGGCTGTGTCTCAGTCCCAGTGTAGCTGATCATCCTCTCAGACCAGCTACTGATCATCACCTTGGTAAGATATTGCCTCACCAACTAGCTAATTAGACACGAGGCCCTTCTTGTGTAGATTCCTCCTTTTGCTCCTTGGCCTATGGGGTATTAGCAGCCGTTTCCAACTGTTGTTCCCCTCCCAAGGGTAGGTTGTTATGTGTTACTCACCCATCTGCCACTGGAAACACCACTTTCCGTCTGACTTGTATGTGTTAAGCATGCCACCAATGTTCATCCTGAGCCAGGATTAAACTCTCCATGAGATTCATAGTTGCATTACTTATAGCTTCCTTGTTCGTAGACAAAACTGATTCGGAATTCTCTTTCATTCCAAGGCATAAATTGTATCCGAGCGCTTCATATTCGCCTCAAGTTTGCTCCCAAAAATATAGCCTTCCCTACCCCCTCATGTTAATCCCACGAGCCTCTTATTCATTCTCAATTCTCATTTGATCGTGGCTAGGGAGCAAGTCAAAATAGAAAATAAATCTCTCCTATCAAGAGAATTCTTATATGATTTTTTGGGTTCTTTGAGATGTTTTGTCTATTGGTAGGTGGTCCTGAAGATATTGTCGTAGTTTGTTTCTTGAGATTTGTAGGGAATATACGGAGTAGGTGGTGGTGAAACATATGGGTATGAAGAAAATGATGGTTCTATGTGATTTAAAATTAAAGAAAATTATAAAACCTACAAATTAGTTTTCCGTAAAGTTAATAAAAAATTCAAAATTGAAAAAGAAACATTAACAAATGATTTCTTACTGGCAAGCATGTTATATTCATCAAAGAGATATTTCTATGGTAAAAATAATATTTTAAAAAATCATTAATGTTTACTAATTATACATTATGCATTCTTTTTTATACTTCTATTTAGATTTTTCAATTATTTATTCGATTATTAGTTATGACGTGAAAAATAAAATGTTAAATTAATAAATCAATTTACTATAAATTTAGAATTATAAAAATAAAAGGATTAGAAGGTCTCAATGTCAATTTCAATCATGAAGATGATTTATTACATAATATTTATTTTTTTAAAATAACTTCATAAACTAATCAACATTTAAAAAAAATTAGAAAAAAATATGCGTTTGTTTATTTCAATTTTCAAGCATATACCAACCTGAGCGGGTGCTATCCCATATGCTTGGAACTTATTTCTTTGCTCTCATTACCTTATTTTGGCAAAATTTTAATGTGTTTATATATATATATATGTGTGTGTGTGTGTGTGTGTGTATTGGTCGTGGGGGAGGGGATCTAACTGATTATTAAATATATTTACAAGTTTGAATCCCACACACTTGTTGAGATGACTTTAACCTCTACGCTCCTAACTCGACAGAGATTAGTTTAAAGTACAAGTGATTTGAGGATATTCTGAATTGTACTCAAAAAATGTATATTTACTTTGTATTTAGTTTAATGTTAAAAACCATCAAATTTAATGATTTGCAACATGATACTATTTGAAACTTGTTCTTGTTGCACAATTCTAACTTTCATTGGATCCGTTTCTCTGCATGTCACAACTCAGATTATCTACAGACCACATTTAACAAATTATTTTTTTATATAAATTTAAACTTTAAATATTGTTTTCTATCATCAACATAGGGCAAAAGTCACCCCCTGATTTATGTCCAGTAGGAATTCTGTCTAAACTCTAACGGCTGGCTTCTTTGATGGGCACTCTAAAATCATAAGAAGCTGACTCAGTTTTCATGACCGAATGCATAACATTGCTGGACGCCTCTCAAGATGCCCAATATCACCAGTTGGATAAAGTTATTTTTGAATTTGATAATGTTACTCTTATCCATTGCCTTGATAAAAACCAATTCTTCCCCTGATTGGAAACGCAAAGTTTGGGCGGAAAACATCCATGATTTAAGGAAACTTGTCAAAAACCATTCTTGTAAATTTTCAGGAAAGCAAAATTAGTAGATAATTATATTGCTAAAACTTATTCGAAAAGGTTATGCCATCCAGCGTCTTCATAATCAAGATTGTGCTAGAATTTCAATTGACAATGGATGATATTTTGTTTCCCACGAGTGTTTTGCTTTTGTTGTTTCTTACTTTGTTTCATTTTGTATCTCTTCACTTTAGGTCTTTGGATATAATTAAATGACAGTATGTTTTTTTCTGATGGCAAAAGAAAAACAATGTTTTTTCCCCTTCCTTTTCAATGGAAACAGTCATAACTTGCAACTCCCCCCCCCCTCGGGGAACAAAAACTGGCTTTTCTTTGGTGTGAGCTTTATGCTGTCTATAATGAAGCACACGGATCGGGACATAAATAGAATAAGAGTTATACAACATATCGGTAAGTAACATAACGTCCAGCAGTTTCACTTGGTCGGATTATCTTCACAACCTGTCCACGCTTCAGTCCGTAGTATCTTGCAATGGGATCTGTCACCTGGATTCTGGGAAGCTGTGACAAAGGAAAGAGACAACATCATCAGCGTCATGAGACATTTTCTCATGTAATCAACCACACCTACTACGACAGCAACCCGCAAATGGCAATTGTATCAAACGGATGTTTCTTGCACATTTCTTGAAGGGGATTTACATGCAGGAGTAACTAGTAATAACTCAATGTTTACAACGATTTTCCCAACATTTCTCACTTTCCAAACAAAATGTCCTTAACTTTGAAAAAAACTCATGTCCTCAAGATGTGAATGAGTTTAATGTATATTTATCAAAATATCCTTAGCCTCCACCGCCAGTCAGCTACTAGAGACTGCTGCCAAAGCCGCCGCCATCAACAAGGTAAATATTAGCAAAGTGGTTTTGGCAAGACTTGAACCTTGGACCTCATAGTTACCAAAACAAATTAATGACTGCATAAGTCTGTGCGTGCATGCATGTACAGGTATGCATGCTTGTCCAAGTGTGAGCGTGCGTGTGCGTGCAAGGGGGCGCGCTAGGATGTGTATCACATGTATGTAAAATAAACTTGGGTAGTTTATTTTGTGCAAGTGCGCATGCTTGTTTGATTTTGAGAGAAGGGGGGGGGGGGGGAGAGTGTGTGTGTGGATGGGTATGTAAAATAAACTTAGGTAGTTTAATTCTAGAGGATCATAAATATTGCACCATGACATGGCTAGACATCAATTTCGTAGTTCAGAACTTGGGTCAATTCAGGAGTTGTCCTAAACAGCAATGATTGACCCAAAGCTGGAGTTCCAAATGGCTTGTTTTCTGGTTAAAAACCCTTTTAAAAGTTAGGCCGGTTCGAGCTGGTATGAACCATCTTTTGAGATGGAAATGTTTCAAGCTGGGAACCAGAAGGAGCTTTGGAAAAACAGACAGTTCACAAGATGGAGACTAGTGAAGCCACTTGTATAAGGAAAATGTCAAAAGGGTATGGTGAAGCCAAAACATGCACATTGGGAATTGTAGAGGAGTGTAGGATGATGCATATTAGTTATAGTGGCTAAATGTAGTTAAACTGCCAGTATACTACCTCCAGTCCTAATTATAAAAACTAGTTGACTAATTTGAAAAGATTAAGGAAAGAAGTTAAGTTAGTTATTTGTAATAAATAGGTATTGTCTTTCCTAAAATATCCTTGCTAATTAAGTGTGTTGGCTAGAATTATTATTGTTAGAAGGATTACCTTGGAAAAAAATATATAAATATGAAAGACAAAATGGATTTGGGTCTAACATTTAGGACCAAAATAAAAGTCAAACAAGATCTTATATTAAAGACTGGAGGTAGTAGTTAGTATCACTAAAGTATATCATATGCACTATACAAAACATTCTGGAGAAGTGACACAAAGGGGTAGAAGAAATCAGACATGATGTCACATTAATTGAAGATTCATCAATACAACAGTATCATTTAATTAGGATAAAGGCCCTTTTTATCGAGCTTTCACCATACACAAAGAAGATTGTAATTATTTTGCATTTCCTGGAAGACATTTTCTCAGCTTTACTAATCATGGGATTCAATCATAGAGTTAAAAGAAAATGTCTTTTAACAAATGATAGAATTAGCATGAGAATCTCGTGAGTGAAAGAAGAAACATCACTAAAATGGAATGCTCTGTAATGTTTCTGCATATCTAATAAAGATAATCCCTTAAATCTTCCACGTGCCTTACTCTAAAAGGAAGCCATAAACGCCATATCCCAACATATAATATGGAAAAGCAAGAGGACGCCCTTAAAAATAACCGCATTAGAGTCAAGTTTTAACCTACTGACCTGAGTTTCTTTCACAGTATATCTCTCAAGCAAGGTTTTCTTCTGTGTCAGTTAGCACCTGATGTTCCGGAACAAGAACATGCTCTTTTATGTTGATCAGCAGTTCCACCTCCTGCGTCAATGGAGCAGCAACTGTTAAAATAAATTAAGACAACAAATATATAAAAATAAATTATAAGAAAAGAAAGCAGGTTCACAGAATACAATATACACTGAAAATTTGTTTCTTAAATATTATTTGAAATATAGACCAGGCCAATGGCTTGTGTTGAAAAATAGAAGTCCAACATCTCAAAGTAATACAAAACATGAAGGGTATTTAAGTTATGTGTGCGGATTGCCACCACAAAGTTAGATACCCATCGCCTTTCTTACTAGTATTAAATGTGGGACTTCCATTTTTCAACATTCCCCTCTTTTTCGTTTGGTTCAGTTTTCTCTTCAGTTAGGCTTTTGCTCTCTGAATCTCAAAAGCATCAAGTCACAACATTCAATTTTTGTATGCCCGACCTTGTACTCTTGAACTTCAAAGATCACAGGTCCATCTTTTCTTTTTCTTTTTTTATTTTTTATAATGAAGATCCCAAATCCTGTAGTTGTTAGACTCTAATTCCATGTTAACTTACTGTTTGGCTTGTGTTCTCTGAATCTCAAAAGCATCAAGTCACAACATTCAGTTTTTGTATCCCCGAGCTTGTACTCTTGAACTTCAAACATCACAGGTCCATCTTTTCTTTTTCTTTTTTTATTTTTTATAATGGAGATCCCAAATCTTGTAGTTGTTAGACTCTAATTCCATGTTAACTTACTGTTTGGGCTCAAGCAAAAAGTCCAAAAATAAAGTTAATAGATTACAAGGCCATGTAAAAGAGAGAAAGCACGAAATGCTATGAATCAAGTATTTTCCTCACAAGAACAGTACACCACATCACCTGGAAAACCTCCAAGTGAAATTTCGAAGATATTTCAGCAATACAGCTCCGAGCAAAGGGAGTCAAATTCTGTTGAACAACCAAGATTGCTCTGGAAACATTTTCTGATTTCATGCGGTTAGTGTATGTCTTCATTGTCTTAACTCCAACCTTCGATTCTTCAGGAAAGAAGACATAGATATGGCACCAATGAAACAAATGAAAAGATGAATGAATCCAAAAAAGCGGAAAGAACAGACAGACATCTTCCATATGCTAGAACCAAAACCAATTAGCAGAAATGCTCCTAATTACGATATATCATTTGGGGGTTTTGAACTTTTTCCCCCCTTAAAAGATTCCTACACCCTGAAGGTGGATCATGTAAGATCGTATTGTTTACAAGCATAACCATTAGCATTCGTGTAGACATAATTAAAGGTGAATGCCTACTTTTGCATAAAAGATTCTTTTCATCTTTGTGATTATGCTGTACAGGCAGGGGTTCTAAGAAGATTCATCATGAAAAGCTTTGAGAGAGTCAGAAAACACGCTAAGTTGACAGAATTCATTTCAACAAAGGTTGAGCCATCTGAAGACGTTTAAGAGTTCAGCAATTGTACTGGGATAAAAACACATATTTGCTGAAGCTCTTTCTCCAGTTTTCATGATCATCATGTAAGATAGCTAAAATTAAAATTGTTTCCTTAACTCTTGAAGAATATATTTTATATCTGGCGGCAAAACAAAAATACAAATAGGTTCGCTGGATCAGAGAATCCAACTCATTTCAGCCAATTTATAATACAATTGTGACTTCCTAGCAATACCAACAAACAGACTCACTATTAAACAGCACCAAACAAAATTTAGAAGAAACGTAGAACACTGGCCTTAAACCCATTAGAACTAGGATACGAAGATTTATGCAAAAGATAATCTTCTAACACCATAGGTTGAAGAAGGAGATAAGGGAATACCTGGTCGGAGCTATTATCTTTCTTAGCTTTGTTACTAACGAGGTCCTCCCTTTTCATGTTCTCAGAGTATTTATGCCTGAACTCACTCTTGGTCATGTTGATCTCATAGTCTGTAACCAAATAGCCCCGATCCCTCAGTATCTGCATAACAGTCTTCCTGATTCTGTAAAGCCGATTGAATTCATCCTCCGAAAGAACCATCCTTCCGCTCTTCCACTTCCCTGAAAATCTTAAGCCAAAACCAACGAAAGAAGATGACGGGAGAGAGGCGCAATCCGGAAACTGGGGCACAAAACGGAAACTAGGGCGCCAGGATTTTAGCTTTGCCCTAAACGTCTTGTGTTGCTCGAAGAACACCAGCTCAGCCTCCACTCATATCACATATCAACCAAGAGCGCTTTTGGCTGGAGGGGTGGGCGGGGGAAGAGACGTAAAATGAGCCTTCCCTCGTTTTTGGTTATAAATTTTAGAAGAGTTTTTTTTTTCTTTTTTTTCTTTTTAAGGAGTACTAAATATATTGACTACTTTATCCTCCTGGTTTATGTAATATTTCAATAATTTCCTTAAAAATTAAAAAAAGACAATCAAATTCGCCCATTCCCTTTTATACCTAGGGCTGGTAAAACGGGCCAACCCGCGGGTTGTGGATTGGCCCGTGACGGGTTGCGGGTTATGCGGTGCGAGCTCAAAAGGCCCGTTTTTTGGCGGGTTGGCATTTTGCCAACCCTAACCCACCAACCCGCCAGAATTTTTATTTTTTTTTTCTTGTTTTTTTAATTTTTCTTATTTTTTTAAAATGTTAGCAGTTATATATAATACATAATAAAAATACTAGAAATGATATAAAATATTACAAACATCCAAATAAAAATTACAACACAATAAAATACAAATAGTATATGATTGTCTAATTTTCCAACATGATAATACACAAGTTCACACATTTTTTTTTAATGAAACCAATGAGCAATACTGAATAACCTTCTTTATCTAATTATTTCTAATAACAATAAAGTTTGAAGTAAAAATTTGCTTTACTTTTGCCTTTGTTATCTTTTTTAAAAAAAAAATAGGTGGGTTAACCTGTGGGTTGGCCCGCTAGTTGGGGGGCCAATCCGCCGCGGGTTAGGGTTATGGCGGTGCGGATTATGTTTTTCAAGATAGTGGCGGGTTGGCTTTTGGCCAACCCTAACCCGCCATTTTTGACGGATTGGCAGGTTGGACCCGCAAGTCCAACCCATATTACCGGCTCTATTCATACCCATCCGTTATTGGCCTGTTGTAGCCTTTATTCATAGCCCCCTTTTTCCATATTTTGCTTAGATGTTTGGCGGTTTTCATATGTTCAATTAAAACCCCACAATTGTCCGGGAAAGATTTCTAGACACCTTGATAAAAGTTTAGAGAAATAATTGCATTGATAAAGAAAATGTTAATTTTTATAGATTTGTTTTTTAAGGAAGACGAGAACGAAATGAAAGCAGTGGAGGCTTTAGAAATTTAAAAATATTAATATATCAGTTTTTTATACACATCTCGACAATATTAATATATCAATGTACCAATATTTTAATGCCCATATTATTAACATGACAGAATGAACTTTCATTGAATTATGTAATCTGGATTAAGGGTGTGTTTGGATGAAACCAAACCGTGGTTTGAAAAAGTGATTCTGGAGAATAGATTTTGGGGAGAATAGATTCTGGAAAGAATAGATTTTATGAAAAAGTGATTTTGAGAAGTGAAAGTGTTTGGATAGTTGTTATCAGAAGCACTTTTTATATATACAAATTACTAAAAAAAAGAAATAAGTTAATATGATAATTACAGAAAAAATAGATTTTATGATATATTTTAATTTAGAGGAATACAATTGTTAATAATATATTTTTTATTAACATAATTAATAATACATAAGATAATATAATTAATAAATAATTAATATGTATATATATTTATAAAATATAAGATTAAATATGTTTATAAAAAAATATGTTTATAAAAAAAATAACAAGATACATATCCTATAGGCTCTCACACTCTCCCTTTTTTCTCCAAAAGCAAAAAATTTTGCTTTTTCCAAAACCATGGTTTTGGTTTTTGAGGGGGGTGTTTGGATAGCATTTTGTGCAAACCATGGTTTGGGCTTCCAAACCATGGTTTGCAAGTGCATCCAAACGGTGCCTAAGATGTAAATTAATTAATATAAATATAAATTAATACATAAAGATAAAATGATAAATTGATTATTACTACCCCTCCTCTCTCTTTCTTGAACGAAACAAAGAATTCTTAAATATCCTTTTATCCTTTTCTTTTTAATCAAACCAAATAAAATAAGGCTAAAACCTCTCCAGTCTCCACCTTCTCCTACCCCCTCTCTCACCTCAAACCAAACAAGTTCTAAAAAAACTAGTTTAGTTCGTGTATATATATATTGGGTGCAAATAAAAAGCTTTAAAATATAAGAAGTCTAGTCTTTCAAATTCATAGGTTATAAAATATTTCCTTGTACATAGAAGTTTTCTATATAAGACGCCCTCAAGGACCTGGCTACATATAGCTATCAAAATGCGTAAAAATAGGGCAGGCTAGATATAATTTAATATTCATCACGCTTTAACTTTGACTCTTGTTAATAATCATGGCGAAAAATGGCATCTGGGATAGGAGTGTTCTTGGGGACGAGGCGAGGACCGGGATGATCAAGTGCCATTTTCAATTTTTTTAAATAAATTATATTATTTATATTTTGACTCTATTAATTTTATTTTCTACATTCATGTATAAAATTAATGATGAATTTATTTAGAACACAGCATATATGACAAATATTTCTTATTTTGAGCTTTTTAATATTTTTTTAAAAAAAATTATGAGTTTAGACCAAAAAAGTTTCGGAATTTTTTTTTTACTAAGTGAGAAAGTGAACATATCCATTCTTTTATGCATATTATTGACCTGTGTGATTTTCACTTTTTTAGTGAATTATTATTTATATATTGGTTTGGTATTGATTTTATTTTTATATTTATATATGAAATCAATGATGATTATTCAAAACATATCACATATACCAAATACCTCTTACTTTAAGAATGTTTAGAGCTTTTTTAAGTATGGATATGTGCTTTATTCATTCTTCTAATTATTTTCACTAACCCCATATTTGCTATGAGAGAATTGGGAGGGAAGGGAGTGGAGAAAATTTTTATCGAGCTCGATTTACCAAAAAAATTTAAAAAGTGAGATTATAAAATCTATATAACTATAACATCAATATCATCAAGCACCCAGCCATTAGCAAACGCAACCCAAAAACATTACATCTCATTGTTCCCGTAGTGTCTCCCCGTGAGAGTTTTCTCTCTTCTTGAGAGTGTGAGGTACCGTCTTTGAACGGCGAGGGAGTACGGACACCACCCACCGTGGCATTCCGATAACAGTTCTAACTCAATTTCCTCCTTGGGATTTGAGGGCGAGTGAGTTGTGAGAGTGAATGTCTCTAGTTTAAGGCCTGTAGTAGTGTTCGGTGGATGCAGGCTTGGTGTAAGGATGGAGGAGAACGTACGCGCATCAGTAAACCGAGGCCCTCGGCTAAATGTGGTGTGGAAAGACTGTGAGAATACTGCAAGTAAAACCCACATGCTAATTGGTAAAGTTATCTCTAATAAAGTGGTGAGCAAAAAGTCAGTTATAGCAACTATTCGAAAGGGATGGAATCTGAATGAGAACACGGAGATAGTAGAAATGGAAGATGAGGCTTTTGTCTTCACCTTTCCCAATAGCCATGAAAAATTCCGTCTACTCAGAGGGCGACCGTGGTCTATTCAGGGTGCGTTAATGAGCATACAAGAATGGACAGATTTAATGGTTATTGATGAGGTCTCTTTTAACAAAAACCCGTTCTGGGTCCAGTTCCATAATCTCCCTATAGGTCTTTTGGAGATCGAAGAAAATATTTGTCGTATGGGTAACTTCGTTAGGGAGCTAGTATGGTATGAGAAGCCTAAAGTGGAGGGGAAGTTCTGTAACATTCCGATTTTTGGGCCTATAAGTACTAGAAATAGCCTGAATGGGATATGCTACCAGACCCCTTTTTAGTAGAGGTCCTAAAGATGAGAAAGGAAGTTAAAGCAGTTTCAGGGACTAAACTGCAAAATGAAAGTTTTAAGGGGCTAAAGGGTAATCAAAGTTAGAGGCTCCAGTAAAGTCTCAAAGGCCCAGAAAGAGAAAAGAGGCTAGATACAGACCAAAGGTTAAGTTGGAAGCCTCAAAGAGATGGTTTATGAGGTTGAGCCTAAGCAGAGGTAAAACCGTAAATTCAGAAAGTTACGGCCATCAGGGGTAAAAATGAAAAGTACTTAGAAAATTCTAAGAAAATCCCAGAAAATGGAAATAATATTCTAAGGCTCTTTTGTGAAGAGACATGATGAAAATACCCCTGAGGTAACTTAAAAGGAATTTATAAGTTTATGGCTCAATTTGAGATGTAGAGGTAGATTTAATTGTTTGAGTCATAAGGAAACCTCAGAAAATTATGGTAAAATAGGGATGTATGATCTAAGAGACTATAGAAAATTATAAAATTAGTCTCATCCCCAGAAGACCAGCAAAATGGCTTTAAGAATACTTAAAAGCCAGTTATGCCGAAAAAGGGCATTTTAAAGAATGATTTTTTAAGTGGGGCTACAGGTTGAGTTATGACCTGAGAAAATTCACAGATTTTCTCTAGAATATGAGGAATTTTATGATATTTTTGGATAAATTTTTGGAGCTCTGGATTGAATAAAATGCTCCAGTCAAATATTGAATAATTCTGTCCCCTAAATAGGAGACAAAACCAAAGAAAATATCTAAGAGCCATTATGACGATGCTGAGCCAGCGTGCTGAGTCATCAAGCGTAATCATGACACCTACGAGTCATCATGCTGAGTCAGCGGAAGATATTTATGGACAGCATAAAAATCAGAACGCAGTATGGGAATATTTTAGACAGTCTTTTGTCTACCCGTTATAGTGAAATCTCTACTGCGTGACTCAGTAAGGTTAAGTAGCCTGTCAGTAGAGCTAATTATTTTCATCTATGCTCCCCTGAGATGGTGCCATATATGTACCTTTTATTGGCTAGAATTTTAAGAAGAAGTTGTCCCAACGGTACAGGGTAAGTCAGGACCTGAAAAATATCCGTTACAGTGCAAGATTGGCTTGATAGGTGGAGAAATAATTAAGAAAATATTTTTGCACGAATTTTCCATTTATTTTCTCCCTATTTTAATGCCATAAATGATGAAAGGACATGAAAGTGACAAGTGTACGGTTAGATGAGAAAAAGAAAATATTACGTGTACGGCTAGATGCAAGACACATGTGCGGTTGGATTAAAGACATGTGGCTTGATGATGTAAGCATGATGTTATCATGATGAGGTAAGCATGATGTCATAGGACACTTGTCACCGTAAGATCAAAAGAGAAAATGGACGGTCCAGATCGAGCCACGTATTTTTAAGATCAACGGTCCAGATTCAGTCTGTTTTTCTATAAATACCCCCTCCCCTCCCTACCATTTCGTCCAAGTATAAGGAATCCATGGGGAAGCTCTTGCAAAATGGTTTCTAGAGAGAGAAAGAAGAGGGAGAAAGAAAGGCCAAGTGGTTCCAAGCCAGATCAAACTCTAAAACAAGGTATGTGATGGTTATAACACCTGATTTTATGCCTATTTCGGATTAGTTACTGTGCGTATCTGATTCTGAAATTTTGCATGCTTAAAGTACACTTTGTAAGATTTAAATCCATGGGTAGAACACTTCATTTGGATATGTGTACGATTTATGGTGATTTTTCAAAGTTAGGGTTTGAAATCTGGAAACAGTATTGAACTTTTGGAAGAGTTTCGAGTTCCGTACAGTTCTGGTACTGTTCGGCGTAGAATTGGTTCATGAAACTATTTTTCCTTTAAATTTAACTTAAGGAGATTTCAGTGAGACTTGGAAGCACTCAATTTGGATTTTTCTAGAATTAATTATGAATTTTCAAAGTTGAGCAAAAATTCTGGAAATTCTGTGTGAACAGTACCCGCGAAGCAAAATATCCAGATTTGGGATTCTTGAATCTAAGGCCATCTAAAGTGGTCCTAATTGACAAGAAATGGATCTTAAGGATGGAAAATGATAAGATTTATGTTAGAAAAGTTGGAAAGAAAACCCTAAGACTAAGAGAAAGGGTTGAGGTTCAAGAAAGCTAGTCTTGAACTTTATGTAATCTAGTGGTCCTAATGGATTGTATGATCAATGTGACTATGTTTAGGAACTTTGGACATCCAAGAGGATATTTGGTGATGTTGACCGAATGTCCACATGGTTGGAAAGACAAGGGAACCAAAGGAAAAGCAAGGGGAAAGCCACGTTACAAGGTAGTGAACTTACCTATACTGTGTGCTTGATATGTATGCTTGCATGATGTGATTGTGTAGCCATGATGTGACTAAGCTATGATGAAATGTTTGCAAAGTTATGTTTGCAAGTTTATGTTATGTTTTGCCTTGGTAATATGTTATGGAAGCATGAAATGCTTTAGCTTACTTTCCATGGCATTCATGTGTTAATGTTATAACATGTCATGCATGTGCATTATGTCTTGCATGCTTATGGGTAGTGTTTGCTACTGAGATTCCCCCGAATCTCACCCCTCCCTAACCAACCATTTAGGTCAATCAATGATGGGCAATAATGGCATGAGAAGCAAGGAGAATAAGCGCAGAATTATTCTTGTTAATGGATGAGACTGTTGATAAATGTATAATTCTACTATTTTGTAAACTATGTTATGGATGCCAATGATGCCATGTATTTAACTATAATGTCTATGGCATAAATAGAAATGTATGAGAATGAATGGGAAAGAGTAATCCCAAGTTATCTATGTCAAAGAAATAAAAAGAATTAAAGAGATGTTAAGGGATAAAACGTAAGTCCTGGAGCAGTGAGTTTGTAGCTCCAGTTTGACCTATCAAACGAGTGAGTTAGCTCATAATATTTGGCAAGCAAAGAGATCTGATGTTTCTCTTTAAAATGAGGTGTAGTTTACCTGATTCCGATAACCGAGCAGAAAGTTATGCCTTTTCAAAGTTAGGCAAAAATACAATAAAAATCCAAAAATGACCAAATGAACAGTAACTTTTTCAAAGGAAATTGAGCTCGAATTTCAAAGTAATTAGTTGAGAAACTATTTTTCCTCAAAATTTTATCCAAAGATCTTTCTGTAGAACTTGGAATCACTCAATTTCAATTTTTCTACAATTAGTTACGAATTTTCGAAGTTTGTCACATTTTAAGGTGACAATGAATAGTAACCCGTAAATGAAAATTTTCAAACTTGATTTTTCATCAATTGTAGCCTTCAAAAGTGATTCCAAATGCTTCCGCAAAGAAAGTTAATTGATTTAAACATGAGGTGTTGCAAGTTCCACCGAAGCTTTGGGCGGGCACAAGTACTGGTGGATGTCAACAAGCCACTGGTCTATGGCTTTTGGGTAGGAAGGCCAGATAATTCAAAAGTTTGGGTCTCTGTCAAGTTTGAACGCCTTGGCATTTTTTGCTATCATTGTGGCTTAATTGGGCATGACTTTAGATCCTACAGAAGAGAAGTTGTAGTCGATGGTAATGGTAAAAATGTCTACGGCCCTTGGCTATCTGCTAGAGCAGAAAGAGATAGAGATGAAGCTATGATGAAATATGACCAAGGATGGACGGAGGAAGATGACTGCAAAAGTTCAGCAGCGCGTGCAGAGCAAATAGGGAAAGCGCGTGCAATAAAAAATGACAGATAGGGAAGTAGGAGTAATGGGGGTATGCAGCGTGATGGGACTGAGGCGAAAAAACGGCTGGAATGGTAAGAAGACTCTTCCCACAATGCTGATGGGATGGACCACTCGAATCTAGTGTGTGAGACAAATAGTGTGACGGAAGAAGAGGGAAGGAGTTCTGGTGGGCCTAATGTAGAAAAGAAAGCCTATATGGCGGGAATCAGAGTCAATCCTTCTATCTCTAAAAGTAAGTCTTTAGTGGACCAGATTGTTATAAGCCCACCCTGGGATCTTCCAATGTCCCCTATGGATAAACAAGCCTCCTCCAGTGGACCATCTACTGACCAGCTTAATATGGCAATAATTCCAGCAAACCAACTGACCCCAATATCTGACGTTGCAACACGTCTTGATAGAGTCAAACTCAAAAGAGGAGCAGAGGATCCTAAGTCACCGACTGAAGGTAAGCGTAGGAAACTATTCTCATCCCCAACTAAAGAAGCTCCGAGTAACAAAAAGATTAAATCCCCAAAGAAAAGCCCGAGAAGAAAAAGCTTCCGCTGAGTGAAACAAAGCTTGAGAAACAGACAAGTATCAGCACTTAAACCCTCTGAAAGTAATCAATCTGAAAAGGAGATTGATTTCCCTGAGAGCTGGTTCTCCTTTAAAGGTGGCAATGACAAGTTGGCTGAAGGCTCCGGTGGCTGTCCTCCATCAGCCACCGAGGGGCCATGAGTATCCTAGCTTGGAACTGCCAAGGGTTGGGGAATCCCTTGGCAGTTAAAAACCTCAAGGAAGAGGTTAGGAAAAACAAACCCCAGGTGGTTTTCCTCATAGAAACCAAGAAGAAGGAGAGTTACCTAGAAAGAATCCGCAAGGTATGCCAATTTGATGAATCTTGGTATGTTGCACCAACTGGAAAAGCAGGAGGTTTGGCTCTCTGGTGGGTCGATTCTGTGGTAATTAACATACTCAGCAACTTAAAAAATGTGATTCACACTATGACGTCCTCAAACTACTGGAACCTCCCTAGGTATGTCTCTTTCAGATACGGACCGCCTAAAGAAGCTGAACGGATGAGAATTTGGGATTAGATGAGACTTATAGCAAAGAATACTACTAATGCGTGGCTCTGTGTTGGAGACTTTAATGACTTTATGGCGCAACATGAAAAAATGGGAGGCAATCCTCACACAATCCGCAGAATTATCAACTTCCAGCGGTTCATTTCAGACTATGAGCTAATGAACTTAGAGGCTAAAGGAGCAAAATTCACTTGGTGTAACCAACGCATTGGGGAAGATCATGTCAAAGAAAAACTCGACAGGGCTCTTTGTAATGTTGAATTTAGAGAATTATTCCCAAAAGCTCTAGTCCTTCACCTGGAACCGGTAGCCTCAGATCATCATATGCTACTAGTGCATCTTTGCTTTAATGACACAAAAACACCTAGAAGCTTTAAGTTCGAGGCAATTTGGGTTACCCACCCTGATTTTCCAAACATCATTAAGGAGTGTTGGAAACCTGAGGAAAATAAAGGCGGTAGTAATATAATCACCTTTATCATTTGCCTAAATAGATGCAGAGATAAACTTGTCAAGTGGAGTAGGAAATACTTCCCCAATAACAAGAAGATGATAGCAGAACTCATTAGGAAAATAGAAAGATTAAAAGCTGAAGTGTACACCCTTGAGTCAAAGCAAAGTATTGAGCAGTTCACTTCTAAGCTAGAAACAATTTGGAAGAAAGAGGAAGTGTATTGGTGGCAAAGATCTAGATCCAATTGGCTACAAGCTGGGGACTATAATACAAAATTCTTCCATAGGTCAACGATAATCCGAAGGCAGCGGAACTTGGTAGTAAAACTCAAAAATCATCTTGATATATGGGTAGACAAGGAAGAAGAGGTTGCCAGAATGATTAAAGACTTCTATTCATCTCTGTTTACTAGCAACATACAGGGACACTTTGATAATGTGATTTATTATGTGCGTCTGAAGATCACTGAACAGCAAAACATCCTCTTAACAGGTCCTGTCACTGAAGCGAAGATTAAAGATGCTACTTTCCAACTCGATGCCTTCAAAGCTTCAGGCCCTGATGGCTTCAATGGACACTTCTATCAGGTTTCATGGACAGAGGTAAGGCTTTCTCTCGTCAAGATGGTCCGAGGATTTTTTGACCATGGGGATATGCTAGAGTCTTTAAATGAAACAAATCTGATTCTGATTCCCAAAGTTGATGCCCCTGAAACAGTTTCCCAGTTTAGACCTATAAGTCTTTGTAATTTTGCTTATAAAATTATAGCAAAAATTCTTGCTAACAGACTTAAACTTGTACTGGATGGCTATATTTCTGAATACCAAAGGGCCTTTATCCCTAATAGACTGATACAAGATAACAGTATTATTGTGCATGAAGCCTTCCACTACCTAAAGAACAAAGTCTCAGGAGATAAATTTGAGGTAGCCTTCAAAATGGACATGAATAAAGCCTATGATAGATTGGAGTGGATTTTTCTGGAAAAAGTTATGATTAAGATGAATTTTGACCCTAAATGGGTAAATTGGATTATGTCCTGTGTTCGCAGTGTACATTTTAATATTCAGCTTTTAGGAAAGAAAATTGCTTCAATTGCTCCCCAAAGGAGCCTCAGACAAGGGGACCCTTTGTCCCCCTATCTTTTTATTTTAGCCTCTGAAGCTTTATCTTCCATGATTTCCTTTCACACTGCTCATGGAAATCTGAAAGGAATCAATATTACAAGAGGAAGCCCTATGTTAATACATAGTCTTTTTGCGGATGGTACTATCATTTTCTTGAATGCTCACATTGATAACTGTAGCCTATTCATGAAGTCTTTGCAGGACTATTGTAACGTAACGGGGCAGCGAGTAAATTATCAAAAATCTAGCCTATTCTTCTCAAGGAATACTCCGGATGACGTGAAAGCAAAGGTTGGTGAATGCCTAAATATTGTAGAAGTAGAAGATCCAGGGAGATATCTGGGCCTCCCAATTTTATGGGGAAGATTGAAAAATGCTGCCCTAGCTTATGTGAGAGATAAGATGGGAAGAAAAGTGCAAGGCTGGAAGAAGAAATGCTTATCCTTTGCGGGACACGAAATCATGATCAAAGCAGTAGTGAGTGCAATCCCCATCTATCCCATGTCTTGCTTTAAGTTCCCTAAGAACACTTGCATAGCCCTGGATAGCTTGGTTTCAAATTTCTTCTGGAGTAACTCGGAAGGATCTGGGAAAATTCACTGGCCTGAATGGAAAATGCTGTCAAAATCTAAAAAAGAGGGAGGCTTGGGCTTCAAGGACTTTATGGCCTTTAATAGTGCTCTGTTAGCCAAGACAGCCTGGCGTATTCTAAACAATCCCGACAGTTTGTGGGTCCAAGTGCTAAAGAGCATTTATTTTCCAAATACCTCTTTTATGAAGGCCACTAAAGGGCCTAAAGCTTCATGGGTCTGGGATAGTATACTGGCTAGGCGAGATTTCTTAAAGGAAAATCTGTGTTGGCAGGTTGGGACTGGTCACTACATAGACGTGTTCAAAGATCCATGGGTCCCTGGGGCTAAGCAATCTTGAATACCTATCAATATCGATCCCTCAGTTAACCAAGATATGGTTGTGGCTGATCTCATTCAAGATAGAAGCTGGAATTTGCTACCCATTAAAGAGATAATTGATAAACAGTATTTGGACTTGATTGTTAAAATCCCTCTTACAACCCTTCCGCGAGATGACAAGATGATTTGGGCTCCTGCTAAGGATGGGATCTATAGCGTCAAAGCTGGGTATAGAGTAAAAGCTGCTGCTTCTGAAAGCAGAAAGGGAATAGCTCGAGCATCAACATCAAGGAAAGTGGACACTTGAATCTGGTCCACAGTTTGGAAACTGAAAGTTATGCCCAAAATACAGAACTTTATCTGGAGAGTTTTAAACAATGCACTGGCCTCAAAAAAAGCTTTATACAAGAGAAATTGTGCTCCAAATCCTGTATGCCCTGTCTGCGGTGATGAAACTGAATCCCTTGAATACTTATTTCTGTTATGTGATTGGGTCAAGGCTGCTTGGTTTGGCTGCTCTATGGGAATTCACGTTTCTCCTAGAAGTATCAAAAGCATGGGACTCTGGTTGGAAGAGATACTAATGATTAAAGATCTTGACTTTGATTACAGTAAAGCATATGTGACCTCTATGCTATGGGCTATCTAGAAGCTGAGATGCCGTATGGTCTTTGAACAAGTCGTTTCGAACCCTTCAGAAGCCATAGAAATGACGAATAGAACCATAAAGGAGTTCTGGGAAGCAAAATCTCTGTTTCCAAAGGCACCCAACTTGGTGGATACCAAAACTATTTACAAGTGGAGGAAACTGCAAAGTAATACTATCAAGATAAATTGTGATAGGGCCTTTTGTGAGAAAAACAAAAAAACAGGTATAGGAATTGTTTGCAGAAACTCAGAGGGTCTGTTGATTAAAAGCTGGGCAGAAAAAGTGAGGGCTTACTCTGCCTTCTACGCTGAGATGCTGGCAATAGGTAAGGCAGTCAAATTAGTTGCTGATTGGAATTGGCAATCTGTAATCATTGAGATGGACTGTCAAGATCTCTATAAAGCTGTGAGCCTGTGCTCCTTTCATCACTGCCCATGGAGTCTTCATGGACTGCTGAATGAAATCATTGATCTAGTGCAAGAACGAAGATGTGTCTCCTTCTCTCTCATTCCTTGAGAGGGCAATTCTGTAACTGATTGTTTGGCTGCTTTGGCTTCAAGGGAGGTGGGACCTAACAGTCTGATCACTGAATCTCCACCTCCTCTAGCTACTATCATCCTTCGTGAAGCACAGGCCAATGATGGTGTATATCCTGACCAGCAAAGCTTGGAGGCCGAAAGGGAGGGAATTGGCTAATGTTTTTTGTCTTTATTAGCTCCTTGTTATTTTGTCGGTTGTTGCTTTTCTTTCTTCCGTGTTGAACTCCCTGTTTTTCTATTTCAATGAATGCCTCTTTGCTAGTCAAAAAAAAAGAAAAGCAAACGCAACCCGGCTCCTCTCACAGAGTACTTTTCACATGAATAGAAATGGCTTCAATAACACTTTGCCGCTCAATATTTTGGGCTGCGTGTCTTGGATTTGAATTTCAAATTTGGATATTCTTCTCTTTTCTTCATTCCTTCTCTTCCTTTTATTTCTTATCTATGTTTTTTTCCTTCCTTTCTAAGACTCCTCTCTTTTTCTCTCTGTGTTAATCTTCATCTTCTTCACTTGCGGATGTTAACGGGAACATTTTTGCTCATCTAAGCTAAAAGTTTGAAGGTAGGATTTCTCTTCACCTTCTTTGTCTTCTACCCTACCCTTCTTCATCTTCTATTCCTTCATCATTGCTTCTCTTTTCGTTACTCACTTTGCTTCTCTGCTTCTACTAGAAGTCGATGCTTATTGTCTACACTTTTAAAAGGTATGGGATCTTGCTTATAGTTTGTTGCTCATTTGTTCCTAGTTAGTTGGATGCTTCTTGCCATCGGTAGCTTGATTTGTTCTTCTTGGTAAGGAAGTTTTGATTTTCTTTGACATGTAATTTTTGTGTGTGACTTTGTTTTTTGGAAGATTCGTGTAGTCGAGTTTGTGGAAACCCCCATAGTTGATCATGATATATGGCCTGATGTGCTACAAGCTAGGCTTTTGTAGCAATGCAAAGGAAATGATGTTCATTAAGGTTTGCTTATGTTGGTGATGTTTGTGGTTATATTGAGATGTAATTTTATTGCGATAATCTAAAATGCAATGTAATTTAGTTTATTTGGCATTTTAGATTGGCCAAATTTTCTCCCAAACAAGTATTTTGACGAATAGCCAAGTTCCTTCTCCTCTGCTTTATGAAATATAGTTGGGTTTATAATGGCTTATGGCATTGCAGATATTGAACTTACATTAGAGACGTGGTTTGTCACTACTTGAAAGAGAAAAGAAAAGGACATGGGACTAATCCTTCAAGTTCAATGGTGCCCATCTTATCTCTGTGTTTATCCTATCTCCTATTTCTTTCCATCTATCTCTTGAATATGAATGTTCCCAATTTATATTAACTTTTGTGGTCTTTGAAATTTTTCTCCCAAAGGAAGCATGCTCTTGTAGCAAAATAAATGATGTTACCAGAATGATCTTAATGGTGAAATCTATTTGTTTATTTCTAAAAGTATTTCTCTTTAGTTCTCTCAATTAGTTGATATTGTATTGCTACTAAAAGCAAAGTTTGCAATATCCCTCCAAAGTAGTGGGGGCAATAGTTAAGTATTAGCTAATTTTATTTATTAACTAACATTTAATTATTTGATTTATTTGAATTTTTGAATTAAATAGCTAGATTTGAGCTTAAGAACTATGCTCCTTGACTCTGTAGAATAATTGATCGTAGTTAGATCAAAGCTAAGAAAATTTGCAAAGAATATGAGGATGGGGTTGAAAGGTTTCTTCAATTTGCTTAGAGAAATGCCCCTAACAAAAAGATGGCTTGTATTATTTTTTTTATGCCAAGTGCTTAAACATCAATCAACGGAGTATTCCTAAGACCAAAGTATCTCATCTATAATGGGATAAATTTAAGGCACACAAATTGGATATGACAAGGTGAAATTAGAAAGATTTCCTTGACTTGAAAGGAGAAAGTTGTGAATGATAATTTAGTGATAGAATTTTGAATATGTTCTATGATATAAGGTCTGAGTCCTTTACATAGCTCTCTTTGACATGTAATGGCTTGTATAGTAATGTAAAGATTAAGGTATAAAAATGATTACATAAGGTTAACAATCGTGTTAAAGTTGATAAATCTGAAGGCAAGAAATAGTTGGACCCATGCTAGTTTCACGGAATTGCTCAAGTTGTTGAGTAATATGCTTCTTAAAGTGAATTTACTTCTAAAAGGAATGTATAAGGCAAAGAAAATTTTGTGTCTAATGAGTTTGAAATATAAGAAGATATATGCATGCCTTAATGACTACATACTATTCAATAATGAGTATGAAGAGTTGAATAAGTGCCCTAAATGTGGCACTTCAAGATATTAAGGAAAGAAAGATAGTAGTGATTGCGATGAGATGACCAAAAGTCCTCCTTTAAAGATTTTGTGGTATCTTCCAATAATATCACGATTTAAGTGTTTGTTTGCTAAAGCTACAAAAGTCAAGAAGTTGAAATAGTATTCTGATGAGCTAGTATGTGATAGAAAACTTCGTCCCCTATTGATTCTCCTCAATAAAAGGCCATAGATAAAAAAATTTCTCGATTCGATAGTGAGCGAAGAAACCTTTGACTTGGGCTCTATATGGATGGAATCAATCCATATGGTAATCTTAGTAGATAGCTGGTTTTCCGTGCAATTTACAACTTGTCTCCTTGGTTATGTATAAAAAAAAAAGTATATTATGTTGTCTTTGGTGATCTTAGGCGCTAAAACTAAAATATCCTTCCATTTATCCTCTTTAGTACACGTCCAAAAATGTTCAATTTAAGCAAATCACAAAATGAGCCTGTAGATTAAAAATTTGAAATTTCATTCTTGGGTTACTCTTCATCAGTGAATTCCAAATTTTTAGTCTAATTTTGAAAATTCGTAACTAACGATAGAAAAATTGTATTGAGGTGATCTAAATTGTCATTGAAAAATATTTCAATTCTCTACAGGGCAAAATACTCATTGGTTCATTTACTTGCCCATTTAGTACAGTAAATTATGTGAAAGTATACTGTTCATTTGGTCAAACAATATTTTATAGCTTTTCTGTCCTAAATTTGAACAATCATATCTGTTAGCACACACATCCATTTCACCTTATCTACCACTTGTTTAAAGTTTGAGATGTGTACTAATTGCTCACAAAGCTACAAGGGCAGATGCATTCATTTACTTCACTTTTGCTCTGTCTCAACTTTACTACACATTGAGAGTTATTTATCCCCTTTACTTTGTACTAACATATCATAGTTATTCCTTGCATACTAATAATTATTTCAACATTATGTAATTCATTCTCATACTTTAACATGCTCCATCATCTATGCTATCATTATCATTTAACATATATAATATCATTGGCACTATCTGTATATACATTAACATAGAAATTGCATAATGTAATATAACACATTTCCTCAATTCTTCTCTTCCTTTCTTTGCTTTCACTTTATGTATCCTCTTGCTTACTTATTAACTTCTATTAGGTTTGGTTAAGGGAGGGTGAGATTCGGGAGAATTTTAGTAGCAACATTACCCAATGCAAGATAAATGCTAGGTGGATGACATGCTTGGTACACGCTCTCATGCTTTCATACTTATAAAATGACATGCTCTAATGTTCAATATTTCATTTACACATAGCATTAAAATATACAAGAAATAGAGCAACATCCAATCTTTCATATTCCACATTATTATCAAGCAATATTAATATACAAGCATACATATTAAGCACACAATAAGAGTAAGTTTACTGTCTTATATCTTTAAGCTTTCTCTTGGTTCCTCTTGCTCCCTTTGCCTTTAACCATTTAGGCTGCTTGCTCAACCTTTTTCATTCATCTTCCCTGATGTCTTATGGCTCCAAATACATTAGTACAAAATGGCATTTACTTATTAGAGCTATGATTGCAATCAACATCAATATTTTGCTCTTTTTAATACACATTGACTTCTAACTTTTGAACTTGATTTTTAATCTTTCTAAGATTAGTTCCACATGCTATTCTCTCATAATTTTGCATGTAGAATCTATTTTTAGGCTCAAAATTGTCAAAATTGAAATCCTCTCTACTCAAACAAGTTTGGCAGAATTGCTTAGGGTTTAGGGTTCAAATTTCAATGCTTCCAAGCTTATTTTTCCACTCATACCTTACACAATTTTTCATTCTAAACTCATTGAAAGCATAAAAATTATCAAAATCTAACCCTAAGGCATAAAGCTTAGCTTGGCAAAAAACTACAAAGAGTTAGGGGGAGTTGATTTCAAACAATTTCCATCACAAGATCACTTGATTCTTGCCCTATTCTAGCCTTTAATCTTTAATCTAACTTCCAACAATCCTTTCCCTTACTTAAACAAATTTGACAGCACTTCCCCATAGGTTTTCATCCTTTCCAAACTTAACAAAATCACATCCAATCTCAACAAGACAAAGAGCAAGCAAACACATCAAAAACCATAGTCATACCATACCTCGAAGTTTGGAATTGCCTTGGACTTCATACTCTTTCTCTTTTTCCTTTTTCCACACTACTACAATGAAGACTTTTTACTTCTGTTTTGCATGACTTTTTACGTCTGTTTTGCAGGGGACATGAAAAGAAGGGACATAAAAAGTACCCCCTTTTTACTTCTGTTTTGAACAGACAAGAAAAGTTGTAGTATTCACGTCTGTTTTGTTTAAAACAGACGTGAATTCACGTCTGTTTTTGGAGAAACAGAAGTAAAAAATTTCGCTAAACAGATGTGAATGTCTTCTGTTTTTTTTAAAAAAAAGATTCAGTTCGTATATATTACTTCCCCTACAGCCACAATAGCCATAATAGCCACTTTCCAGCAAGTTGAAATAGTATGAACCAGTCAATATTTTCAGCCAAGACATATCAACATCATAACTTCATCTATATAGACACATTAATTAACTAACTAGTCAAAAAAGAAGAACAAATTACAAAAGTCAATATTGATAACCTATTGTCTCTAAACATAAACTTGATCAATCCCTGGACCACAATTCTTGAAGCAGTTGCTGTGCCAAAAGGTCTCGGATGAAGTTAATGTCATCAATAGTATATGAACAATCATTATCAAAAATCTGTAAATTGACAAATGAACAAATTTAAACATAGGAAGAAAATAAAATAAGTAACAATTCAATTTAAAAATTCAACTATTACAAAACTAAAATTATATTTACTTGCCTCATCAAATTTTGTAGTACATCCGCTCTCAATAATCTCAAACATATAACGGATAATGTAATATCCGCACTCTGTTGGCCCTTGTTGCTTAGCACACTGCAAATCACAAGGAAATGATAATCCAAATTCATATATAAAATAATTGCCATCAATGAAAGAACTTCAATTTAAAGTACTCACTAGGATATATCCAAGTTGTTGAGCCATTTTTGTCGGAACGCTTCCCACCAGTTATATAATAAGTCTTTAAAGCCCTATAAGCAAATGAAAGCACAAGTTAAATAATTTATATTGAAAACAAAATTATTGATCTACATTAAGGTACTTACGTGTTGAAAACGCCCCTCATCTCACTGCTTGGACGACGACCCAAGGGATCAAACCAGTAGATGACATTGTCAATGGGACAAGAAACACACAAACTCCAATGACAACTGCATCATAGAGTAAGACTTATACATTACTGGATATCACAATAATTCTTAACAATTTAAGTATGTATAAATAAATATAATTAAGCTACTTGCCCTTCAATAATTGGTGCCAAATAACAAGGTAATTTAGTGTCTCCAATCGTATTGCCTACATATCTGATTCTCCTATCTAGTGGGTTGTACTTCTTCTAGACACTTGCAGGGCATAAATATCCATACAAATTTCTCTTCTCCATTGATGACATGCATTTGTTATGGAAGAAGCTATCATTGAATTGAAATAAGATAATTATTAGTATGTGAAAGTAAGAAATTAGAAATTTAAGTTAGAAATGAAAAAGTAAACTTATATGATTGCTAATTGAACCCATGCTATGTCCAACTCCTTCAAAGATAAGAAATCCCTGATATCTTTGTTGTCAAGTCCAAAGAAATATGATTTTTCTTCACCCACAATCCCTACAGGCATCTTTATGTCGACCTTGTTAATTGTTTTCTATTCCTTATATAATTGTGCCAAGCAGGGATATCTATTAACATCTTTCTGGTCCTAATGAAACATCAAATAAACATAATAAGTATTATAAGTATTATGTTAAAAAAATGCACACAATATAGAATAACATTTTCTTACCATCACAGGTATTATCTCCTCATCAACAAGGTGTCTAGGCCAAAGAATGAAAGTTCCAATTGCCTAACCTAACTTCACAACTTTAGCAGTCGGGAATGGCACATCCACACCTGTCTCTCCCTCTCGAACAATTGTAACTGTAACCCTCACTTGGTCCTCTTGAATATGTTGGTGATCGATAGTGCTCCCTTGATTGTAGAGGAAGCGTCAGCAACAACACGCATCCTTGGGACCTCTAAACGAAGACAACAAGGTTGTCCAAAGTCCGGCATGGGACTACTAGGATCATGCTCTCCCAATGCCCTCGGTGGATTACAACTGTCTTTAGTGCTAGGAAAGACGGGGAAATCCTAAATGAGAGAAATGCAAGTATTAAATTAAATAAAAAAATGTTGGTAAAACTCAACATCAATTTAAGTGAAATTGATTACAAACCTGGGGTGTGCATTGTTGTTGAACTGTCCCAATTTGCATGCTAGAGATCATAGATTTCATCTCATCACGAAGCTCAGCCATAAGCTCTTTTCGAAGTGACTGGTGTAACTGGGCCTCAATCTTGACCTCTAGCTTAGATTGGAGCTCATCACGAACTTGGTCTCAAAGTTTAGCTATCATCTCATCAGTGGGCTGACTTCGTAGAGAAGCTCGTGAAGTTTGTCCAAAATATTGGGTAAGACCAACTGTCCTCCCACTACTAGAAAAAAGGCTTTTCACAGCGGTTAAAAGTGGCTTTTCACAGCGGTTTTGAAGGCGAAGTTGATAAAGGCGACATTGAAAGGTAAAGAAAACACGGCGGTTTCAAACCGCCGTGAAAGTTTATTTTCCACGACGGTTTTACATTTGACCGCCGTGGAAAATCCATTTTCCACGGCGGTTAAAAAAAAAACTGCCGTTGAAATTTGAATTTCAACGGCGGTTTTTTTATAAACCGCCGTGGAATATACTTTTAACGGCGGTTATATATATAACCGCCGTTAAAAATACATATTTTTTTTTTAAATTCTGCTTGATTTTCATTTTTACCACCCTGCAGTTTATAGTTCCAAATAAATGTAGGTAGTGCAGATCACGCAGAACAAGATCAATTAGCTAGTTAATATATATACAGCATTGAAATTTCTTTTACACAATTCGAAAATAGGGAAACCGGCCAATATAATAGAACTAAGTGGTTAATTAAGACCAAGGAACACGTATTGGCTAGGTCTAACAATTCTGAAATAGAAGTAACTACTTCTCTGGACAATGGAAATCATGAACATGTACATATAAGAGGGAACCGAGAGAAAACATCTAACAATGAATTTTTTGAGAAATAACCTATCTATTTGAAAGCTAAATTTCAATTTTTTCCACCAATGTTGTTGACAAAGTGTCCCTCATCAAGTTGATGTCATCCATGAGATATGGCGCAGTATTTTGAAATATCTGTTAATCAAAAATAACATAGTAAACTTAGTCAAAAATGTGAAATGAATTGAAGAACGTCATGCAACGTAACTCATCTTTACCTCATCTAATTTCTCAGTCGTTCCTGTCTCAATTATGTCATTCATGTAGCGGATGACATAATATCCACACTCAACATGTCCTTGTTGACAACGGTACTAAAAAAATAAGATATAAAATTGAATATTAGACATTATTGATTATAAACATTAACTTTAATTCATCTAAAAATGTTTAAAAGTTAGTTCAAAACAACATATGCCTTTGGAAGAATCCATGTTGGTGCTTGTCTATTTTGTTTAATCGCCACAACATTAAAAGTATGAAAAGCCCTATCAACATTATAAGAGAAAATGATATTAGAGCATGCTTGTATAAACTTCACAAGTAATAAATATATAAATAAAAACTAACGTGTCGATGACATCTTTGGTTTCTTCGGATGGACTTCCACAGAGTGAATCGAACCAGTAAACTTTGTTGTCAAAAGGGGCACAAGCAATTAGAGTCCAATGATAACTGCAAAAGGCAAACCATGTTAATTATAACCTGACACATACAACTTGTATATCTCAAATACAATAATACACTTACCCTTCCATGTAAGGTGCAAAATATATTAGCTTTCTGGTCTGAGTCATTGTGGTCATAATGTAGATTGACCTTGCTTCCACAGTATTAAATTCTTTCTGCACCCTTTGAGGACACATAAAGCCATATGTTCCTTCAAGTCCTCTGTTTCGACAGATTTGATTAAAGTGCCTGTTGTTCAAGTAAAAAACATTAGGACATGCATGAAGTATAATATGTAATAAGAAAATGATATTGTAACTTACAAAATAGCGAGCTGCATGAAGGCTATATCAAGCTCCTCAAAGTTGAGGAACTAACGAGGTCCCTCTTGTCAATGGTGAAGTCGTATGTTATATCTGAACCCACAACCCCCAACGGCATCTTGAAAGTCACAGGCTTATCCATGTTTGGCACCATGGAATGAAGAACCTCCAAACTGGAATACATAAGCGCAACATCACCAGGAAGAGGCAAGAGTACAGGATCAGATGATGCGCTCGTTGTGGCCTTCTTTGCTGCCGCCTTCTTCACCATTGGCTTTGCAATAAGTCTCTTTGGCCACAAAATGAAATGTCCTTTAGCTTGGGCCAAGAGTCGAACCTCATCAGTAGGATTGGGCACTGGTGTACCCCCTGACCACGAACAATCCTCTCCACTGTCACCCTTGCTTGATTGCTCAGAATTTTGTTGCCGTGAATCGTTGTGCCCATGAATGCTCAACCACTAGCAACATGAACAGGTGAATTTTCATAATCCACATAGAGAGAACACGGCATCCCATTGTCTTCGACAGGGTCAGGGCTAGGGTCAGGGTCAGACACTGTCAGTGGCTGTGTCTGATTATTACTGCCCTTTCCACTTTTTATCACAGGTGAACCCTGAAACATAATATGAAATTAGTTAAGAAACATTAAATAAGTTTAAATGGATCAAATGAATCTTTAGAAGATTTAAAAAGATGTGTGATTATTACCTGGGAAGGTTCAGATACTCGGGGCATCTGGAATCCGCTCGTACCCATCATCATCAGAGTCTGTTGAAACTTGGCATCGAATTCGTCACGTATCTTTTGCATCTCTGCCATGTGTTGTTGACTTAGTTCAGCTCGAACTCTCTGTTTCTTCCTGTAGTCGTTGGTCGAGCTCCTCTTTAGATACCATGTTAGCGGAGGATGATCTAGTGCTTCTTCGTGAAGCAGAGCCAAAAAATTCTTTAATACCAATCCCTTTAGGGGTCCCTCGGACTCTTCGGGATGGTCAGCCTTTCCAATAGCAGTGGCCAAGATATCCATCCGTCCTTGAGGGATGAATGTACCTTGAGATAATTGCTCCTCAAGTGTATCCTATATCATTAAAGCAACAAATTCAATTTAAGATAATTGAAAAAAGCAATTAATGAAGCATAATTCTTAAATATTACTTACAATCCTCTCAGCAACAGCAGCAGACTGTGGAGTAATGTATTGACCCTTTTTAATCCTCGCCGCCTTCCATTTTTCTTGGCGAGAAGGACGCTCAATAGGTGGCATGTAGCCAGTAGGATCTGAAGCAGCAGCCATCTGTGCATTCTTCAGCCGTTCCTCCATCATACTTCTTTCCAACCCACCATACCCTGCACGAGACATGGTATGTGGGTATACATTCTGCTCAGATATTTGTTTGTTCTTCTGACTCAATGCCTATGACAATGAAACCAAATCGACAAAATTAGTTTAGTTAAATAAAATATGACCTGATTAAAAATTAAGTTTGAAGAAACCAAACCTGAAATGCAGGGTCTTCACGTTGCTTCACAAAACTCTCCCATGCCTCTTCACTAATAAATGAATATCGTTCCTTAGGATGCTCACCCTTTCTTTTTCCACGAATATAATGTTTTGTAAGCGTGGCCTTAAAATCCCTCCACGTTCATCAATTTGCTTCAACAGACGGTCTCTCATTTGCTTAGTGGCAGGAATATCAAATGTCAGCTGCAATACAATAATAGCATAGAGTTATAAAGTAAATAAGCAACTATAATTGAAACAAGTAGAGAAAACAATGCACAATATACCAATATATCCTCCCAAAGGTTTTTCTTCAAATCTTTGTCCACCTTCTTCCAGCTAGGAATGTCAATGCTAATCTTACTGCGTGCGAGATAACCCACATAACTAGTAAATTGAGCCCCAGCCTTTCCTATAGGCTTCAGATCATCATCAAACTCCACTGTAATCCTCATAGGCTGTGTGCTCTCATCATGTAAAGCTAAATGCCTCATATGGGTTGGCCCTCTACCCTTTCTCTGGCTAGTAAAAGAGCTGTCGTCACCAGAACCCTGTTGAACGGATCCGTCCATTTCCTGTTTAAAGAACAATGAATTAATAAATGTAAGAATAAGAAATATCAAGTTAATATAAAACATTATATTATTAAGTATATTTAGCAAAAAAAAAAATCAAATAATTCATTTGAGGCTTACAACGATTATCCTCCCAAATTCCTTCACAATGATCATCTCTAACAGCATAGTCATCATCTACCAAATCTAATTCAACTGCTTTAGGTCGAGTAGCTGTGAAAGGTGGGGTTTCATCAAGATTAAGCTCTAAGTCACCATCATCTCCACCAACTCCTTGCCTTTTACCTTGAAGCACGATAGACAATTTCTTTTTTGCTAGATCGGGAACGAAGAACACTTGTTTTGCTTGACTTGCCAAAATAAATGGCTCGTCTCCATATCCAAACCTCTCAAGATCGACCGAAACAAATCCAAATTCTTCATCCACTTGCACAGCATTACTATTAACCCACTTACATTTGAAGACGGGAACTTTAAACTTGGTATAACTAACCTCCCATATCTCTTCTATTATTCCATAATAGGACATTGCCGCCAACATTGGGTTTTGTCTTTAGAACTAGCAAAATGCATGGCTTCCGCTACTACCATCACCCCACTATTCTGCATAGTACTCTTATCGTCTTGGGTTTTTGTGTAAAAAGAATAACCATTTATATCATATCCACCCTAACACAAAACCTCAAAAGAAGGCCCTGTAGCTAGCCTCTGTATTGTCTCAGAAGGATTGCCATCTTTTAACACTTCTCGCTTGAACCACTCTGCAAATGACTTATTATGTTCATTAGCTAGTTGCATATCACTCTTTCTTGGATTCAAGTTCCTCAGCATATTCTTGTGAGCATTTAAGTAAGGCAAAATTTCATCCGTGTTGTTTAAAATGTATAGATGTGCCTGCATTACAACTTCTCTTGACATAGACCTCACTATGACACCCCGTGTTCCCTTGCTTCTTCTCCCCTGATCATGTCGAGATTGAGGAAGACCAACTGCCTTTACCCTATCAAGATATGCGTTACAAAACTCAACTGCCTCCTCAGCTACATATCTCTCAACAATTGATGCCTCAGGCCGATAAGGATTCTTAGAGTACCCTTTTAGGATTTTCATGTATCTCTCAAAAGGGTACATCCATCTTAAACACACAGGGCCACAAAGTCTTATCTCTCGCACAAGATGAGCTATCAAGTGGACCATAATATCAAAAATGATGGAGGAAAATGCATTTCCAATTGAGAGAGGATCACATAACCTTCATTTTCTAATTCATCAACTCAGCAGGATCAATGACTTTGCTGCAAATGGCACTAAAAAACATACAAAGTCTTGTAATAGTATTTCTCACATCAGTTTTCATAATGCCTCGAATAGCAAGTGGAAGTAATTATTGCATCAACACATGACAATCATGAGACTTCATTCCCGTTATCTTCAAATCTTGCATTGAAACAAGTTTGCTTAAATTAGAAGAATAACCTTGTGGCACCTTAATACTATTGACAAAACCACAGAAACTTCTTTTCTCTTCTTTTGATAATGTGTGCGCAGCTGGATGTAAATAAGCCTTCTTACCATCTCTTTCTTGTGGGTGAAGGACATTTCTTATTCCAATTTTGACTAAGTCTCGTCTTGTATTGATTCCATCTTTAGTCTTTCCACTTATATGCAAAAGTGTACCAACAAGGCTCTCACATACATTCTTCTCCACATGCATCACATCTAGACTATGCCTCACATCAATACTTTGCCAATATGGAAGATAAAAAAAGACAGATCTTTTTTTTCCATATATTTCTCTCACCAGCAGCCTTCTTCTTCTTCTTCTTACCGAAGACCACATTAATTCCCTCCACCTGCTGATAAACTTCTTCTCCAGTTAATGGTCTTGGAGCCATTTCATATTCTTGTGAGCCATTAAATGCCTTTTTCAATCTACGGTAAGGGTGATACCGACTAAGAAACCTTCTGTGACCAAGGTATACTGTCTTCCTGCCATGTTTAAGTTGCATATAGTTGGTGCCTTCTTCGCATATCGGGCATGCTTTATGCCCCTTAACACTGTATCCTGACAAATTTCCATATGCTGGAAAGTCATTTATCGTGGTGAAGATCATGGCATGTAAATTGAAGGTCTCTTGTTTATATGCATCAAACACATCAACACCTTCCTCCCATAATTTCTTCAGATCCTCAATCAAAGGTGCCAAATACACATCGATATCGTTTCCCGGTTGTTTTGGCCCTAAGATCATCAAAGATAGCATGATATATTTTCTTTTCATACATAACCAAGGAGGCAAGTTGTAAATTACAAGGAGCATTGGCCAAGCACTGTGTGTGCTACTAAGATTACCATATGGGTTAATTCCATCCATACAAAGCCCTAGCCGAAGGTTTCTTAGCTCGCCACCAAATTGAGGAAATTTTTGATCTATTGTTTTCCATTGAGGAGAATCTGCTGGGTGACGAAGCTTTCCATCACATATTTTCTCATCGAAATGCCATCTCAAGTTCTTTGCATCTGTGGTATTAGCAAATAGACGCTTAAATCGTGGTATTATTGGAAGATACCACAGAACTTTTAAAGGAGAACCTTTGGTCATCTCATTATAATCACCATCATCTTTCTTCATTTTGTATCTTAAAGTCCCACATTTAGGGCACTTATTCAACCCTTCATAATCATTTCTGAATAATATGCAGTCATTAGGACACGCATGTATCTTCTCATATTCCAAACCCATCGGACACAAAATCTTTTTTGCCTCATACATTCATTTCGGAAGTGAATTCCCTTTGGGAAGAATATCACTCAGCAATTCAAGCAATTCCGTAAAACTAGCATCGGTCCAACCATTTCTTGCCTTCAAATTCATCAGTTTCAATACGGTTGTCAATCTTGTGTAATCATCTTTACACCTCGGGTATAAAGGTGTCTCTGCATCACTACACAAAGTTTCAAAAGTGGAAGAAAACTGTGTAGAGGATTCAGACCTTATATCACGAAACATATCCGAAATTCTATCACCAAAGTCTTCATTCACAACCTTCTCATTTGCAGACAGTGTAGTCTTTCTAATTTCTCCATGCCATATCCAATTTGTATACCTCAAATTTATCCCATCACATATAAGATGCTCTTTTATCTCAGAAATACTTCATCGACTATTATTTAAACATTTGACACAAGGACAATAGTACAATCCATCTCTTTTACTAGGGGCATTTCTCAGAGCAAACTCAAGAAACTTTTCAACCCCATCCTCATATTCCTTGCTAATTCTCTTAGCTTTCATCCAACTACGATCCATTGTTCTACAAATTATTTAAACAACACTTTACTATCAATCAAAATTCATAACGAAGAAAAAAAAAACACAAAATAACAAACAGATTATTTATTACTAAATTCTTATATTTATTACAAAAAAATTACCAAAATTTCGAAATAAATATCAAAAAATTATAAAAAAATTTAAAAACTTCACAACTAATCAACTACAAACATTTAAACATGTTTCTAATACAGTATATAAAAAAGAATTAAGGTTTTCTCACATCCAATGCCCACCAATCAACACCAATCCACGGTTCAACCACATAAAAAATGCAAAATGAACAATACAAGCCAATCACAATGTAAAACTAACAAACCCATTTCATATATAACAGATTTTCATGGCCAAAACATTCAATAAACCAAGAAAAATTGAAAAGAATGAAAGAAAAGGATACTCACAGAGCAGAGAAGCTTCAAACGCGAAGTGAGGGCGGCGGCGGACGGCGGCAAGGCACGACAGACGGCGAGATAGTAGGGGTATGACCGGTTTTCGGTGGTGGGACAGAGGGGACCACGGCTGAGCAAGAACGACACGAAATGAGAGGCGTTCGACCACAGCAGACGGCGGCAAGGCACCACAAGCTCAATGGAGGAGTTTAAATGGTGGGATAGTGGCGGGAATGGCCGGTAATGGCAGTTTTTCGGTGGTGGGGTAGAGGGGGACCACGGCGCACTGAAGAAATGAGAAAGAAAGTGACCGAAGTTGAAGCGGAGAAAGTAAAGAGAACACACTTTCAACGGCAGTTTTCTTAAAAACCGCTGTGGAAAATATAGGCCCTCTTCAACTTATTTACAAAAATGCCACCGCGTTTTTTTCCATGTCATTTTTCTGCTTAACCGCCGTTATTTTGCGACGTTAAAAGTCTTTTTTCTAGTAGTATCCCTTCTCCTCTAACGCGTCCAGGGTGATCAAGCTTCCCAATCGCTGTCGCTAAAATGCCCATCCTTCCACTCGGACTAAATGAACCTTCATTGCTTTGCTCTTCAAGTACCTCCTATAACATTTTAAGTATGATAAAAAAGTAATGACAGTATAAATGAAAATTAATGATAAAATATAAGGAATATTACCATAAGTTAAAGTTATTTGAATTATACAACTTACAATTTTTTTAGCAATCTCAGCAACTGCTGGATTAATATATTGACCCTTCTTCATCCTTGCTTCCTTCCATTTTCTATGACGTGGAGGAGGAGGTGGGGTCTGAACAACGATACTAGGATCAGAGTTTGCAGCTTCTTGCATCGCCTTAAAGTCATTCTGCATGATCCTCTCCTCAAGCATCTTGTAACCTCCATGGGATAAATAGTGCAGATATAAATTTTTAGCTTGCCTTTCTTTATTCATCGCACTTAATTCCTGTGGAAAAAAAAAACAAAGTAAATTGAGTAAGTGAAGTAAATTAAATCAAAATTAAATGTTTTATAAGGCAATGTACCTGAAATTTAGGATCATGCCGTGATGCCACAAACCTCCTCTAATCATCTGGATCAAGGAAGGAGTATTTTTCGCACGGATCATCATCTTTCTTAAGCCCTCACACATACTGGCTCGTGAGTGTGTGCTTAAAATCTTTCCAGCGCTGACAAACTTGTTGCAACAAATGCTTTTTCATTTGCTCAGTACGAGGGATCTCATACGTTTGCTGCAAAGAAAAATATATATGTTTGAGTTAAAGATCTTAGTTATAACTATATTTACAAAAAACAAATGAAATAAAATTAGAAAGTGACATACCAAAATATATTCCCAAATCCTATCCTTCGTCTCCTTAGAAATTGACTTCCAATTAGGCCATAGAATATTAACTTTGCTTTGGGCAACAGAGCCTATATAGCTAATGAATCTGTCCTTCTCTTCACCAATTGGATTCATATTGGCATCAAAATCCATATGCTTCTTCTGAATACGACCATGACGTACCGCTAACTTTGGTAGCCTTGTACTACCTCTAACCTTCCTTCCTTCTGGTTGATTGACATCATCGATGTCATAATCCTCCTCTATATCTCTATCACAACCCTCCTTCATATTGGCATCAAAATCCTCCTCCATGTGCCTGTTGAAAAACCAAAATTAGATAAATAAGTAAATTATAGTGAAATGTATTAATATATAAATAATATCAAGTACATTGCAATGAAATAAATGAAAGAAAATAACACAAGGTACGTTGCAAAATTACATTAATTAATCTGACTTTATGCATTGTCCCATATCCCTTCACAATGATCATTTCTTGCAGCATATTCATCATTATCTACCAATTCTACTTCACTTGGTCTAGGCGGATTTGAAGCAAAAGGTGGTGTCTCATTAAGATTCATGGTAGGATCACTGTCCTTCTGCTTTTTACTTTGAAGGACAATAGACAATTTTTTATTTGCTGGATCAGTAACATAAAATACTTGTTTTGCCTGGCTTGCTAAAATGAAGGGCTCATCTGCATAACCAACCCTGCTAAGATCAACTAATGTAAATCCAAATTGTTGATCTATTTCAATACTATTGTTGTTGACCCATTTACATTTGAAGACAGGAATCTTGAAATTGGTGTAGTTTACCTCTCATATCTCTTCAATAACTCCATAATAAGCCATAGATGCCAATTTGGGGTTTTTATCTTTCGAACTCGAAAAATGCATCGCTTCAGCAACTACCATTACCCCACTATTCTGCATAGTACTTTTGTCATCTTGAGCTTTTGTGTAGAAGGAATATCCATTTATGTCGTATCCACTCCAAGTGATAACTTCAAAACAAGGACCCCAAGCTTACCATTTTATTGTATCAGATACATTGGCCTCTCTTAAAACTTTTTCACTGAACCATGTTATAAATGTTTTGTTATGCTCATTAGCTATCTACATATCACTTTTCTTTGGATGCTTTTCTTTTAAACTTTTTTTGTGATCATCTAAATACGACTGCACTTCTTCCATATTACTCAATATGTATAAGTGCGCTTGTAACACTTCTTCACGACCCATACTCTTTACCTTCAGCCCCCTGATTCCTTTACTTGTACCATTTTCATGCCGAGATGGTGTCTTAGATATAGATAGATATGTTTTGCAAAATTTCATAGCCTCTTCCACTACATACCTTTCAACAATTGATGCTTCAGGTCGATAAGGATTTTTAGAATAATCTTTTAAGACTTTCATGTACCTCTCAAATGGATACATCCATCTTAGAAAAATAGGACCGCAAAGCCTTATCTCCCTCACTAAATGAATGATCAAATGCACCATGATATCAAAAAATGCTGGGGGAAAGTGCATTTCTAGTTGAGACAAGATTACATAACCCTTATTTTCCAATTCGTCCAATTTCTCTATGTCAATGACTTTGCTACAAATAGCATTGAAGAAGATACATAATCTAGTTATAGTGCTCCTCATATCATCTCTCATTGTGCCTCGAATAGCTACGGGTAATAGTTGTTGCATCAGTACATGATAATCATGAGACTTCATTCCCACTAACTTCAAATCGTGCATTGAGACAAGCCTTTTCACATTAGAAGAATACCCCTGGGGCACCTTGATGTCATGCAAACACTGACACAAGCTTGTTTTTTCGACTTTAGACAATGTGTGGGCTGCAGGTTCCATATAAGCCCGCTTACCACCCTCTCTCAATTGTGGATGTAAGCGCTATCGTATGCCCATTTCAGCCAGATCAAGTCTTGCATTAATTCCGTCTTTAGTTTTTCCAGGTATGTGCAGAAGAGTACCGATAAGACTATCACACACATTTTTTTCCACATGCATCACATCGATACTGTGTCTTACATCAAGACTGCGCCAATATGGAAGATCAAAGAAAATAGACCTCTTCTTCCATATGTTTTTCTCACTTGCAGCTTTTTGAGTCTTACCGAAAATGACATTGATTCTTTCAACTCGCTGGTAAACTTCCTCTCCAGTTAATGCCTTCAGAGCCATGCCATGCTCTGGTGAGCCATTAAAAACCTTTTTCAATCTTCAGTATGGGTGGAACCGATCAAGAAACCTCCTGTGACCGAGGTAAACTGTCTTCCTTCCGTGCTTAAGTTGGTGGAAGTATGTGTCTGCTTCACATATAGGACATGCTTTATGCCCCTTCACACTGTATCCTGATAGATTTCCATATGCAGGAAAGTCATTTATCGTTGTAAAGATCATGGCACGCAACTTAAAGGACTCCTGCTTGTATACATCAAACACATCCATGCCTTCTTCCCACAACATCTTCAAATCTTCAATTAAAGGTGCCAAGTAGATATTGATATTGTTTCCTGGTTGTTTCGGTCCTGAAATCATCATAGAAAGCATCATGTACTTGCACTTCATACATAACCAGGGAGGTAGGTTGTAAATCACCAATAGTACTGGCCATGCACTATGTGTGCTATTAAGAGTACCGTAAGGGTTGATTCCATCTGTACAAAGCCCAAGGCGAAGATTTCTTGGTTCAAGACCAAATTCTAGAAACATTTCATCTATTTTCTGCCATTGAGGAGAATTAGCAGGGTGCCGAAGATATCTTCCATCTGATATTCTCTCATCAAAATGCCATCTTAACTTCGTCTCTTCTGTTGCATTAGCAAATAAGCGCTTAAATCGTGGTATTATCGAAAGATACCATAACACCTTCAAAGGTTGCCCTTTACTTGTCTCATCACCATCATAGTTACCAGCACAGTCCATGTTCTTTTTCACCTTGTATCGTGAAGTTTTACATTTTGGGCACTCACGTAGACCAGCATACTCTTTTCTATATAATACACAGTCATTAGGACAAACGTGTATCTTTTCATAGCCCATACCCATCCGAGACAAGATTTTCTTTACCTCATACACACGATTTGGAAGAACGTTATCAATTGGAAGCATATCACTAATCAATTGAAGCAACTCTGTGAAACTTTTGTCAGTCCACCCATTATTTGCTTTTAAACTGAACAATTTCAATACAGCTGTCAATCGTGTATACTTAGAACACCCAGGGTACAAAGGCATCTCTGCATCACTCTTCAAGTTATCATTTGCATGTGATCGCACAAAGAACTCTACCCCTACATCACGAATCATATCGCTCATTCTATCATTTATATCATCCATAACCTCCTCTTCTTCGAGTATTGAACTTGTTCCTACTTCACCATGCCATATCCATCTTGTATATCGAAGATTTATACCATCACAAAGCAGGTGATCTCTAATATCATCAACACTTAGTCGCCTCTCATTCAAACACTTGACACAGGGACAAAAATACATTCCGTTATTGCTAGGAGTATTCTGTTTAGCAAATTCAATAAATCACTCTACTCCATTCTCATATTCATCACTTGTTCTCAAAGCATTCATCCAACTATGATCCATTCTGTTACTACCTAAGGAATTATAAACAATTTAATTCCATTCAGCACAGTCCCAATAAACATTAACCAAATTCAAAACTAATGATATCAATTGAATCTGATTCATTCCAATTACAACATAAATCATGCCAATTCCTAAAATTTAAAAAGACATAAAAATTACTTTTACAAGTTGTGGAGATTTTACATATTACATAACAAAAATCCAAACATTATGAGAACAAAGCTTTTCATTGACAACTAATTAATGCATAACAATCTTTTTAATCTTCAAATCCATTATCCAATTAATAAACATCCAATTTTTAAAGCTTCCTCTTGAATGTAATCAACATCTAATTCAAAACATATAGGAAAATTTTCTTTTAGACATTTTGACAAACACTTTTTATATATTAATTTTCAAACAAGTTAGTTAATAATGATTTCAAACTTCAAATCTATTACCCAATCAATGTAAACAAATTTTAACTTATCTAAATGCAATTTTTTCATTAATCATTTAATGTATACCCAATCCTTAATCTAAATTCAATACATATAGGAAACTATCTAATGCAATCCCTCTTAGGCATTTTGACAAACACCTTGTATGCATTATTTTTCTAACAAGATTAACAAGGCTTGAAATCTTTAAAATTTCTACCCAATCAATATATACAAATCTAAAACTATCTAAACACAATTCTTCAGTAAAAATTTAAACAGCAACCTCAGAAACCAATTCAAAACTCCTCAAGCTACTCAAACCCATGTACAACACACTAAACCCACAATGCAATGGTTGAATAAACTTACCTTCACTGTTCGAGCATGCCTTCAAATCAACAGCCTACAGAGAGGACGACGACGGTGAGCTGCTGTGAGTGTGAGCTTCACGGCTTCAACGGCGAGCTGCTGCAACACAGCTACTGCAGAACGCGCGACGCAATGTAGGGAGGGCTACGACCTTGAAGAGCTGAAATTAGAAGGAGAGACCGAAATACTTTGAGTAGCTCATAGCTACTTCACAGAGAAGAGGAAAATAAGAGGGAGAGACCGAAAATGAAAGTTGCGCGCGAGATAGCTGCGAGCTGGAGGTTCTTCGCGGTACATGCAGATCTGATATGAACTACTGATGCAAGCTGCTGCGGGCAAATTTTTTTTAAAAATGAAGCTCCTTCACATATGTTTACTTGGAAAGAGACGTGAATTCATGTCTGTTTCTAATAAGCAGACATGAAGTAATGTCTGTTTGAATAAACGGACGTGAATTCTCGTCTGTTTTGTGTCAACGGACGTTACTTCACGTCTGGTTGATGTAAACAGACGTGAATTCACGTCTATTTTGTTTAAAACAGACATGAAGTCTCTTCTGTTTTTGAAAGCAGACATAAATAAGGGAGGTAAATAACACATTTTGTTGTAGTGCCATTGCAAAAACTCAGCCTCCCTCCTTCTCTTCATGCTTGGCTGAAACCTTGGCCTAATGGGAGGGGAGGGGATATTTATAGAATGTTTTTAAAACTTCAACTCATGGTATCTTTAAGTTACCACTTACTATAACCTTAACACGTCTCTTAATTAAACCTCATCCCTTATGATTTTGCCATGTAATTTTGTCATATCCCACCAATTTTAACCTTGAGAATATAAATAATAAATTAGATAGAGGGTCAAGTAGTAAAGTAAACTCAGGGACGAAACAACTTTTAAGTTGAGATTTGACTCTTGTCTGGATTGATATTTTTGAAATTATCCGTTTAGAAAGGACAAAATGGGAAAATTCTAAAAAATTTTAAAAAATAGTAAAAAAGTAAATTAAAGGGTTTGGAATCATATTTAAGGCCCTGAAGGTGGAAATAGGATAAAAATAAATTATTACAGAATTTTTTGTAAACAAAGGTTTTTTTCGAAAAAGCTGTGAAAAATTAGCCAGAAACAATTATTTTAAATATGTGGGGGCCACAATAATTCTAGAAAAAATATGAAAAAATTATTTGTGGACTTATTTGAGCTTATAAAATTATTTTCAAGCCCTGGAAGTGAAAAAAATAATTTTAAAATATTTATTACTGAAATCTTATCGGTAAAACCCGATTTCAAAGAAAATTCAATATAAGAGGTTAGAGGTAGAAATAAATTCTAAAAAAATTTAGGGGACCTTCTTATATTAAAAGAGATTTTTTTTTAATGGGCATACATGAATTTTTGGAGGTCCAAAAATATTATTAGAAATCAGATAAGAATTTTAGCTGATACGGTAAAATCAGATGGAAAAATGTTTAGAGATGAAATGTAATATCCCTTCCTTCTTTCTCCAGCCCATTAGGCATTATTTTTGGCCAAGAATGAATAGTAAATTTATAGCCCAAGTGGTTCACATGATTATGGGCCAAAATAATGCAAAATATCACATGATCTTTTTCCTAAATATTACTACACAAGGGACACTTGTATACTCCCAAATTTCTAGAGCATTTTAAGGTATACATATGGCCTCTTTCTCTAAATTTTTAAGGGACACTTGGACGCTAATAGGGACCAAAATTCACTCTATAAATACCCCCTTAAAAGGCCAACAATTTGGCCAAAATTAGTGAAATCAAAGGAAGGTTCTGCTCAACCAAAAACTCACAAAAAACAGCACCTAAAACCTTACAAAAGAAGGCAAAATCATTAAGCTTCAAGCAAGGATTCAGTAAGGTATGTTTAAGCTTGATTTTGGTTAGGTTTAAGGGTTATTCTGGTTGAAATTTCATGAGAAAATCCTAAGTCCTTATGCTATCCAATTTTGGTCCAGTAGAGGAAGTATTAGGGAAGGAAAGAAACCATGAATTAGAATGATGTGTTTGATTGATATTTGGATTGAATTTTAGAAGAAATCCCAAGTTAGGACAATAAGCACCCTATTCGGCCACCTCTTGTTCTTGGGTTTAGAGATTGTTTCAATGTGATTTGATGATTCTGATAAGTTTAAAACCTTTTTTTGTGTAGGGAAACATAAAAGAAAAGTGTTTAAAATCATTGGAATCAAAAATGAAAATTAAGGACCCTTAAACCCTACTATTCGGCCAAATGAAGTTAAGGGGGAAGGAGTGTGATTCTGCTAAATCTGATTTGATATTAATATTCTATATGAAAAATTGTGCACGAACAGCCTAAGAGATTTGTCACATCTCAAAAATTTTCATTTGGCAATAAAGGATAAAAAATTAGGATGAGGGTCAATGTAGAAACTAAACGGGGAGATGAAATAACTTTTGATATGAAACCCCGAAAAGGTCCGGATTGACATTTTCATAATAATTGGTTTAGGAAGGACAAAACGGGAAAATTTGAGAAAAATTTCAGAAAATTCCCAAAAAATGGGAAAAGTGTAAAGTAGAGGTTTTAGAAACTTAGTTGACATCCAAAATGTCACACCTTACTATAATATTGACTTAGGTTCCTTTTCAAAATCATTTTTGACCACATTGGATGGTCTTGGGCTCACTTTTTACCATAAAAACGCTAATTTTCGGATTTTCACTGTTCATCGGGTAAAAATCCAGTTTTTCTGGCCCAACTTCAAAAATTCATAACTTATTCTACAAAAATCCAATTGGGGTGATTCAAAATTCTACTTAAATCTATTTAAGTAATCTTTCAAGGAAAAATAATCTCATTGTCCAATTCTTTATGAGAAAGCGTCAGGTTTTTAAGAAAACAACACTGTCCATTTGCCAAAAACCCTGATGTCCAGATTCTGACCATTAACTTTGAAAAATCATTATAAATTGTATACTGGGCCATTTTTAACGTATTAGCTATCAATTTGAAGCTCAGGATGTCTTCTTTCATCATGCCAAATTTCACGATTTAACACATTTGGGAACATAATCAAAACGTCACGTGAACCGGTCAGGGTCAGTGTGCTTCCAGCACTGTTAGTTTAATATTTACATAACCAAAATAAGCTCACGAATTTTGTGGCTAAACTCCACAATTCAACCTTCAATCTGCAGCTTCCCTTTTGAAGATTCAGGCCCTAAAATGTTACATGATTCTTGGGGGATGAGATTTTTGGAAATCCCAGTAGTAAATTAACCAACTATATCACAAGCAAGCATCATTATTATGCATGATCACATTAGCTACTATGGATGAACTAACATGCTTATCATTTGGCAAACTCAATCATGCAAAGGCCAAAGCAAGATACTATAAAGAGCAGCCACATAACAATCAAGAGAGCTCAATCACAATAATAGCAAGTAACCATACAATAATCAACAATGCTAGTTAGTGGTAGTAGCTAGGTTTAACTTACTACCTTGCTTCAAAAGTCTTAGCCTTTCTTCCTTCTCCTCTTTCCCTTGGCAAATATCAAACCCTAACCATGTGATTCAACAAAAATGGCAGCAAGAATCATTATCCAACCATGAAAAAGCAAGAACATACATCAAAATGATTCTTGGACCATAAAGTTCCCTCCTTTGTTCACTAGTTTTAGATTTGGTTCTCTTTAACCCTAAAAATCACTCCTTGACTTGTTCCTACATGGATTTTCATGTAGATTCCAAAAATAGGCTTAGATTTGTGAAAATAAAACTGATTCTTCCAGCCACAAACCGACCAAACCACTAGAGGTTTTGACCCAAAATTTTCAGCTTTGCTTTTAGGCTTCCAACACTTGTTTCTTTTAGTCTACCCTACACCATTCCTCATTTTAAGCATCATGGAAGCCTTAAAACAATGAAAAGCTCATCCTAGGGTCCAGTTCTTCACTTGGCCGAAAATAACTCTCACAACAACAACCATGAAAAATGCTTTAAAATCACTTAAACTCACTTGCCAACACTAGGATCTAGCTTGTGTTGTTGTGTCTTAGCAAGTGTTATGATCAAAACTTCTTTCCCCTTTTTATTAATCAGTTTGGTCCACATTAAGAGAGGGAAGAGACAGATTTTAAACCATAAAAATGAAAGAAACCAAAGCAAGAACACTTCTAGGACCAAGATCTAACCTTGAAACCTTGCTAGGATGATCAAAAGTGCTCCCTTTCTCCTTGTTTCCTCTCAAACTCTCTTTTTCTCTATTTTTCTCCCTTGCACGAAATGAATATCTGAAAATGGGGAGAGAAGAGCTTGATTAAGGCTTCAAAATATCCCAACCACCTTCTTTAATGATAGTCCAAGTGTCATTACCCTACTAAGTCTTGATTCCTCTCTCTTAATTAACATAATTCCAAATGAAATTATTTACTAAAGTCAAAATCCTCTCCATTCATGGAATGACACTTGGCTAATTCAAATCTTCTCCTTCAAGAGCTTGACACATGGCTCAATAGGATCCCTTGGATTTGCAAGACACCAATCTTGCTTTATCGGTATACTTTAGGCTCTGAGTTTAACTTCTTTTTATAATTACAGTATCTTAGTCTCTGTAATTATTTTCTATCAGATCCTTAATTTATTCTCCTCATTATTGTCTTCCCAAATTGTCCTCTTTGTCTCAAAATTAATTTCCTAATATTTAAATAAAAAGGAAAATTAATTTCCCTCTCTTTAGGGATTTTTCCACTTTTCACATTTATTTGGAAAAATCTTGGACACTTGAGGGTTTCCATTTAATTCCATAATTCCTTATAATTCCTTGGGATCTCATAGGAATTTTCTTGGAATTTTATTCCTCTTAAAATATTTATTTGGAATTTTCCAAATAAAATCCCTCAATTAGCCTAAATCACCCTTAAATTCTCTTATAATTTCTCTAAGGGTAATTTGGTCATAAAACCAACTTTATAATTTCATATAACTCTCAAAGGATATTATCCCTATTTTTCCTTAATTTTCCATGGCTCGAAAATATTTTTCCTTATTTACATTTGACCAATTTTCTTTAATTAGTCAATTTCCTATAATTGGCTTGGAAAATTACTGTAATTATTTTCCACCAAAATTCTTTGACTTTTCCTTATTACTTTTAATCCTCAATAATTTGAGAATATTTCTTGTCTCCAATTATCATAATACTGGATGTGACATTTCTCCCCCCTAAATAAATTTCGTCCTCGAAATTTAAAGCATACCTTAATGGAAAAGCTCTGGGTACTTTTCCTTCATCTCAGCTTCCATCTCCCATGTGGCTTCTTCCGAGGAAAGACCCTTCCAAACCACTTTAACCAAGGGAATCTGCTTGTTCCTCAGCTGCTTGGTCTTCTGATCAATGATTCGTTCCGGTCTAACCTCAAAAGATAGATTATCCCGAAGCGCAATGTCATCATAACTTATGACATGTGTGGGATCTGGATGGTACTTCTTCAGTTGGGAGACATGGAAAACATCATGAATCTGGCTTAACTTTGGGGGAAGAGCCAACTTGTAGGCCACTGGTCCAGCTTTAGATAAAATCTGGAATGGTCCAACATACTTCGGACTGAGCTTCTTAGTCTTTAGCGATCGACCGACTCCCGTTGTTGGCGACACTTTGAGGAATACGTGATCACCAACGTCAAATTCTAACGGTCTCCTTCTTGTATTGGCATAACTCTTCTGTCTGCTTTGAGCCGTTAGAAGCCTTTGCTGAATAGCCTTTATCTGTCGGGAAGTCTGATCCACCATGTCGGGACCAAGAGAACTTCTTTCACTAAGCTCTGTCCAGCATAAGGGGGATCTGCACTTTCTCCCATAGAGTGCCTCGTAAGGTGCCATCCGAATACTCGAATGGAAACTGTTATTGTAGGCAAATTCAATTAATGGTAGAGACGTATCCCAATTACCGCCAAAATCCAACACACAGGCACGTAACATATCCTCCAAGGTCTGAATGGTTCTTTCCGTCTGCCCATCCGTCTGAGGGTGGTAGGCTGTGCTGAATCTGAGAGTGGTGTCCATTTCTTTCTGTAAGGACCTCCAAAACTTAGAAGTAAATCTTGGGTCTCGGTCCGAAACAATACTACTTGGCACACCATGCAGCCTAACAATCTCCTTGATGTAAAGTCTCGCTAACTTCTCTGGAGAATCCTTTACATTCATGGCGAGAAAATGCGCGGACTTAGTCAGACGGTCTACTATCACCCATATCGCATCATGTTTAGCCACTGTCATCGGTAACCCTACTATAAAGTCCATAGATATACTGTCCCATTTCCACTCAGGGATATCCAGGGGTTGTAACTCTCCTGCAGGTTTCTGGTGTTCTACCTTCACCTTCTGGCAGGTAAGACACTTCGTCACATATTCCGTGATATCCTTCTTCATTCCAGGCCACCAGAAGAGTTCTTTAACATCATGGTACATCTTTGTCATTCCTGGATGAAGAGTATATTTGCTCTTATGGGCTTCGGCTAGTATTTCTTTTCTGAGGTCAGACACTTGGGGAACATAGGTTCTTCCTTTAAACTTCAGTATCCCTTCCTCAGAAATTTCAAAGTTCTTATCCTCACCTCTAGACAGCTTCTCCTTGAGAATTTTCGCTAGCCAGTCCTGTGACTGTGCTTCTCTGATTTGATCCTTGAGCAGGGCTGTAAACTGGGTTCTACCTCTATTTCCTTCTACTAATTGCATCTGATATAGAGGACCCCAATCTCTGAAATCCTCTACCAACTTCTGCTCTCTGATCATCAGCGATGCTACCTGTACTGTCTTTCTGCTTAAGGCATCCGCGACTACATTTGCTTTGCCTGGATGGTACTTAATTTGAAAATCATAGTCTTTGAGTAAGTCCATCCACCTTCGTTGTCTCATATTCAACTCTTTCTGATCATGAAGGTACTTAAGGCTTTTGTGGTCACAAAACAATTCTACGGTTGCTCCATATAGATAGTGTCTCCATATCTTCAGTGCATAAACTATCGCCGCCAATTCCAGGTCGTGGGTCGGGTAATTCTCCTCGTGAGATTTCAACTGGCGTGAGGCATAGGCTACTACCCGCCCTTGCTGCATAAGTACACATCCCAGTCCCTGCTTGCTAGCATCTGTATAAACCACATACAGTTGTGAAGGATCGGGAAGTGTAAGTACGGGAGTAGAAGTGAGCTTCCTCTTCAGCTCCTGAAAACTAGCCTCACTCTTCTCGTCCCACAAGAACGGCTGGTTCTTCCTGGTTAACTTGGTCAGCGGGAGAGCAATTCGAGAAAAGTCCTGGATGAATCTTCTGTAATACCCTGCTAGTCCGAGGAAACTTCTGATCTCGGTCACCGTCTTGGGTCTCTCCCAATTGAGTACTGCCTCAATCTTACTGGGGTCGACAGCCACTCCCTCTCGGGAAATCACATGGCCGAGAAATCGGACTTCCTGGAGCCAAAACTCACACTTACTAAGTTTAGCCACCAGCTGTTTCTCTTTCAGGGTATTTAGGACAATCCTCAAATGCTCCTCATGCTCTTCTGGAGATTTGGAGTACACTAAGATGTCATCAATAAATACAACCACAAATTGATCCAAGTAAGGACGAAAAATCCTATTCATGTAGTCCATGAATATCGCAGGTGCATTCGTCAATCCAAACGGCATCACTAAAAATTCATAGTGTCCATATCGGGTTCTAAACGCAGTTTTTGGGACATCTTCAGACTTAATCTTGAGTTGGTGGTAGCCAGATCTTAGGTCAATCTTAGAGAATACACTGGCTCCAACTAGCTGGTCTAACAGATCATCTATCCTGGGAAGCGGATACTTGTTCTTAACTGTGACTTTGTTCAACTCCCTGTAGTCTATACACAGCCTTAGACTACCATCTTTTTTCTTGACAAACAACACTGGAGCACCCCATGGCGACACACTTGGCCTAATAAAACCTTTTTCAAGTAGCTCCTCTATCTGTTTTTTAAGTTCTGTCATTTCATTAGGAGCCATTCTATAAGGGGCCTTAGAAATTGGTCCTGCTCCAGGTACTATGTCAATTGTGAATTCTACCTCTCTGTCTGGGGGTAATCCTGTGATCTCTATCGGAAACACTTCCGGAAATTCCCTAACCACTGGGATTCCTCTTATCCCTTCCTCAACTTCTACTTGCACCGAGAAGAAAACGAGGAATCCTTGACAGCCTTTTCGTAAGCATTTGCCCGCTTGGGCCTCCGTAATGAAGTTTAATCTAACTTCTGGATTCAACTCTAAATCCCTCGTGGGTAAGATTAGGGTTTTGTTCTTACAATCCATTAGGATATTGTGGGATGACAACCAATTGAGTCCAATCACCACATCCATCTCATGGAAAGGCATGCATATCAAATCTATAGCAGTGCAACAGTGCTCATAACAAACTATACAGTTCAGGCATACATCAGATGTAATTACCCTACTCTGCGTTGGGGTAGACACATATATATCATATGGCAATGTATTTATACTCAAGCCAAGTCTTTCCACACAGGCATATGAAATAAAAGAATGACTAGCACCCGAATCAAACATTGCAATCACCGGAGAATTGTTAATCATGATCGTACCTTGGATCATCTCCGGAGACTTCCGGGCTTCTTCTCTTGTGATGGCAAACACTCGGCCCTGGGTGCGTGGTCTTGCCTGCTCAGTGTTCTGTGGGCACTCTCTTGAGAAATGTCCAGGTTTGCCACAAGTATAGCAAACATTCTGCCCAGCCATGCATGGCCTGTCACCGTGATTCTTGCCACACTTAGGACACTCCTTGCCCTTCGGTGCTTTACCGCCTTTCTTGTTCTTGCGATTATTCCAGGGTTGCTTCCTCTTCTTATTCACATTGGATGAGGTAGCACCTTGACCTCCTTGACCTCCTTTCTCTGCTCGTGGAGTTGTCTTGACCATCAGATGATGGTTGAAGCTGCTTTCCGTGATTCGGCAAGCTTCCACTGCTTTATTGAACTGCTCAAATTGTCTGGGAGCAATCATCTCCCTCAATGATGGCCTCAGTCCTCGAACCATCTTCTCCGTCGTCCACCTCTCATCATCTCTATATCGGAGATAGCTTGAATAATGAGAGAGACGGATGAACTTAGCCAAGTACTCATCGAAAGGCTCGTCATCCTTTTGCTTCAAAGTCAGAAACTCTGCTTCTCTTTCGTCGCGGACAGATCTCGGAAAGTACTTCTCATAAAACTGCTCCAGAAACACTTCCCAAGTCACTGTCGTGTTTCGAGCATCGAGAAGAATCTCAGTATTCTTCCACCAGCGATCCGCATCTTTCTCTAGCTTATATATCGCCATCTGGGCTTTTCGCTCTGATGAGCAGTCCATCACCTTGAAGATCTTTCTAGGCGATTAATCCACTCTTCCGCCGCTTGAACATCAAATGTTCCATCAAATGACGGCGGGTTGTGCTTACAGAATCGGGTCATCCACTGTTGAATGCTATCGGGTTCTGCTGCTGGCATTACCGGTCTTGGCAATTGTTCTGATGCTGGTGCTGCAGAGACCTCTTCCTCTGGTTGCCTCCTCTCGAGGTTTGCTAATGCTGCTGCTACTGCTGCAGCTATCGCTGCATCCCTTTCTTGTTCCTGACGAGCTTGAGCTGCTCTCATGTCCTCGATGGTCTTCTGTTGTTGCTCGAGGCGTTCCAGAATTAATTGTAATGGATCAGGAGGGACCCTTGCATCTTGCACTAGGGGTCTCTCTGGTGAAGGGTTTCGTCGGGTTCTAGCCATTGCTTAACTTAACCGAATAGCATAACAAGGAACAAGAAAAATAAATATCATGCTTGGATTTCATTATCAAAATAGGCATACAGCAATCAGCACTTAAACATCAACCAGCTAGAATACAATCAACATACAGCAGCCAAGCATTGACCAGTCAAAGTGCAATCAACATATCTATCGACCAAGCATTATCAGCCTAACCTACTCGGGTTAGCTGTACCAAAATATATCCTACGTTAGTGATAGGATAGTCCTAGCGTCTACAGAAAGTGAACAATAACAAAGCCCTCAAGGCTTCGAATCCAGTCCTCCACATCATCTCCCAGCAAGTAGTTCAGGCGAGTGATCTCATGGTTCCAGAAAGGGGTATTAGGTAGGACCTCTACCATCTCACTCAGCCAGTCATAAGGATCCAGGTAAGGGTTGCCTGGTCCATGTGCCTGATACAGCTCTCTCACACCTTGGAGGTAATCCAGGTGTACTCTCAGGTCTGCATCAACATCCCTCCTGATGTGACGCCCTATGAACCTCAGCCGGTCACTCAGCTGACCCACACTACGGATCTCATGACTAGGCTGAACTGGTGCAGGTACAATTGGTACTGCAGGTACTACAGGTATTACCGGGGCTGGGGGTACAACTGGTACAGTACTAGGTCCAGGGATATTACATTGGTACATAGCAGGAGGAACAGGCTGCTTAAGAGACTGAACATAAAGATCTAAATCTAATGGCTCTTGGTACATTCCAGTTACAGGGTTGACCAAGTCTCCGGGTCCGGGAGATACAGCAACTGTTCTGCAGTGATTCCTAGCAGCTCTGGATAGTGCTCAACACAGTCATTGGAGCACATGATGAATGGCCAGGGCTGGCATCTCCCATTACCCATTCCTCTGGGTCTTCATCTTTGGTGAGATCAATTACTATTGGATCCCAAGTGTTGACTGACGGCTCAGATTTTGTATCCCATTCCATGGTAATCCCCATTTGGTTCCTGAAAATAGGTGTTAGTTCTCTACATCTAAGGGATACTTAAGCAGAGCGTTCTATCTTATGCCAGAACCTCCGCTCTGATACCAAAAATGTCACACCTTACTATAATATTGACTTAGGTTCCTTTTCAAAATCATTTTTGACCACATTGGATGGTCTTGGGCTCACTTTTTACCATAAAAACGCTAATTTTCGGATTTTCACTGTTCATCGGGTAAAAATCCAGTTTTTCTGGCCCAACTTCAAAAATTCATAACTTATTCTACAAAAATCCAATTGGGGTGATTCAAAATTCTACTTAAATCTATTTAAGTAATCTTTCAAGGAAAAATAATCTCATTGTCCAATTCTTTATGAGAAAGCGTCAGGTTTTTAAGAAAACAACACTGTCCATTTGCCAAAAACCCTGATGTCCAGATTCTGACCATTAACTTTGAAAAATCATTATAAATTGTATACTGGGCCATTTTTAACGTATTAGCTATCAATTTGAAGCTCAGGATGTCTTCTTTCATCATACCAAATTTCACGATTTAACGCGTTTGGGAACATAATCAAAACGTCACGTGAACCGGTCAGGGTCAGTGTGCTTCCAGCACTGTTAGTTTAATATTTACATAACCAAAATAAGCTCACGAATTTTGTGGCTAAACTCCACAATTCAACCTTCAATCTGCAGCTTCCCTTTTGAAGATTCAGGCCCTAAAATGTTACATGATTCTTGGGGGATGAGATTTTTGGAAATCCCAGTAGTAAATTAACCAACTATATCACAAGCAAGCATCATTATTATGCATGATCACATTAGCTACTATGGATGAACTAACATGCTTATCATTTGGCAAACTCAATCATGCAAAGGCCAAAGCAAGATACTATAAAGAGCAGCCACATAACAATCAAGAGAGCTCAATCACAATAATAGCAAGTAACCATACAATAATCAACAATGCTAGTTAGTGGTAGTAGCTAGGTTTAACTTACTACCTTGCTTCAAAAGTCTTAGCCTTTCTTCCTTCTCCTCTTTCCCTTGGCAAATATCAAACCCTAACCATGTGATTCAACAAAAATGGCAGCAAGAATCATTATCCAACCATGAAAAAGCAAGAACATACATCAAAATGATTCTTGGACCATAAAGTTCCCTCCTTTGTTCACTAGTTTTAGATTTGGTTCTCTTTAACCCTAAAAATCACTCCTTGACTTGTTCCTACATGGATTTTCATGTAGATTCCAAAAATAGGCTTAGATTTGTGAAAATAAAACTGATTCTTCCAGCCATAAACCGACCAAACCACTAGAGGTTTTGACCCAAAATTTTCAGCTTTGCTTTTAGGCTTCCAACACTTGTTTCTTTTAGTCTACCCTACACCATTCCTCATTTTAAGCATCATGGAAGCCTTAAAACAATGAAAAGCTCATCCTAGGGTCCAGTTCTTCACTTGGCCGAAAATAACTCTCACAACAACAACCATGAAAAATGCTTTAAAATCACTTAAACTCACTTGCCAACACTAGGATCTAGCTTGTGTTGTTGTGTCTTAGCAAGTGTTATGATCAAAACTTCTTTCCCCTTTTTATTAATCAGTTTGGTCCACATTAAGAGAGGGAAGAGACAGATTTTAAACCATAAAAATGAAAGAAACCAAAGCAAGAACACTTCTAGAACCAAGATCTAACCTTGAAACCTTGCTAGGATGATCAAAAGTGCTCCCTTTCTCCTTGTTTCCTCTCAAACTCTCTCTTTTTCTCTATTTTTCTCCCTTGCACGAAATGAATATCTGAAAATGGGGAGAGAAGAGCTTGATTAAGGCTTCAAAATATCCCAACCACCTTCTTTAATGATAGTCCAAGTGTCATTACCCTACTAAGTCTTGATTCCTCTCTCTTAATTAACATAATTCCAAATGAAATTATTTACTAAAGTCAAAATCCTCTCCATTCATGGAATGACACTTGGCTAATTCAAATCTTCTCCTTCAAGAGCTTGACACATGGCTCAATAGGATCCCTTGGATTTGCAAGACACCAATCTTGCTTTATCGGTATACTTTAGGCTCTGAGTTTAACTTCTTTTTATAATTACAGTATCTTAGTCTCTGTAATTATTTTCTATCAGATCCTTAATTTATTCTCCTCATTATTGTCTTCCTAAATTGTCCTCTTCGTCTCAAAATTAATTTCCTAATATTTAAATAAAAAGGAAAATTAATTTCCCTCTCTTTAGGGATTTTTCCACTTTTCACATTTATTTGGAAAAATCTTGGACACTTGAGGGTTTCCATTTAATTTCATAATTCCTTATAATTCCTTGGGATCTCATAGGAATTTTCTTGGAATTTTATTCCTCTTAAAATATTTATTTGGAATTTTCCAAATAAAATCCCTCAATTAGCCTAAATCACCCTTAAATTCTCTTATAATTTCTCTAAGGGTAATTTGGTCATAAAACCAACTTTATAATTTCATATAACTCTCAAAGGATATTATCCCTATTTTTCCTTAATTTTCCATGGCTCGAAAATATTTTTCCTTATTTACATTTGACCAATTTTCTTTAATTAGTCAATTTCCTATAATTGGCTTGGAAAATTGCTGTAATTATTTTCCACCAAAATTCTTTGACTTTTCCTTATTACTTTTAATCCTCAATAATTTGAGAATATTTCTTGTCTCCAATTATCATAATACTGGATGTGACACAAAAGGTGAAATTTCAGTGAAAATGAATTATTATGGAATTTCCCGTAAATGGAGGTTTTTCAGGAAATTATTGGGAAATTGAAGGAAAATAATTATTTTAATTAGTTAGAGGCCTCAATAAATTTGGGAGATTAATGGATAAATCATCTAAATATTTATTTGGATTTATAAAATTAGTTTTAGGCCTTGAAAGCTCAGGAATTAATTTTAGGAAACTTATTTTCCCTCAGAACTACCGATAAAGGCCTAATCAGAGAAAATTCAAAATAAGTGTCTAGAGCTGACAAAAAATTCTAAAAATTTTCAGATCATATTCTCATATTAAAAGGTGAACTATCATAGAGAGAAATGTATTTTTGGAGGTCTGAAAAAAATTATGAAATGTTACTAGTGAACAGTAACCAATAAAGTTTCAAATTGTTTTGAGATAGTGATTTGGTTTTTGGGCCAGCTTTTGGGGCTAGCCTAAACCATTTGTCAGGCCCACAATGGACCCAATTAAAGGCCCAATTCGTGCAGCTTCCAGATTTTTTCATTTTAATTAAATAAAATACATAATTAAAGGATATTTGTGTGGAAAAGTCTCGAGAAATGCCACATGGTGAGATCTGAAGGTTTGAGGCACTTGATGGCTGGCAACACACCTCCTTATCTGTCATTTAGGCATGCTAATTAGGGGGAGAAGTGGCAGAATTTTTGGTCTATAAATACCCCTTGAAAATACAAAGAAAATGTTAGAAAAGTGGGAAAAATAAGGGAAAACTCTGCCACTGTTCATCCAGCCCTATTGCACAAAATTCTTGAGGAGTTTTAGGTAAGGAATCATCCAAAAAATACCAAGAAAACACTAAGGTATGTCCAAACATCAATATCTCTAAGTTTTACATTGATTAAACAAGGATTTTGGCTTAGAAAAATGTTGAAAAAATGCTGAAACATTCTGAAAAATTCAGTTGAGATGTGTGATGCTTGGGGAACGATAGAAACCTTAATAATTAAGTGGAATAAGGACGATTAAGTGGTGTATGGATTGATTTTGGATGAAATCAAGTTGGGGTTTAAGGGGAATGATTTCGGTCTGCTACTATTCATGTGGAACCAATTTGATTTTGCTTGATTTGATGATTCCAATGGCCTTAAAACATGTTTTTTTGAAGGGATATGTTGTTGGAAAGTGTTTAAAATCATTAGAATCAAAAATAGAATTTTTGGAAAATTAAGGACCCCTATTCAGCCAAACCAGATTCATGGGGAAAGAGTGTGATTTTCAAAAATCTGATTGCACCATTAGATTTCTCATGAAAAGTTGTGTAGGTTTGAGTCATTAGATGGTTGATTCTAAAGAAGGAATCAATTTGTTAAAAATCAAAGAAAAAAGGGGGGAAATTGTTGAGTTAATGTTTAGGTGTTGGAATTAAGTTGTTTTGTGATTAATATGGCCCATGATTATGCTTGGTTTAATAGGTATTGAGAGGAGGAATTAAGGATAAGCATTTCTCCTCAGAGGAATTAAGTGGACAAGCTTTACAAAGGTAGCTTTGAATTATAATTTGATTGTTTATCTTGCTTGTTTGTTGTGATTGTTGTTGCTTGGATTGGAGGAACTTTGTGGTGATATTGATTGTTTGATTGACATTGGTTATGCTTTGGCCAAATACTTTGTGATATGTCAATATAGGAAATAGTATAATGTTCCTCTCCTTGCATGATATTTGGCATGAATTCCTATGAATTGGAAATGGTTTGGATTGCATGAACATGTCACAATTAAACTTGCATTGATTTACATGGTAATTATAATTCACATGCTACTAAGATTTCTTTGAAATCTCATTCCTCCTATGTTATTTTATGCACTAATTAGGAAGTGGACCAAGCATGGACCAAGGGAAGGATTTGGCCTTGGAATGAATTGGTTTTGTACATGTGATGCCATGTTGGAAACTTTTGCAATGTATAATGAACTTTACATGGACTTTGTAACAAGTTATGGATGACATTTTGATGTAAATTATATTGTTATCCCATGTTCCAATGTTTGAATTATGCTTGATGCATTGTGGAAAAAATGTGGATGAAGGAAAAAGAAGAAATAAATCAAGAAAATAGAAATTAGGAGATAGAAATTCCCTAAAAAGTGTCAAACTTGTGGCACATAAAATAATAAGCAATTGTTGAAGTTTGGATATGAAATTTCATAGGAAAATAGATCTTATTTTTAGCTTTAAAACAAGTGGTAATTCATTAAATTTGAAGTTGTGTGCTAAGAGTTATACCCTTCCAAATTGTGCAAAAATACTGGAAATTCAAAAATTTACCAAATGAACAGTACACTTTGACGAATTTCCTGGAATTATTCTGGATGGAATTGGACCTATATTTTTTTCTCTATAGAACTCTTAGTGAGCTTCACATGAAAATTGGAACCACTTTTTTTTATTTTTCTAGGTTTAGCTATGAATTTTCAAAGTTGACCTATTTTTGGATGAACAGTGTACGGACAGGATAAAACAGTAAAATCCTGAATTTCAAATTTTTCATCTAGAAATGGTACGAAACAATTTATATTGGTTCCAATTAGCATATAATGGGATATAAAGAGAGGTGTGACACTTTTTTGTATCAGAGCGAAGGTTTTGGCTCTGTTTCTGTGCACTGTATTGACTGTTGTGTTCTGTGCACAATGATTGAATATTGTTGATTGATTGTTGATTGAATGCTTCTAGTTGGATTATATTTTGGTGGAATGGTATGTTATAGACTGAGTTGAGTGCAGGATAGGCCATGGCCTGCTGTAGTGATGACTCGTGGGAAACAATAAACCAAAGGACGTCAGGGGAGTCGTACCCAGACTGGTACCAGCCATATGTTTCTGACCCCGATGACTTGACTCCACCACCTGGATATTACCAACCTCTCTGGGAGATAGAGGATATAATTTCAGAAGAGAACTCTAATGACCTGATCAAGTTAGAGAAAGGGGATGCTCAGAGCACCACAAGACCTCAGCCATATCCTGACGAAGCGGGTCCCAGTGCTATCAGGATAGTACCTATCTAGACTATGAAGCCAGAACAGATCAAGAATAAGGATCTACCAATCAAGAAGAGACCCTTACTGATAAAGAAAGAGTTTAGAGACTATGATAGCATGCTAAGGGAGCTACGAGAGCTGGGAAGGCATATAGACCAGACCCAGAATCAGTATGGTATTACTTATTTGGATTTTCTTCTTTATGTGAGGTTATTGTACAATGAAGTAATTGAGGAGAATCCAAATACTAATGATACTCTTTGGAGTTGAGCACTGATGGAGATTTTACCTAGAACTCGAGTTTAGTAGGAGGAGATCTAGAGGATTTGTGGATGCTTCGTGTCCCGTACCTTCCATCAGTTTTTAGATGACTTAGAGCTCTTTATTGTTACTACTTTTCCTTTTTTTGCTTCTATGCCGTGATTGTAGGATGACTGTATGCTATACTAACTGTGGTGGGCTGTGACCTTACTTTTGTTAAATGTGCTGTGTATATATACTGAAAAAGTAATACAAGTAGTGTTTATGTAAATTAATGATTCTATTCCTCTTGTAGTTGAGACAGAAATAATGAAATGGTAAAAGGAAGACGAGGATCAAGAGGTAGGAGACCCAGTACGAGGGGAGAGTCGTCAAGACCCCCTGTTGATCCGATTCAGTAGATAATGAAAAAGTTAGAGGAACAACAAAGGAATATGGCTGAGATACAAGCCACACAAGTTAGGTAGGAACAAGAGAGGGATGCTGCTATAGCTACAGTAGTAGCAGCAACACTAGCACAGTTACAGCAACCTGGGCAAGGAATAGCTGGGACATGCCAGCCCATACCACCACAGCAACCACAGGAACCTACTCCTGTGAGACCCCAACCTGTTGCAGAACTTGATATGCTGTAGCAATGGATTGTGAAGTTTACAAAACACAACCCTCCTACTTTTGAGGGAACTTTTGATGTTCAAGTAGCTGAGGGTTGGATAAATCGGCTAGAAAAGATTTTTAATATCTTGAAGTGTCCGTCTGAGAGGAAGGCTCAGATGGCAATATACAAGCTGGAATGGGAAGCAGATAGATGGTGGAAGAACATTGAGCTAGTCCTTCAGGCTAACAACACCCCAATCAACTGGGAGGTGTTTAAAGACCAATTTTTCTTGAAATACTTTCCTCGATCTGTGAAGAACGAGAAAGAAGCAGAGTTCCTCACTATAAGACAAGCAGCAAATGAACCCTTTGATGAATACCTGGCAAGGTATATCAAGTTGTCTAGATACTCCACTTATCTCCAGCACATGAATGACGAATGCTAGTTTACGAAGAAAATGATTAAGTGGCTGAAGCCTAAGTTGAGAGAGAAGGTAGCCCCGAGACAGCTAGAAGTTTTAAATAAGGCAGTAGAAGTCTATCGTATCACCAAGAACAACCAGAATCATGCTGAGCTGGCTAGAGTAACCCGACGACCTGAGAAGCCAGGGGCAAGAGCGGGTCAGGAAGGCATTTCTTTCAGTAGTAACCAGAAGACAAGGAGATTTAATTGGAACAAGAAGTCGAGGCGGGGAGCCTAACGAGGAGGCATAGAGAATGTTTGTCGGGGAGCAGAGAATGTTCACCGGGGAAGGGAATGTGAGCGTTGTGGTCGCAATCATGAAGACAGGCTGTGCATGATGGGTCAGAGCATGTGCTTCGGGTGTGGATGACCTGGACACTTTGCTAGGGAGTGCCCACAAGGTGCCGATAGCGTGGGAAGACCTCAGGCATAAGGCAGGGTGTTCGCCTTCAGTTGGGAAGAGGCTCATAAGCTGCCCGAGATGATCCAAGGTACAGTTACTGTAAATGGCTACCTTGTAGATGCTTTGTTTAACTCGAGTGCCAGGAACTTGTTTATATCATATGATTGTGCTAGGCACTTAGGTCTTACTGCCGACACATTACTGTATGATTTGTGTGTTTCTACTCCCACATGAACAAAAATTTTAACTTCTGCTGTTTATTTAAACTGCATTGTTCGGTATGCCCACTGTTGTACTACATCAGACCTGATATGCATGCCTTTCTATCATATTGATGTTATCCTTGGTTTGAACTAGTTGTCCCCCTAAAATGTTCCCCTTGATTGTAAAAACAAAACATTGATCCTTCCTACCCAAGAGTTAACCCCAATGGTAGAAGTAAAGTTGAATATGATTTCAGCAGCTCGAGCGAATAAATGGATGAGGCAGGGTTGCCAGGGATACATGGTATTTTTCTTGGTGAAGGTAGAAATGGAGGAAGGGATTGCTGATATCCCAATAGTCTAGGAATTCCTTGAAGTGTTTCCAACAGAAATCAGCAGACTACCTCCGGAAAGAGAAATTGAGTTTGTTATTGATTTGGTGCCTGGAACAAATCCAATTTCAAACACTCCGTATCAGATGGCGCCAAACAAAATGGCAAAATTGAAAAGGGTTCATATGCCCCAACATATCACCATGGAGCTGTTAGAAAAAGGGTTCATATGCCCCAACATATCACCATGGGGTGCACCGGTGCTGTTTGTGAAAAAGAAGGATGGTAGCTTAAGATTGTGTATTAACTACCATGAGCTGAACAAAGTGACAATTAAGAATAAGTACCCATTACCGAGAATTGACGATTTGTTAGATCACTTGATAGAACCCACTACATTCTCGAAGATTGACTTGAGATCTAGGTATCATTAATTGAGAATCAAGGCAGAAGATGTCCTGATGACTGCCTTTCGAACTAGGTATGGGCATTACGAATTCCTAGTGATGCCATTTGGATTGACGAACGCACTTGCTATATTCATAGATTACATGAATAAGATCTTCCAGCCATACTTGGACCAATTCATAGTGGTATTTATTGATGACATCCTGGTGTATCCTAAGTCACCAGAGGAACACGAACAACATCTGCGAATCGTATTGGGCACATTGTGTTGGAAATTGTGCCCTAGGGGCCAATCATTTTGCTATGAACATTGTTGATTTATGAATTTATTAATTACGTTATCATATTATTTGCATGTTTACTGTGATGACTATCCTTGGATAACTCATGGTTTATCCTAAATGTCCCTGATCGGTCATCTATGTGGGAGCAAAGATGAAATAAGACCAGTATGACTTTAAAGATATATAGAGATATAAATTAAAGTCATAGGCACATGTAAGAGTACAAGGTGTTGGACCGACCCGCTATGAGAGAGTTGCATGGGTTAAGTCATAAGCTTCTCTCATATATAAACCATGTCACTGTGCCCTTTGACCTGAGATCGTCATGGATTCCTACATGAGAAAAGCTCAGCTTTGACCTAGTCAAAAGTCACTTTTGACCGAGTGATCATAAAGACTATGTTCAGGCTTAGTGGTTTTTCATGCGGAGGAATGTGAATGGTCAAGATGGAATTTGTCCCTCACATTCGTAAAGAGATATTACTGGGCCCCTCGATGAGTGAGTCTAAGAAATGTATGGCTATACTATAATGGAAAGGTAGTTCTGTTTCTATACTCAGACTACTCAGGGATCGAGAAAGTAATGGTCATGAATAGGAGGATGACGTTCTCCATGCCTCATCCATGACCAAAATGTCGTGTGACAAAAGGGACGCGATATGGTTGTATGAAAGGTTGCATCGTTCAATGATCCTCATATGTTTTGGGTAGTCATGATGTCTTGCTAGAGACCACTTACGACTTGTGAGTCATTATAGTTAATGGCCCACTGCCAACTTCATATGGGCCTACAGGGTTGCACACAAAATAGCCCAACGCGAGTTATGATGTCCAGATTCATTGAATCTAAGATATGTCTAGATTCAATGAATAATATAGGGTGGACGTGTATATATATATAAATTCGTATATATATATTACATAAATATAAGAGATATTAATTATTAGATTTAATTTATAAGGATAAATTAGATCTATGTAAATTAATTCTGTCATATCTTTATTTTGAATTAAATAAATAGGTGAATTAAAATCTATGAGACAGATTTAATATAAGCCATATTTATTTAATTGTTCTCTTATCTGATTAGGCAATATTTGATATTGCATTAATTTCGGAATTAATTTGGGATTAATTTCGAAATTAATTATCATGAATAATTCCTATAGCATCCTATATATATGATATTGGGAGCTAGGGTTTTAGTGAGAGTGAAAGCACTAAGCAGATAAGGGACGGCCAAAAGTGAGAAGAGAGGACGGATTTTGAAACCCTAGACGGACATAGACGCTAGCACGTCGTTTGAGATTGAGGGCTACTCGTGTGGATACCGGTAGAGGAAGCTGACTAGAGCTGTCGACTTTGAACGACAAAGGAGGCGAGCAGAGGCATCCTGAACGGCGGAATCACCGAGCCACCAGGAAATCGAACACTGAAGGTAATGCTTCTTACTACCTGACTTAAACGCGATCGGTAGATCCGGGCAAGAGATTGAAAGTTTTAAAATTTTAAGTTGATTTCCGCTGCGCGTCGTCTTTCAATTCCCTTCACATTGCGGGAAAAGCAACTGTATGCCAAATTGAGCAAATGTGAATTTTGGTTGAATGGAGTGAAATTCTTGGGCCATGTGATAACCCAAGATAGAGTGGCCGTGGACCCAAGTAAGTAGAAGCCGTGTTGAATTGGGAGTGACCCAAGATGGTAACTGAGGTGAGGAGCTTTCTGGGTCTAGCAGGATACTACAGGAGGTTTATACAAGATTTCTCTAGAATTGCCTTACCGCTGACTAAGCTCACTCGAAATAATCAGCTATTCAATTAGGATAGTAAGCGTGAGGCAAGCTTCCAGGAATTGAAACAGAAGCTGACCTCAGCTCTCGTGCTGATAATTCCTGATCCTATATTGCCATATGTGGTGTATACAGATGTGAATAAGCAAGGATTGGGATGTGTGCTGATGCAACAGGGTCGAGTGGTCGTTTATGCCTCATGACAGTTAAAGACTCATGAGGAGAACTATCCCACTCATGATCTTGAGCTGGCAGCGATTGTTTATGCCTTGAAGATCTAGAGGCATTACCTGTATGGGGCAACCATGGAATTGTATTTTGATCATAAAAGCCTCAAGTACCTGCAAGAACAGAAAGAACTCAGCATGAGACAGTAGAGATGGATGGAGTTGCTCAAGGATTACGATTATCAGATCAATACCATCCGGGGAAAGCGAATATGGTAGCAAATGCGTTAAGCTGGAAGATGGTGCAGGTGGCATCATTAATGATAAAGGAACAAGAATTAATTGAGAATATTCGAGATTGGAATCTCACCGGCCAGATACAACTAATGGCGGGCCAGATTAGCATTATGAAAGTGGAAGCACAAATCATAGAACAAATCAAGAAGGTCTAACAGAGAGATCAACTGGCCGACATTTTGAAAGCCAAAGTGCTAAGAAATGAGATGAAGGATTTCGAGATAACTCGGGAAGGGATCCTGAAATATAAAGGAAGAACTTATATTCCCCCGAACACAGAGATTAAAGGGCAAATTCTAGAAGAGGCATACAAGAGTCGGTACACCATACATCTAGGAATGACTGAGATGTATCGATACCTTAGAGAATTTTTCTGGTGGCCTAGTATGAAGAGAGATGTAACGGACTACGTGTTGAGGTGCCTCATATGCCAGAAAGTAAAAACAGAACACCAAAAGCTGCCAGGATCCTTACAACCCCTGAGTATTCTGGAATGGAAACGGGAAAGCAGTTTCATGGATTTTGTAATGGGATTACCTCGTACATCATCAGGTTACAACATGATATGGGTGATTATAGATCACCTGACGAAGTCAACTCATTTCTTGGCCATTAAGAAAGAGTATCAACCAGAGAAATTGGCACGAATATGCATCTGGGAAATTGTGAGGTTGCACGGAGTACCGGAAATGATTATTTCTGATAGGGACCTGAGATTTCTCTCTAAGTTTTGGAGAGCATTAGAGGAAGCCATGGACACTAAGCTGAGTTTCAGTACAGCTTATCATCCTCAAACTGACAGGCAAACGGAACATACTATTCAAACGTTAGAGGATATGTTGAGAGCTTGTGTCCTAGATTTCAAAGGGAACTGGGATGAGTACTTGCCACTGGCGGAGTTCGCCTATAATAATAGTTTCCATTCCAATATCCAGATGGCTCCTTATGAAGCATTGTATGGGAGGAAATGTAGATCCCTGTTGTGTTGGACTAAGTTGGGAGAAAGGAAGATATTTGGTCTCGACTTGGTAGAGCAAACCTCACAGCAGATAAAGACGATTTGTTAAAGGCTACTCACGGCACAAAGTAGACAGAAGAGTTATGTCGACGTACGGAGAAGGCCTCTGGAGTTTGAAGTTTGAGATCATGTTTTCCTGAAAGTTTCTCCAACTATGGGTATAGGAAGATCGATCAAGGCCCGTAAACTGACACTGAAGTTTATTAGTCCCTTCCAAATCTTATCGAGAGTTGGCCCGATAGCTTACAGATTGGCCCTACCCCTTAATCTGAGCCAGATTCATGACGTCTTCTATGTTTCTCAGCTGAAGAAATATCAACCGGATCCCTCACATGTTTTGAAATATGAGGACATTGAGCTACGAGAACCTCACTTTTGAGGTGAAACCGGTGAAAATGATAGATCAGCAAATTAAGCAGCTACGGAATAAGACTATTTTGATGGTCAAGGTCATTTGAAGGGATCTAACTCAAGAGGAGGCTACATGGAAAAAGGAGGATGACATAAAGACCAGATACCCAGAATTGTTTAATTAAGGCATGTTTTAAAATTTCGAGAACGAAATTTATTTAAAGGGCGGAGGAATTGTCACATCCCAAAAATTTTCATTTGGCAATAAAGGATCAAAAATTGGGATGAGGGTCAATGCAGGAACTAGATGGGGAGATGAAACAACTTTTGATATGAAACCCCAAAAGTGTCCGAACTGACATTTTTCAGAATCATCGATCTAGGAAGGGCAAAACAGGAAATTTTGAGAAAAATTGCAAAAAAATCCCCTAAAAATGGGAAAAGTGTAGAGTAGAGGTTTTAAAAATTTGGTTGAGGCCCCAAAGGTGGAATTTCGGTGAAAATGAATTATTATAGAATTTCCTGTAAACGAAGGTTTTTGAGGAAGTTATTGAGAAATTGAAGGAAAATAATTATTTTAATTAATTAGAGGCCTCAATAAATTTGGAAGACTGATGGATAAATCATCTAAATATTTATTTGGATTTATAAAATTGATTTTAGGCCTTGGAAGCTCAAGAATTAATTTTAGGAAATTTATTTTCCATCAGAACTACTGATAAAGGCCTAATCGGAGAAAATTCAAAATAAGTACCTAGAGGTGATGAAAAATTCTGAAAATTTTTAGATCATATTCTCATATTAAAAGGTGACTTATCATAGAGAGAAATGAATTGTTGGAGGTCTGGAAAAATTATAGAATGTTACTAGTGAATAGTAATCGATAAAGTTTCAAATAGGTTTGGGATAGTGATTTGGTTTGTGAGCCGCTTTTTGGGCCAGTTCAAACCATTTGTGGGGCCCATAATGGACCCAATTAAAGGCCCAATTCATGCAGCTTCCAGATTTTTTCATTTTAAATAAATAAAATGCAACATTAAAGGATATTTGTGTGGAAAAATCTAGAGAAATACCACATGGTGAGATCTGAAGGTTTGAGGCACTTGATGGCTGCCAACACACCCCCTTATATGTCATTTAGGCATGCTAAGTAGGGGGGAAGTGATAGAATTTTTGGTCTATAAATACTCCTTGAAAATACAAAGAAAATGTTAGAAAATTGGGAAAAATAAGGATAAACTCTGCCACTATTCATCCAGCCCTATTGCACAAAATTCTTGAGGAGTTTCAGGCAAGGAATCATCCAAAAAATACCAAGAAAACACTAAGGTATATCCAAACATCAATATCCCTAAGTTTTACATTAATTAAACAAGGATTTTTTCTTGGAAAAAAGCTGAAAAAATGCTAAAAAATTCTGAAAAATTTAGTTGAGATGTATGATCCTTAGCGAAGGATAGAAACCTTAATAATCAAGTGGAATACGAAAGATTAAGTGGTGTATGGATTGATTTTGGATGAAATCAAGTTAGGGTTTAAGGGTGATGATTTCGGTCTGCTACTGTTCATGCAGAACCAATTTGATTTTGCTTGATTTGATTATTCTAATGGCTTTAAAACATGTTTTTGTGTAGGGATATGTTGTTGGAAAGTGTTTAAAATCATTGGAATCAAAAATAGAATTTTTGGAAAATTAAGGACCCCTATTCAGCCAAACCAGATTCATCAGGAAAGAGTGTGATTTTCAAAAATCTGATTGCACCATTGGCTTCCTCATGGAAAATTGTGTAGGATTGAGTCATGAGATGGTTGATTCTAAAGAAGGAATCAATTTGTTAAAAATCAAAGAAAAAAGGGGGGAAATTGTTGAGTTAATGTTTAAGTATTGGAATTAAGTTGTTTTGTGATTAATATGGCCTATGATTATGCTTGGTTTAATAGGCATTGAGAGGAGGAATTAAGGAGAAGTATTTCTCCTTGGAGGAATTAAGTGGACAAGCTTTACAAAGGTAGCTTTGAATTATAATTTGATTGCTTATCTTGCTTGTTTGTTATGATTGTTGTTGCTTGAATTGCAGGAACTTTGTGGTGATATTGATTGTTTGATTGACATTGGTTATACTTTGGCCAAATGCTTTGTGATATGTCAATATGGGAAGTAGTATAATATTCCTCTCCTTACATGATATTTGGCATGAATTCCTATGAATTGGAAATGGTTTGGATTGCATGAACATGTCACAATTAAACTTGCATTGATTTAATGGTAATTATAATTCATATGCTACTGAGATTTTTTTGAAATCTCATTCATCCTATGTTATTTTATGCACTAATTAGGATGTGGACCAAGTATAGATCAAAGGAAGGATTTAGCCTTGGAATGAATTGGTTTTGTAGATGTGATGCCATGTTGGAAACTTTTGCAATGTATAATGAACTTTACATGGATTTTGTAACAAGTTATGGATGACATTTTGATGCAAATTATATTTTTATCCTATGTTCCAATGTTGGGATTATGCTTGATGCATTGTGGAAAGAATGTGGATGAAGGAAAAAGAAGAAATAAATCAAGAAAAATGGAAATGAGGGGATAGAAATTCTCTAAAGAGTACCAAATTTGTGGCATATAAAATAATAAGCAATTGTTAGAGTTTGGACATGAAATTTTACAGGCAAATAGATCTCATTTTTAGATTTAAAAAAAGTGGTAATTCATTAAATTTGGAGTTGTGTGCTAAGTGTTATGCCCTTCCAAAGTTGTGCAAAAATACTGGAAATTAAAAAATTTACCAAATATACACTTTGACGAATTTCCGAAAATTATTCTAGATGGAATTGGATCTAATAATTATTTTTTCTCTATAGAAATCTTAGCAAGCTTCACGTAAAAATTGGAACCACTTTGTTTCGATTTCTCTAGATTTAGCTATGAATTTTCAAAGTTGACCCATTTTCGGATGAACTGTACGGACAGGATGAATAATAAAATCCTGAATTTCAATTTTTTCATATGAAAATGTTACAAAATGATTTATATTGGTTCCAATTAACGTATAATGGGATATAAAGAGAGGTGTGACAAGATTGATTGAAACAAAGAGGAAACAATAATGTTAAAAATCAAGGAAAAAAGGGGTTTATATGAGTTTATTGTTGAGTAATCGTGTTCATGCTTAAATTATTGATAATATGGCATGTGTTTATGCATTGATTGATAGGCTTTGTGCAAAAAAACAAGGAGGAGGATTAAATTCTTAAAGAGGTAGAATTATTCAGATGAGTAAGAGGTAGCATTGAACTCATAATTTGATTGCTTTCTTGCTTGCTTAAACGTGTTTATGTTACTTGATTTATGTTGCCACGATGTGATTGAGCAGGCTATGTGATTATGGGTGAATTTCTACACCAAATGTGCCTTGGCAATATGAAATGTGGAATGGCATAATGGTTGATTTATTGCTCTCTTTCCGTGGCAAATAAAATGCATATGAAATCTTGCATGATAACTCTAATTTCAATGTAACATGTCACATTTTTTGTAGCATGATAAGCCTAATAATTATGATTTATTGCTATTGAGATTTCTATGAAATCTCATTCCTCTCTTTACTCTTGCATTTTCTTTCTTAATTAACTAAATTCAAACTAATTAATTACCAAAAGTCAAAATCCTCTCCACTTGAGGTGTGACACTTGGCAAATTCAAATCCTCTCTATTAGGGGCTTCACACATGGCAAAATGTGGGCTATTTAAAGTGCAAAACTCTAGTCTTCCCTTTATCAATGCACTTTTACTCCAGGTTTACTTTCTTTTCTATAATTAGAGTACTCTGGCCTCTGTAATTATTTCCTGTCAGATCAATAATTTATTCTCCTCATTTTTATCTTCCCAAAATGCCCTTTTTGTCTCAAAATTAAGTTCTCAATAATTAAATAAAAAGAATACTAATTTTCTTTTCTTTAGTGATTTTTCTAATTTTCAAAGGAATCAGAAAAAATCTTGGATATTTGAGGGTCTCCTTTTAATTCCATAATCTCTTATAATTCTTTGGAGTATCATAGGAATTTTCTTGGAATTTTATTCTCCTTAAAAATATTTATTTGGAATTTTCCAAATAAAACCCTTAAATTAGCCTAAATTAACCTTAAATTTCTTTGTAATTTTTCTAAGAGTAATTTAGCCATAAAACCAATTATATAATCTCATATAATTCTCAAAGGATTTTATTCTTATTTTTTCTTGATTTTTTGAGGCTTGAAAATATTTTTTCATAATTATTTTTGACCAATTTTTCTTAATTAGTCAAACTTTCATAATTGACTTGGAAAATCATAATAATTATTTTCCATCAAAATTCTTCTATTTTCCGTTATCATTTTTGGCCTTTAATTATTTAGGAATATTTCTTATTCCTAATTACCCTATTACTGGATGTGACATGTATTGTTCATATGGTCAATTTTTCATTTTCTAGAATTTATGCCTAACTTTGGATAGGTATAACTTTTTGAACAAAACTCCAACTTTAATGAATTATTAATTTTTTAAAGTTAAAAATGAGATCTATTGATCTTCCAAGTTTCATGATCAAGTTCCTTCGTTTGACCAAAATCATGTGGACCCTAAATTAAGCTCATTTTATGTCATTTTTATCCCTTTTAAGTGTCATTCTTGTATATTTATACCATAACAACCCATAGCATATTGATTTCAACCTTTTGTTATGCTCTTGGAGGTTAAATTCAAAGATTACCCAAGGATTGCACTATAGGGTGCAATCCCAGGTCGTTCACTTAATTGGAGCCTTAAACGAAAGGACCTAAGTTAACTATATGCCATGAAGTGTAAACTGATTGACAAGGAGGTTTTCATTTGGAACCAAGAATTGAACTGAATTAAAATGTAAAAGTATTTTTTTGGATTTTGGGAGATTATAAATGAAATGAAAGAAGATAAGTCTTTAAATAGTGATAGAATCCTCTTGAAAGTGAACTTAGGCTATCCTATTCCAAATGGATTTGGTGGGAGTAGAAATTCACTAAGTTTCTGAAGGGAAAACCTCAAAGTACTCTTTGAGTCTAGGATCTCACTCAATGGTACCCCATTTCACAAGATCCTATTAAGTGCACTCAATGTGTGTTGTAGGATTAGGTAATGCAATCAGTCCATTGTAATAAAAAATCAACTCAATATCAAGACACAACTATGTAAGATAAGAGAAAATCAAAAGAATTATAATGGAACATATATGAAACTTCATATATTTAAGCTAAGAAATTCTACATAAACCAATCCAACTACACATAATGGATATCCAAAACTGATTACAACTATAATCAAATAGCTCAGCTACAAATTACAAACCCTAAACTTTGGAATTCATAAATCTATAACTAAACCATGATTAAGCTACTCCTTTTTTAAGTTCCTTGAACGCAAGCTGTAACACCTCATGTTTAAATCAATTAACTTTCCTTGCAGAAGCATTTGGAATCACTTTTAAAGGCTACAATTGATGAAAAATCAAGTTTGAAAATTTTCATTTACGGGTTACTATTCATTGTCACCTTAAAATGTGACAAACTTCGAAAATTCATAACTAATTGTAGAAAAATTGAAATTGAGTGATTCCAAGTTCTACAGAAATCTCTTTGGATAAAATTTTGAGAAAAATAGTTTTTGAACTGATTGTCTTGAAATTCGAGCTCAATTTCTTTTGAAAAAGTTACTGTTCATTTGGTCATTTTTGGATTTTACTGTATTTTTACCTAACTTTGGAAAGGCATAACTTTCTGCTCGGTTATCGGAATCAGGCAAAATATCCCTCATTTTAAAGAGAAACATCAGATCTCTTTGCTTGCCAAATATTATGACCTAACTCACTCGTTTGATAGGTCAAACTAGATCTACAAATTCACTGCTCCAGGACTTATGTTTTAACCCTTAACATCTCTTTAATTCTTTTTATTTCTTTGGCATACATAACATGGCCTTACTCTTTCCCGTTCATGCTCATACACTTTCATTCATGCCATAAATATTATAATTAAATACATGGCATCATTGGCATCTATAACATAGTTCACAAAATAGTAGAATTATACATTTATCAACAGTCTCATCTATTAACAAGAATAATTCTCCGCTTACTTCTCCTTGCTTCTCATGCCATTATTGCCCATCATTGATTGACCTAAATGGTTGGTTAGGGAGGGGTGAGATTCGGGGGAATCTCAGTAGCAAACACTACCCATAAGCATGCAAGACATAATGCACATGCATGACATGTTATAACATTAACACATGAATGCCATGGAAAGTAAGTTAAAGCATTTCATGCTTCCATAACATATTACCAAGGCAAAACATAACATAAACTTACAAACATAACTTTACAAACATTTCATCATAGCTTAGTCACATCATGGCAACACAATCACATCATGCAAGCATACATATCAAGCACACAGTATAGGTAAGTTCACTACCTTGTAACATGGCTTTCACCTTACTTTTCCTTTGATTCCCTTGTCTTTCCAACCATGTGGACATTCGATCAACATCACCAAACATCCTCTTGGATGTTCCAAAGGTCCTAAACATAGTCACATTGATCATACAATCCATTAGGACCACTAGATTACATAAAGTTCAAGACTAGCTTTCTTGAACCTCAACCTTTTCTCTTAGTCTTAGGGTTTTCTTTCTAACTTTTCTAACACAAATCTGATCATTTCCCATCCTTAAGATCCATTTCTTGTCAATTAGGACCACTTTAGATGGCCTTAGATTCAAGAATACCAAATCTGGAAATTTTGCTTCGCGGGTACTGTTCACGCAGAATTTTCAGAATTTTTGCTCAACTTTGAAAATTCATAATTAATTCTAGAAAAATCCAAATTGAGTGGTTCCAAGTCTCACTGAAATCACCTTAAGTTTAATTTAAGGAAAAAATAGTTTCAGGAACCAATTCTATGCCAAACAGTATCAGAACTGTATGGAACTCGAAACTCTTCCAAAAGCTCAACACTGTTTCCAGATTTCAAACCCTAACTTTGAAAAATCACCATAAATCGTACACATATCCAAATGAAGTGTTCTACCTATGGATTTAAATCTCACAGAGTGTACTTTAAGCATACAAAATTTTAGAATCAGATACGTACAGTAACTAATCTGAAATAGGCATAAAATTAGGCGCTATAACCATCACATACCTTGTTTTAGAGTTTGATCTGGCTTGGAACCACTTGGCCTTTCTTTCTCCCTCTTCTTTCTCTCTCCAGAAACCATTTTGCAAGATCTTCTCCATGGATTCCTTATGCTTGGATGAAATGGTAGGGAGGGAAGGGGGTATTTATAGAAAAGCATACTGAATCTGGACCGTTGATCTTAAAAATACGTGGCTCGATCTGGACCGTCCATTTTCTCTTTTGATCTTACGGTGACAAGTGTCCTATGACATCATGCTTACCTCATCATGATGACATCATGCTTACATCATCAAGCCACATGTCTTTAATCCGACCACACACATGTCTTGCATTCGACCGTACACGTGTCTTACATTTAGCCGTATACGTAATATTTTCTTTTTCCCATCTAACCATACACTTGTCACTTTCATGTCCTTTCATCATTTATGGCATTAAAATAGGGAGAAAATAAATGAAAAATTCGTGCAAAAATATTTTCTTAATTATTTCTGCACTTATCAAGCCAATCTTGCACCGTATCGGATACTTTTCGAGTCCTGACTTACCCTGTACCACCAGGACATGTTTTGACACTATTTTCTCATCTTAATAAGTACATATATGGTGCCACCTTAGAGGAGTAGAGGGAAAAATAATTAGCTCTACTGACAGGCTACTTAACCTTACTGAGTCATGCAGTAGAGATTTCACTATAACGGGTAGACAAAAGACTGTCTAAAATATTCCCATACTGCGTTTGATTTTTATGCTGTCCATAAATATCTTCTGGTGACTCAGCATGATGACTCGTAGGTGTCATGATTACGCTTGATGACTCAGCATGATGACTCGTCGGTGTCATGATTACGCTTGATAACTCAGCATGCTGACTCAGCATCGTCAAAATGGCTCTTAGATATTTTCTTTGGTTTTGTCTCCTATTTAGGGGACAAAATTATTTAATATTTGACTGGAGCATTTTATTCAATCCAGAGGTCTAAAAATTCATCCAAAAATATCATAAAATTCTTTATATTCTAGAAAAAATCTATGAATTTTCTCAGGTCATAACTCAACTTGTAGCCCCACTTAAAAATCATTCTTTAAAATGCCTTTTTCCGGCACAACTGGCTTTTAAGTATTCTTAAAGCCGTTTTGCTGGTCTTCTGGGGATGAGACTAATTTTATAATTTTCTATAGTCTCTTAGATCATACATTCCCATTTTACCATAATTTTCTAAGGTTTCCTTATGACTCAAACAATTAAATCTACCTCTACATCTCAAATTGAGCCATAAACTTATAAATTCCTTTTAAGTTACCTTAGGGGTATTTTCATCATCTCTCTTCACAAAAGAGCCTTAGAATATTATTTCCCATTTTCTGGGATTTTCTTAGAATTTTCTAAGTACTTTCCATTTTTACCCCTGATGGCCGTAATTTTCTGAATTTACGGTTTTACCCTTGCTTAGGCTCAACCTCACAAGACCATCTCTTTGAGGCTTCTAACTTAACCTTTGGTCTGTATCTAGCCTCTTTTCTCTTTCTGGGCCTTTGAGACTTTACTGGAGCCTCTAACTTTGATTACCCTTTAGCCCCTTAAAACCTTCACTTTGCAGTTTAGTCCCTAAAACTGCTTTAACTTCCTTTCTCATCTTTAAGACCTCTACTAAAAAGGGTCTGGTAGCCTATCTTATTTAGGCTATTTCTGATACATCTAGGCCCAAAAATCAGGATGTTACAATTCTCCCCCTCTCAAAAGAATTTCGTCCTTGAAATTCCGAGTCAAACCTCTATTCTTACCTTTAGTGAGAGGTTAACTGAGGAGAATATCCCCACTTATACTAAATTTTGACCTCTTTAACTTTTCGTTATACTCATTCCCAGGTTTCAACCATGGCTCCATACTTACATAACTTGTCGTTCTATACTTTTCTGTCATTTACATGAGCATGGCCTTTGCTTTTAAGCATTTTGTCACTACTGCTCACCTTCTTCCTCTCCTTTAGGCTCATTTTTTCATAATAATACCATGACAATGTGCCTGTCTTTATGGTATTTTACTACACCATGGAATTTTAGGTTCTCTTAATACAACCTTTATCTATTCTTTGCTGTATACCCTGCCATTCCTCTTTACTTTAAGGGCATATCTCCTTTCTTTCCTTCATTGACTAGAGCAGAATTGAGCTCAGTCTAATCAACAATAAAGGTGCTTGGAACAAGTCAAGGGTACTCTCTCTATATTAGTCCACCGCTGAAGGAGATTTCACTATCATAAACTCATCTCTGGTCATCGTCTTTCCAAAGAGGTACTATACTCTTACCCCTATGGCTCAGCCATTTTCTCTTAGGCTTGGTCTACTATGACCTCGGGAGCTACTGTGCTCTACCATAAGCCTCTTCAGGATCCATCATGACCCTGGAATACTATCATCAATCTGAGCCATCTTAGGATCTCTAGGAGACTCTAGACCATAGAGTTGAGTAATAAAATAAGTCAACTCCACTCAGCTAGTAACTTGACAGATTATTCCCCAAGACTGATCACAGATATCAATATTGTCTTCTTAGGCCTTACTCAATCCTTTCTGTCAACTCTTGGAATTCTTAGCCTTTCCATATTTCTTTAGCCCTTAGTTTTAGCTTCCTTAGGCTACTCTCCTTTCTTTGTGCCTTTCGAATTCCTAGGCACTGGCTCATCTCTAGAGCTCATTAACTTGCCATTGTATCCATGCCAGCCTGCCTTGTCTTAGGATTCTGTAGTCCTTTCTGTCTCTTAACAATTTGGACAGCTTCGAGAGAGGACTTATATCATCACATTCTCATTATCCTTCAGTATCTCGTAGTACCCTGTTAAGCTCAAAGAGCATCTGTTTGCATATCACGCTTCTATTGTCTTAACCAGTTTCACTCTCTCTCTCTGGGGTAAGGTCCGTCCTGTGCCTTGCCTCGACTGCTTCTACTTTTCTTGTGGGAGGACAGATTGCTTTAATTGGAGCATCGTCAACTCAACCACTTACTTTGTGTTTCATTCCTTCAGAGGATAGCTTACTCTTACTAGAGTAGCGTCACTCTGATTTGGAGAACCATTCCCCAATCTTAGAGAGGTACTTCATGGTCAAGACTTCGCTTATATGCAATCTCTTCTAGGGTACACTCCTCGAATACCATATCCCCATTAAAAGGAGCCTCTCCACTAGATTATTCAATCGTGTAGGCAGTGGCATTTATCTATAGGAATCTCATCTCTTAGATTCCTTAATGGCCTAAGTACCATGGTTGCACGGTCTCAGATGCCTTAGGGACATAAAAGAACATTGTTTAGTCCCTAACATTATCATGTATCTAAGCATCATCGAGCTCTAGGTATTACTAGGAACTTGCTTATCTCTCTCTGTTCATTAGTTCCCAATGCAACCATCCACTATCATGTTCTTATTCATTTCCTTTCATCTCTATCCTCAAGAGGGATCTTGCCTCACTTTACTCTTTCTAAGTTTCTTTACCTCTTGACCAATTATTCTTATGGTCAGGTATTGATCACCATATTCTCATCACATTACACAGTGAATATTTAATCACTTTGCTGTGTGGTATCTAGGTCTGGCACCTAGGTCATCATTAACCCTTCATTCATTATCATTTAATCTCTGTCTCTCTTGGTTCACTATCCCTTAGGGATTTCTATCTCTACTCAGGGATTTGAACAAACCTCAAACATCTCATCCTGTTACCTTGCCTCTATCGAGGTCACATCGATTACTTAAGGTACAGGTTAACATTCAGTTCCCTTACTAGGGCATTGACTCATACCTTTGACTAGCTCACCATATCCTTAACTATTTGTTTCTATGGTCATATACTAATCATAAAGTGACCATATCACACAACATGCATTGATCATTAAAACATTTCTGCTGTGTGGCATTCCAGTCAGGCACCTTTAATCAATCACCCAAAGCTTAGGTTGTCACCTTGCTTCTCTATTAGGGAATGGAATCCTATTCCTTACTGGCTTACCATACTCTTAGTCATTACCCTCTGGAGACCTCTTTCAACTTTAACTCATTCCTTGGTCAAGCTCTCTCAGCTCAACCATTCCTCTCCTGAGGGGGAGTCTCTTAGCAACGACTACCTATTTCTCAGGTTACTCTCTATCATTCCTTACTTCTCTTCTATGTCTATTTCTTTCGGATAAAACACCTAAGCTTTCTATAATCCAAATGACCAAATAAATTTATTAATGAATAGTGTAAATTATTTTCCTTCAAATTAAGAGCATAAAAATTTTAAATTTAAAATTTGTTCTGGTTGCCAGAACCATTTGCTCTAATACCAAAAATATAACACCTCATGTTTAAATCAATTAACTTTCCTTGCGGAAGCATTTGGAATCACTTTTGAAGGCTACAATTGATGAAAAATTAAGTTTGAAAATTTTCATTTACGGGTTACTATTCATTGTCACCTTAAAATGTGACAAACTTCGAAAATTCATAACTAATTGTAGAAAAATTGAAATTGAGTGATTCCAAGTTCTACAGAAAGCTCTTTGGATAATCAGGATGATCGAACATCTGTTAGATAAAAGGATATAAATCTGATAGGCATTTATCGATAACATGATCAATAAACAGATCATCGATGAGAAGACAGATAAATGGTAATACGTTCTACCCACTCTATGTTTTGCTTTAGTTATCATTTATCGATCACTTTATCAATCAGTCATTTAGTTAGCAAATTATCGATCACATGATCGATAATTAGTACATTATTCTTAAATCATGGCTCTTCGATCACCGGATCGATAATTAGATTATCGATAATATTATCGATCACCGCACTTCTGTTTACCTTGTTTTCACATAATGTGATCGATAAATCAGGTCTTTGATTATACAAGAATAAACCTCTTTATCGATAACATGATCGATCATTCATTAATCGATCACCTATTCGATCAACCTACATAGCCTGTGTTTTCACTGAATATACTTTTGCTGATTGTTTATTGATAAGGTTATCCATTATCTATTTATCGATAATGTGTTCGAAAATTAGTGCTTCAAAATTTATTTCTATAACACTTTGTTTATTGATAACCTGATCGATCAACAATTGTTCGATCACTTGTTCGATCATGAGGCGATTTCAGTTTAAACTTTAACTAGTCTCGACGTTTCTCAAAATTTATCATCTATTTCATTCGAGCTTTTCTCAACCTTCATAATTGTCTTAATTCACTATTTAAAGAGTTGCACAATCAAAAGTGACCTTGATCTTCTTTTTCTATGCATATCAGTATGACGTCACTATTTCCTTTTATCGATCACTTGATCGATAAATTTAGTTATTTGTTTCAAAAGCTCTTACTCTGAATAATCAATAACCTGATCAATCAAGCAGTAATCGATCATCACTTCGATCCAGCACGATTAGTTATTACTCAGCACATTTAACAACTGATTGATTCTAACTGTAAACTATGAATGTTCATTTTATCATTTGTTCAATTCTACTTTTGATCTTACTCTACAAAGAAAAACTTGTTGAATCAATGTATTATTGCAGATTATGAAGAAAACCCAACGGCTCTCCAGTGGTTGTCCAAGTAGCCTATAACCTACTTTGTCAGAAGCATTAATGGCGGAAACCGTTGCAACTGGAAAAACACGCAACCGGACTCTCAACGGCTAGAAGCTCTTCCATCTAACGGTTACTAAACTACCTCAACTATAAAAGGCATGAAGAAGCATTAAATGAAAAGATTGAATACGTGAGCTACCCTCTGTTGATTATTTACTGTTGCATTCAATACTCTGTTCTTTCATAACACTGAGCTTTAGTGATTATCATTTATTCACTCTGTAAGAGAGTTTACATTTTCATCATTAATCACGTCTTGTGTGCAAGAGTGTAGACTCTTGAGTGGGTTTGTAACCTTACGGGAAGTAAGGGGGAGTGATTGAGAGTATTAATTACTATACTAAGGCACCAAGAGCCTGATCAATCTTGGAACATAGTGGAATACTCAGAGGTGTTCTAAGGACTGGACGTAGGTCAAGTGGTTGAGATCAAACCAGTATAAATCCTGTGTCTTCTTTTTCTATGGTAAAATCTCTCTAACTTACACTCTCTGTTTCTGTTAGTTCATTGTTTCAATTTCGCAAAATTTTTATAACTCACCCAATTCACCCCCCTCTTGGGTGAGACTGCCACTAACAAACTCTTCCAATACTGCTACTCTTGATCTTGTGTGTTGCGATTTTGTGGTCTTCACTCTCGGCTCTACTTTTTTGAGTGTCCTACAATGAAGAGCAATGATTTGAAGTATCAATTGTTCTAGAAATCAATTGAATGCAATTAATGACTAATTATGACAATTTTACCCTCAAATGACATTAATTCAAAACAAAGACTCTCAAACTCAATTAAGCACAAATACCGCCAAAAAGCAACCAAAAAGTGCAGCAAAAACCTTGAAAATATTATCAAATAATATAGAAAATTTATCCTTAATCAAATTGCCCCATACTTAGACCTTTGTACTCTTGGACAAAGCCTATGAAAATATCCAAAGAGGTACAAGTGTAAGATTTAATTTAAGGTTTTGATGATAATAATTAAATAATTTCTTGTTCAGTACGTTGATCGATCACCTGATCAATCAAAGGTTAATTGATCATGTGTTAGATAAAATGTCTCAATATAATAGTGACTTAGTAGTAAGGTTGATAGATAACATGCTCGATAATTCAAAATTTATGAGTTGATTGATCAATTTATTGATAATTGTTAACACTGTTTAGTGTACAAGTTTGCAGAAGATTATTGATCAATTGATTGATAATTTAATGTTTGATCAACTGAAAAAAAAAGATACACAATTCTAGTAAGCATTTATCGATCACCTGATCGATCAACGAGTTATCGATAAGAACACAAATAAATGGTAAAGTCTTTGTACGTACTTTATATTCTGTTTAATTTCCCTTTTATCGATCACTCCATCAATCAATCTTTAATCGATAACCTATTCTAACATTGCTTGTCAACTTACTAGTTTATCAATAATGTCCTGTTTAAGTTGCTTGTCAGGATCCTTGATTGATCAATTGATTGATTAGTCCTTTACCGATCAAATGATCAATCATCATCACCTTCACTGCACTTACTTGTTTTTAACCATTTTTCGGATCACTTGATTGATCGTTGATTTATCGATTAAATGATTGATCATCCAATCCTCTGAATCTTTTATTTTTCACATAACATGATCGATCAAGGTTTTTCCTCAGATTTTTGAAATAAGTTTTAAACGGTAATTTATCGATTAAATGATTGATCATCCAATCCTCTGAATCTTCTATTTTTCACATAACGTGATCGATCAAGATTTTTCCTTGTTTTTGAAATAAGTTTTCAACGGTAATTTATCGATTAAATGATTGATCATCCAATCCTCTGAATCTTCTATTTTTCACATAACGTGATCGATCAAGATTTTTCCTTAGATTTTTGAAATAAGTTTTCAACGGTAATTTATCGATTAAATGATTGATCATCCAATCCTCTGAATCTTCTATTTTTCACATAACGTGATCGATCAAGGTTTTTCCTCATATTTTTGAAATAAGTTTTCAACGGTAATTTATTGATCACCCTATCGATTAAGCTCTAATTGATCACTTACTTGATCATCATATATTCTGTGACTTCTCTGTGAAAATCTTTTTTAAATCTTTTATCGATCAGATCTCTTATCATCCATTTATTGATAAAGTATTTGATCAATGCTCTGTGAAAATCTATTTCTCTCATACTCAACTTTATCGATAATGTAATCGATCAAACAGCTTTTAATCACTTGTTCGATCATTCAACCAGTTCCTTTCATAACAACTATTCATGGTGATCTTCAAAATCTTTTGAATCTTTATCTTGAAGCTTTTCTCAGCCTTCCTATTAGTCTTAATTCTTTATTGAAGGGATTCAAAGGCATAGCTAAATTTAAAGTTTTATTCTTGCATAATCTTTTCAGAAGTCACTATATTCATTTCTCATCTTTTACGATCACTTGTGCGGTCATCTGTTGATCCATAGGCTTATTGGTATACATATATATGTGACTCAAGTTTTTCTCATAATTAATCGATAACTTGATCGATCAACCAGTCATCGATCAGGTATGTTCAGATTATATTTGAAGGAACTGACGATTGATTTTATGCTTCCCTAAACTGTTATATGAATATCAATGATCATCACTTATTCAGTTACCCTTACATATTTCCTGCTGAAAGAGGACATACTTGTTTCTAAGGCAGTTACAGATTATGAAGCAAGCTTAACGGTTATTTAGTAGCCTTCAACCTACCATTTCAGAAGCACTAATGGTGAACTACCGTTGTAACTGCCGAACACACGTAACTGATCTTCCAATAGCTAGAAGCTCTTCAATCTAACGGTTACTTAATCTTCTCCAACTATAAAAGGTGTGAAGGGCATTGAATGAAGTATTGAATACGCAAGCTACCATCTATTAAAATATTTACTGTTGCATTCAATACTCTATTTTTCACTGAACTTCAGTGGTTAATATTCATTCACTCTGTAAGAGAGTTTGATATACCTTTTTACTCATTTTCTGAGAGTAACTAAAGAGTGTGGACGCTTGAGGGGATTATAACCTTACGGGTAGTAAGGGGGAGTGATTGAGAAAGTCAATTACTGTACTAAGGCGCCAAGAGCCTGTTTAATCTTAGGATCATAGTGAAAATCTCAAAGGTGGTCTGAAGACTGGACGTCGGTCAAGTGGTTAAGATCGAACCAGTATAAATCCTATGTCTTCGCTCTGCGGTGAAATCCTTCTAACTCATCTTTTCTATTTTATTTATATCACTGTTTCATTACGCTAAATTTTATAACTCACCCAATTCACCCCCTCTTGGGTGAAGCTACCACTAACATTTAGTATCAGAGTAGGTCTTTTTCAGTTAAAGACTGAACTGTCTAAAGAGAGATCCTATGGCAGGTTTTGGAGAGAGTGTGCTACCCGAAGGGTGTTCAATATCAAAGCCACTGGGTTTCAATGGAGAAAAGTATACTTTCTGAAAGATGAGGATGAAGATCTTCATTAAAGCTACTATGTATGGATTATGGGAAGTGATTGGTCAGGGCAACTATATTCCAATAAAAACGGTAGACAGTCAATAAGTTCGTGAGAGTCCCAGGGAGTTCAACAAAGAAGATAAGAAGCTGGTGACATTGAACGATAAAGCTATCAATATACTAACCTGTGCCTTAAGCCAAAAGGAATATTTTTGAGTTTCTAGTTTGGAAACTGTAAAGAAAATATGGGAGGCATTGGAGATTGCGCACGAGGGAACAACCATTGTAAAACAGAGTAGAATCAATACTCTCACCACAGAGTTTGAATTATTCAAAATGAAGGATGGAGAGAGTATTCGAGACATAGAAGTTAGATTTTCACACCTCATCAATCACCTTACTGTACTCAGTAAGAAGTACAGTCAAGAAGACCCAGTAAGAAAAATTCTAAGCGGTCTCACAAAGGAATGGGAGCCGAAGGTAACAGTTATTAAGGAGAAAAAGGAGAATCAGTCAGCTCTATTGCAGCACTATTTGGAAGCTTAGCAGAATATGAAAGCAAATAAAAGCACAAAAAGGAGATGAATGAGAAAATCATAGGGTATCGCTCTTAAGACTCAGGAGAGTGAAGACGATGATGAAGAGGACCTGGAGGATGATGAAATGGGTCTTATAGTTAGAAGATTCAAAAAGTTCTACAGGAACAAAGCTGGAAGGAGATTCCAATCCAAAACGCAAAATCTCTGCATCTCAAAACGAGCCTAAAGATCCTATCATTTACTTCGAGTGCAAGAAGCCTGGACACATCAAAGTAGAGTGTCCTCAACTGTCTAAGATGAAGGATAAAGAAAAAAAGAAAGAAAAGTTTAGAAAGAAGAAGGCATTTGTAACTTCAATCTGGAGAGACAATTCTTCAAAAGAAGAAGACAGATGATGAAGAAACAGCCAACATCTGTCTCGTGGCACAAGAAGACTAAGATTCAGAGACAGATGAGGTAATCACTTCTGAACCTTCTTATGATGAATTACAATCTAAATATAATGCATTACATTTAGAACTAGTAAAAATTACAAAGGAGTTGGTAAGCTCCAAAAAGAAGATAAAACTTCTGGAGGAACAGCAAGCAAAGTAGACAGACACTACACCCCCAGTTTGCACAAAATGTGAGCAGAACAAGAAGAAAGCCAAGGAGCTCACTAAAACTCTAAAAAAATTCACCAGGGACAGTGAAATGCTCAAAGTAATTCTCGGGGCTTAACGGTGCTTGATGGATAAATCAGGAATAAGATATGATCTTACTCAAGATAAGAGGAAAAGAAAGAAGAAAAGTAGTAGTCGGTCGTATCTGACATTCTTTAAAAATGTTGTTCATTCTTCTAATCCTTTTGGATCATGTTCTTATTGCAACCGTAAAGGTCATATAATCTCTTCTTGTCATCACAAGAAGAAAGGAACTTACAGGACATTAAAATGGGTGCCCAAAGGTACTTATATACCTAGGACAAACCATAGTGATTGAGCTCAAGTTATTATTATCTTTTCATTACATTATCCATGATTTTGTGGTATTTTCTGGCCCTTTTTAATGATAATTATGCTTAATTTAGATTAAGAGTCCTTACTTTAAGTTAGTATCTTTTTGAGGATAAAATTGTCATAATTGGTTATTAATTGTATTCAATTGATTTCTAGGACAATTGATACTTCAATTTGTTGCTTTTTATTGTAGGACACTAGAGATTGGGGCCAGAATTGAAGAACTCAAGGCACAAGAAGCAAGAGAGGAGCCTCTGCCTCAGTTCGCCGCGGCACACTTCTGCTTTCGCCGTGGTGAACATCGTCCATCAAGAAGGAAAGCTCTTGGCCATGGTTCGCCGCTGTGAACCCCTCGTATCAGTAAATTTCAGACCTGACCATTTCGGGAAAATCTGACCTACCCACCTCCAGGAACCGACCCATACACGTAATTTTCGGGTTAGAAACCCTATTTTGGGTATGGGTGAGGTCAGACATAAGGAGGGAGCCACCACCTACGTTTCTATCATCATCTCTTCTCATCTTTCCCACGGAACCCTAATCCTCCATCTCCATCTTTCTCCCCTTCCATTTTCCCTGCACTTCTTCTTTATCCACCTTCATTTCCTTTATCTCCTGACCATTATGGCTGAAGATTTACCTCTGGTTGGAGCTGATTCCAAGGCTATGATGAGCTAAGCTTTTCCAACTCTTGAAGATGGTGGAGTAGCATGAGTTTCCAAGCTTCAAAGGGGAGTTTTAGTTTTAATCTTTGGTTTCCAGCTATGTGTTTATAATTTCCTAGGTATAGGAGTTGTAAAGTCTTAGTTAGACACTTTGATTAATTCTGTAATCATTGGTTAGTGATTAACTTTTGTAATTTGGATTGATTGATGTTGAACATTGTGCTTAAATATATGTAGTTGCATATATGCTTATTGTAACTCTCATGATTCTCTCCGATCTTGTATGGTTATGTTTTGGTACTGAGTTGATTGTGTGTTACATTGAGCCAATTGCATGATCATTCCAAATTTACACATTAGGGAAGCTAAACAAAGTTTTCATTAATGAGTTCATTAATGAAAGCTTTGGACTCATTGAGTTAATGAGGTTCTTATTAAGAAAACCTAATGGATTTGTGAAACTCCCAATATTTAAGTGAACTATGATTGCCATCAAAACCATTTTCAAGAGATTTCCTATCAATCATTTCCATTACATCATTATTATCTTAAAACACTAAAAACATAGTATCTTAGGTTTGTTTTCATTGCATTCAGTTTAGGCACCATTCATTTAAATGTTAAAAACCCAAAAACCCCTTTTTCATTACATTGCATGGCATTTAGTCTAACTTAGGTAATTAATTAAGGCTCCCAAGCGTGAAACGACCCGAGTTTGCACTACACTGTATAGCTTGGATTTATTTTTGATTGAGAACCCCAAAGCGAACGATAAAAAGGCTCTCGTCAAGTGGCGCCGTTGCCGGGTAGCCAAGAAATTGGTTCTCTAGGTTAGCTTGTGCTAATTGATTATCAATTGAAGTTTTGATCTTTTTGGGTTGCATCTTAGGTAGTTTAGTTGCATATTTGTTCATAGTATAGGTTTTCATATTGCATAGCATCAAAATTTTTGGAAATACAAACAAATATACTGATTTTCTAGATTTTTAGCATCTCTCTCGTTGCATCAGTGGAGTCCAGTATCTGATAAGCATTCTGTGACATTTCGTCACAGCCAACCTGCTCTTTCGCTGCGGCCAACTATCTGAAAAACCGAAGGATTCCTCTCGGGATACCTTCGCTGCGGCACACCTTTGCTTTCGCCGCGGCCAACTCCCTGCAATCAGATATCTAGTCACCTCTATCAACCTTCGCCGTGGCCAACCTCTACTTTTACTGCGGCAAACTCTTCTGGAAAATTTTGAAACTTACACTTTTTGCTTCTTTTCTATGCATACATACTCATACTCACCCATACACTTGTATACTTACCCATACACTTGCATTCATCACATTGCATGCTTTTAGTTGACTTTGTGTGCTGCAAGTCAATTTTGTTTGCTCTTTCTCTTGTGACTTTTATCTTGCATGCCACGAAAAACAAAACTTGTGCCCTATAACCCTTAGATTGAGAGAAGACTCAGAGAGATAAGAAAAGAGAAAAGAATTGAGGGGACAAGTGAGTTGGTGATTGAGCAAGAGAATATTTCTGTGGAATCTAGCCTATCTAGTAGTGAGAGTGAGCCTACTGACCAAGAGATAATGGCTGAATTACCACAAAACCAACCTAATCCTAATCTGAATGCTAATCAAGTGAGGAATGGTGGTAATGGTGAACAAGAGAGAGTAGGAGAAAATAATGGACACCCTAGGAGAAGAACAATTAGGGAAGCCACAACTTCTGATGTAAATTTTGATCCTTTTACTGTGGCTTGTCCAAATTTTAAAGTTAACTTTGAGATTAAAGGTTTATTGATTAACTCTCTTACCAAATTTCATGGCTTGACAGGAGAAGACCCATACCTCCATCTGCAATCTCTTTCCATGATTTGTCAGAGTATGAAGCCTATGGGAGCATCATAAGACCAAGTGCTATGGAAGGTTTTTCATCTATCCTTGGAAGGCAAAGCTAGGGAATAGTACATGAGCCTCCCAAGACATGTAGCTGATGCATACCACAGTTGGGGGAACTTAAGGAAGGCATTTCTGGAGAAATACTTTCCGGCTTCTCGTACTTCATCAATGAGGAAGGAGATTTATTCTGCCAAGCAAGACTATGACGAATCTCTCTATGATTACTGGAATAGATTTCAGGACCTACTTTCAAGGTGCCCACATCATCAAATCCCGGATGAACAATTGGTGCAGTACTTCTATGATGGGTTGAAGAACCAAGAGAAGGGTATGTTGGATGCTGCATCGGGAGGATCTTTGATAGACTCCACTACTGAGAAGGCTTGGGATTTGATAAAGAAGATGGCCCTGAATCATCAACAACATGGTGTGAGAGATACTAGAGGAGTGCATGAGATGGGAGCTGCATCAGTGCACAGTAGGAGAATGGACGCTTTGGAATCAAAAGTAGATTCTTTGGGAAGCAAAGTGACATCTCAATTGTCTTTGATCATTGCTGAATTGAAGAATATGAGTGTGCATTGCCCATCCGCTCCTATGGACATTACAGCGCCTAGTTGTGAAACATGTGGATCAGTTATGCATATTTCTAGCGTTTGTCCAGACCGCTATGAGGAAGTGTCTGCAGTCTTCCAAGGCCGTCCAAATCAAAAGTGGGACCCCTACTCCAACACTTACAACGAGGGATGGAAGGCAAACCCTCGATTGAGCTAGAGGAATGATGATAGTAGACCTCCAAACAGATTTCAGAAGAGTGGAGGAGCTGGTCTATCTTCAAACCAGTTCCAAAACCAATCTCAAGCCCTAACTGTCCCACCTAAGGATGAAATAGGATAGTCAATAGCCTACTATCCAAATTTGGTGTCACTTATAAAATCTCTACTGCCTATCACCCCCAAACCAATGGCCAAGCTGAAATATCTAATAGGGAAGTGAAGCATATTCTGGAAAAATTGTCAAGCCATCGAAGAAGGACGGGAGCTCTCATTTAGAAGAAGCATTATGGGCTTATCGGACTGCTTACAAATCGCCCATTGGCATGTCTCCCTACCGCTTAGTATATGGAAAGCCATGTCACTTGCCAGTAGAGCTGGAACACAAAGCATATTGGGCGGTCAAGCAGTGCAACATGAATATAGAGTCCTCTGGCATGGAAAGGAAGCTGCAATTGCAAGAGCTGGAGGAGATTAGACTTCAAGCTTATGAGAACTCCAGACTTTACAAGGAGAAGACCAAATTTGTGCATGATCGGGGTATCTTGAGAAAGGAATTCAAGGAAGGCGATAGAGTGCTGTTGTACAAGGCTCAATTTACCTTCAAGCAAGGAAAATTCAACACCAGATGGGATAGGCCATACACAGTCACTAAAGCGCACAATTTCGGTATGGTGGAGCTACTACACGAGGAGGCCGGGGCTAGATTCAAAGTTAATGGCCATCTACTGAAGCTCTACCATGAGAACCAAAAGCCTCCTTAACTCCCTGGTCATTTCTTTCCTTTACTCATTTACATGCTTTTGCTTAATTATTGATCTTGCTATGTTTTGTGCATTGTATGTTGAATGAGTGTGGGGAGAAACCCTTTTTAGTAGGATAGTAGTGTAGTTGTTGTTTGAATTCAATAAGACCCCCTGGAAGTTTTGATCTCTATCCTATCTTTTGTGCTTGATGATTTGGTGCTTGTAATGAATTATATGATTCAGATTGATTGAGAAAGTTTGTCTATGGTATACTGCTTAATCATGGACTTATTGAGCACCTTCTGATCTCTTTTATTGCACTTTAAAGTTTTTGAAGTATCCAGCTACATCTGTTGTTTGGTGTTGTGTTTCTTTGATATTTGAGTGTTTTATGTATTATTCTGTGCTCTCTGTGACACTTCGCCGCGGCAAACCCTAGCCTTTGCCGCGGCGAAGTGGTTCTATTTCTCTTGTGTTGCTCTCGGTGATATTTCACCGCGGCGAAGGTCGCTAGCCTCTGTGTGTTGCTCTCGGGAAGGTTTGGCCATGGCGAACGTTCACCTTCGCTGCGGCGAAACCCTCCTCTTCTCCCTTTGTTTTCGCCTCGGGCATGGTTCGCCGCAGCGAACCTATTCTTTGCCGCAGCGAACCCGCCGTTTCTGCGCTGGACGGTTTCGTTTTTTCCCTGTTTTTTGCGTGAATTTCCCTTTTTGCCCCCCATTCTGACTCACCCACTCTTTTCTCCTGAACCCATTTCAGTCTTTTCCCTTACCCATTCTATTAAACCCACCATTAACCTATTTCATTCTACCCAAAACCGTCGGTCCCTTCTTTTTTTTTCGCACGTCCCTGCTCCCATTCTGAAACCTCTCGCCCTTCGACTTCTCCCTTTCCACAGCCGTTTGAAGCGACCCCTCTCCTTTCCATCTTAACCCGTCGGCTGCTCCCTCTCCCTATTCTTCTTCTGCGCCCTTCTATCTCTTCTCTCTAGTCTCATTTTTCCCCTTTCCTTTCTCCGTTTCTTTCTCTTCCTCTACCGTGCGCCCAGCCTCTTTCTCCCCTCTTTGTGGTATGTTTTCTCTCTTCCTTTGTTCTTTCCTTTAGTTTAATTTTGTTTAGTTGTTAATTTGCTTGTTTGTTCTGGTATTATGTTGTTGGGTTGGGTTATTTTGTTGTTAAATTGTAGTTACGTAGCCTGTAGGTTATCTAATGATTCATAGTACATTGTGTTTTTCTTTAATCTCTTTACTTAATTCTGAAAGCTTTTGATCATATGAAAACCTATGAATCATTATGTAGCCATTTGCTATTGTCTAGGTTGTAATTTTGGTTTTTTTTCTAGGTTCTTTAGGTTGAGGTTGTCTGTTCTGTGTTTAGTGTTTCTGTTGTTTGTTGCTGCAGGACAATGCCTCACACCAAACGCCCCGAACCCTTGCCCACGTCTGACTCTAACTCAGGGGAAGACTTGTCTTATGATAACCTCTATAAGTTAGTAGACCAGCGCCCCCTCCTTAAGGAGAGACCCTTTCCTCTTGACCCACCAGACAACCCCTTTGTCCAAAAACTCTGGGAATCCCAATTGACCGAATTGGTTCGCCCACGAGAAATGGGCAATGATGCCTTCGTCTGCCACTTTTACACCTACGCCCGCCTTAATGCATGTTATCCATCGTGTTCCGTGACCAGCATGTGAATTACTCCTTCACCATAGATAACATATCCCGCCACTACCGCCTTCCTGAGGTTCGTCATTCCCACTATTCGCATTACAGAAATAATTACCCTTTTGATGAAATTGTCCAGACCCTGTATCGGGATGGTGCCACTTGGCATCATCCCCGCATTGCTGAGCTTTACTTGAAACGCTCCGATTTTTGGCCTGAGGCGAGGCCGTGGCTGCACCTGGTCTGCAACAACATCTTGCCTACTTCCCATCTCTAGAATCTTCCTAAACGCCAAGCCCTTTACGTTTATCTCCTCATGACCGAAAAATTTTTTGATGTAGCTAAAACTATCCAATCAGCCCTCTACGATTCCGTCAACACCACCAAACTCACCAATAGCATCATTTTTCCCCACCTTATCACTGACATTTTCCGCGCGTGCGGGGTACCTGAATTTGATAATGACAACTATTTCGAACCTGCACCCCTCTTCCGGTATGAGCACCTCAAACAGCCTACTATTGGACCCCACCCTCCTATCCATCCTGTTTATGATGTTGGTGCAGGCCAGGCAGCTGCTGAGCCAGCCGAGGAAGGCCAAGATGCTCCTAAGCCTTCCCAGCCAGTCACCTTAGACGCACTTGCGAATGACATTGACGAGCTGTTCGAGGATGTTCACCAGTTACGCATTACACTACTCCGGGAGATTAAGCGGCAAAAGGACCGTGATGCATTGTATGAGCGAGATCGTCACTACCGCCGCCGTATTGATGCCTTGATCGCGGACCGGTTGAACTTTGCCTTACCAGCTGAGGAGGAGGAGCCACAAAGCAGTATGGGTATAGACGAAGCAGGCACATCGGGTGCAGGACCGTCAGGGTCCGGGGCAGATGATCCTGGGCAGCAACTTTAGTTTTTAGTCTCTGTGTTTCTGTTGTTTTCTCTTGTTTCGTTTGTTCTGTTGTTCTGAGGCTGGATATTTCTTAACCTTTATTGTGCTCCGTTAGTTTTGAACTTGTTTAGTTGGATGCTTTCTCATTGGTTTGTTATGATCTTTGCTTTATTTTCACCCCTGCACTTCATTTCTGGTATTTGCTGTCATTGATTCACATTGTTCACACATTGAGGACAATGTTGTGTTTAAGTGTGGGGGAGGGACCTATTGTGGATTTTAGCGAATAATTCTCATGCATCCATGCATCTATGTGATTTTGAAGTGTTTTTGAACTGATAAATTGGTTGAATTGTGAATTTTTTGAACTTAATTTGCTAGAGAGTTGAAAATTGCACAGGATTTCGCTTTCTGCCACCCTTCACCGCAGCAAACATTTTCCTTCACCGCGGCGAAGCACCTTTTATCACATTAATGTAGCTCTCGGCCACACTTCACCGCGGCCAACTTATGTTTTCGCTGCAGCGAAGCAGGGCCCTTCTCCAGACTTGGCTCTTTATGAGCCTTCGCCGCAGTGACCCCCTAAAAAAAAGGGAAAATGACAACAAAATACCACCTGAATTCCAAAAAGACAAATAAGGGACCTGAATAAGCAAAATGACAAATAGGGCACTGGGTACCAATTTGGAATATAGATTTTTGGCCAAAAGATCGAATTGCCCTGATTGTCTCTGAACATTGAGTAGTGTATTCATGCAATAGAGAAAGGGAGAAACTGATTTCCTTCTATGAAACTAAATCCAAGTTCCTGCAGTCACCAAAAAGGATTTTTTGAAATCACGTTGCCACTGTCGTAGGAGTAGATTGCCATCGCTGAATTTGGTTACCATTGCTGAAATACATTGCCCTGTCTGAAATAACTTGTACCCCTTGAAATTGTCATCGTCGAAGAGGTTGCTGAAGTATTTTGATTATTCATGAGTGAGTAGAAGTTGATGGCAGGATTTGGATTATTCATTTTTGTGGCTGTTTCATGGTGAAATAGGAACAAGATTATTGCATTTGAGGGTTCATATTCAGTATTTGATGAATGATGAAGCAGAAATCAGAAAATAGTGGCAAGCAATTACGTAATGTAATTGCTGTCATATGTTTGCTGGTTTTTGGTAAATCCCATTTCGTGAATGGTAAATTTTAATATACATGTAGTTAATTATGAAAGTTAATAGTTCAATGTTTATTGTGATGTACTTCAGGTGCACGTTCACTGAATGATTTATTTATGCTTACAAGTTACTCTTCCGGTGAAAACAGGTTTACAAAACCCATTGAAGAAGTGGTCACTTTCACTATAAAAGTTGTAAATCCCATTATGTGTTTTGTAAAATTCAGCATGAAATTTTATTGGTGGTGAAAAGTAAGTTACTCATCCCCCGAAAATATGTTGCAAAATCTATTAACAAAGCGGTCACTTTTATCACAAAAGTTGTAAATCCCAACATATGTTTTGTAAAATTCAACGTAAAATTTTATTGGTTTTTAGAAACAAGTTACCTATCCCCTGAAAACAGGTTACAAAAGTCATTTAAGAAGTGGTCATTTTCACTATAAAAGTTGTAAATCTCACTGTGTGTTTTGTAAAATTCAGTGTGAAATTTTATTGGTTTTTAGAAACAAGTTGCTCATCCCCTGAAAAGAGATTGCAAAACCCATTTAAGAAGTGGTCATTTTCACTAAGAAAGTTGTAAATCTCACTACATGTTTTGTAAAATTCAGCATGGAATTTTATTGGTTTTTATAAACAAGTTGCCAATCACTTGAAAACATGTTGCAAAACCCATTGAAGAAGTGATCATTTTCACTATGAAAGTTGTAAATCTCACTATGTGTTTTGTCAAATTTAGTGTGAAATTTTATTAGTTTTTAGAAACAAGTTGTCCATCCTCTGAAAAACAAGTTGCAAAACCCATTGAATAAGTGGTCATTTTCACTACGAAAGTTGTAAATCCCACTATATGTTTTGTCAAATTTAGCGTGGAATTTTATTAGTTTTTACAAACAAGTTATTTATCTCCTGAAAACAGGTTGCAAAACCCATTAACAAAGTGGTCACTTTCACTACGAAAGTTATAAATCACAATATGTGTTTTGTAAAATTTAGGACAAATAGTTTAATAATACTAGAAAACCAAACAGCTTCACAACATTTTCTGAAAATGGTTTTATGCGAAGAACAGAGACAGAACCAAAAAAAGGAATGCTAGGCAATAACATTTTAACCTGTAGGGAGCCATCGAAAATTCAGGACAAATAGTTTAACTACATGTATAGTAAAATTTACCATTCACGTAATGGGATTTACCAAAAACTAGCAGGGATATGACAGCAGTTACGTTACGTAATTGCTTGCCATTGTTTTCTGATTTCCGCTTCATCTTTCTCACAGGTTCACTCCCTCTCTCACTACAAATCCTCTTTCCCACAACCAAAACCCACCAAATCAACAATCTCTACAGAATGGTGATGCGAAGGAGTAAGATAATAGCATTTCCAACATTCTTCTTTCCTTCTTCCCACATTTCATCAACGTCGGTCTTCCTCTCTCCTTTCTCTCACTTTCAGACAGGGCATTTTGGTCTTTTGGCCGAAAATATGAATTCCAGATTGGTACATAGTGCCCTATTTGTCATTTTGCTTATTCAAGTGCCTTATTTGTCTTTTTGGAATTCAAGTGGTATTTTATTGTCATTTTCCCAAAAAAATTTTTATTTAAATAATAAATTCTTTGCAATTTCAGCTGGTCTTCAGAAATTTTTCCTAGCTTAGATTCTTTATGCTCCTGCATCCCTTTTAAAATTGATAGAAAGTTCAAAGTCTACTTGTGCTTTTAGAAAATGAGGGTTGAACTTGGGCTAGTTATTCTCATGTTTTTGACAGATAGTAAATGATAATATGCTTTGAAATTATGACTATGTGGTTGTTAACCCTTGAGATTGATTAATTGAGATTTTAGCCTTGTTGGAAGGATTTTTGGGCCTAAAGTTATTAAATTGAGTGAATCTGCTTATTTCATATTTCTCTAGAACTTGTTTTAATTCTTAATCGAAGCTTAGTGAATCAATTTTTGTAAACATGATAGAGGCATTCGATTTCAAATCCTCGTTTCCCAAACACAAACCCAATCACTTTACCATTGTAAACCCCTTTGGGCCTTTATCTTGAGTACATGCATGCAATTATTTTGTATATAAAAAAAAGAGTAGAAGAAGAAAAGAGATACTTAAAAAAAAAAGAAAGAAAGAAAGAAAAAAAGAAAGAAAGAAAAAGAGATAAAGCAAAGAAAAGAAAGGATAAAGATATAAAAATTATAAAATAAAAACTAAGTAGCTTCTCCCCTTGCTTTTATTTAAATTAATTTTGTCTTAATAATTTGTATGCTTGTACTCATTTCTATTTTTATTCTCATTCCATTCATTTCAATTGGCCTTCATTCCCAATTCTAACCCCTAAAAGTCCTCTGGATTTGCAAAGTTGTTTCCCGTGGTAGAAAGGTAGAATTATTACAAGCCTATGGTAGAAATTGGATTGAGTAGATTTAGAGTGAAATAATCCCAAAACAAGTGAGTTTAGAGCGAAACACTTATCTGTGAGATAGATCTCTTTTGATCAATCTTTTGAGTTAATTGTCCATTGTGTTCCTTTTCCTAGCATATCCTTGTTTTACTAATGTCAAACCCTGTGAGAGTTTCCTACTAATCTTCTGCTTTCATCTTTAAGCATGGTAGTGTTTCTCTTTGTGCTAGTATCTCTTTAAATTATTCTTGAGCTTTGTCCAGGAGTACAAAGGTCTAATTATAGGAATTTGATTGAGCTTAAGTTATTATTATCTTTTCATTACATTATCCATGATTTTGTGGTATTTTCTGGCCCTTTTTAATGATAATTGTGCTTAATTTAGATTAAGAGTCCTTACTTTAAGTTAGTGTCTTTTTGAGGATAAAATTGTCATAATTGGTTATTAATTGTATTCAATTGATTTCTAGGACAATTGATACTTCAATTTGTTGCTTTTTATTGTAGGACACTAGAGACTGGGCCAGAATTGAAGAACTCAAGGCACAAGAAGCAAGAGAGGAGCCTCTGCCTCAGTTCTCCGCGGCACACTTCTGCTTTCACCACGGCGAACATCGTCCGGCAAGAAGGAAAGCTCTTGGCCATGGTTCGCCGCGGCGAACCCCTCATATCAGCAAATTTCAGACCCGACCATTTCGGGAAAATCTGACCTACCCACCTCCAGGAATCGACCCATACACGTAATTTTTGGGTTAGAAACCCTATTTTGGGTATGGGTGAGGTCAGACATAAGGAGGGAGCCACCACCTACGTTTCTATCATCATCTCTTCTCATCTTTCCCACAGAACCCTAATCCTCCATCTCCATCTTTCTCCCCTTCCATTTTCCCTGCACTTCTTCTTCATCCACCTTCATTTCCTTCATCTCCTAACCATTATGGCTGAAGATTTACCTCTGGTTGGAGCGGATTCTAAGGCTATGATAAGCTAAGCTTTTCCAACTCTTGAAGATGGTGGAGTAGCATGAGTTTCCAAGCTTCAAAGGGGAGTTTTAGTTTTAATCTTTGGTTTCTAGCTATGTGTTTATAATTTCCTAGGTATAGGAGTTGTAAAGTCTTAGTTAGACACTTTGATTAATTCTGTAATCATTGGTTAGTGATTAACTTTTGTAATTTGGATTGATTGATGTTGAACATTGTGCTTAAATATATGTAGTTGCATATATGCTTATTGTAACTCTCATGATTCTCTCCGATCTTGCATGGTTATGTTTCGGTACTGAGTTGATTGTGTGTTACATTGAGCCAATTGCATGATCATTCCAAATTTACACATTAGGGAAGCTAAACAAAGTTTTCATTAATGAGTTCATTAATGAAAGCTTTGGACTCATTGAGTTAATGAGGTTCTTATTAAGAAAACCTAATGGATTTGTGAAACTCCCAATATTTAAGTGAACTATGATTGCCATCAAAACCATTTTCAAGAGATTTCCTATCAATCATTTCCATTACATCATTATTATCTTAAAACACTAAAAACATAGTATCTTAGGTTTGTTTTCATTGCATTCAGTTTAGGCACCATTCATTTAAATGTTAAAAACCCAAAAACCCCTTTTTCATTACATTGCATGGCATTTAGTCTAACTTAGGTAATTAATTAAGGCTCCCAAGCGTGAAACGACCCGAGTTTGCACTACACTGTATAGCTTAGATTTATTTTTGATTGAGAACCCCAAAGCGAATGATAAAAAGGCTCTCGCCACATAGTGACCAAAAAAAGGCCCAAGAAGGTACGGGTACTTAAAGCGTGATTGTTCTATTGCAGGTATGTCTTAAAGCATCCAAAACAAACAAGTAGTACATCAACAGTGGATGCTCCAGACACATAACAGGTGATATCAAGAAGTTCTCATCACCCAAACCAAAAGAAGGAGGCAAAGTGAGCTTTGGTGGAAATCAATCTGGGAGAATAGCTGGAATCGAAGAAATAGGAAGTGATAAAGGAATGAAAGTTGAAGATATCTACTACGTAGAAGGTCTATGTCACAACCTACTCAGTGTTAGCCAGAGCACCGACAAACACAACTGGGTGATCTTCAATTCAGAGGAATGTCTAGTAATAAGCAAAGATAATTTACCATTGAAGAAGAAAGAATTAAATGTAAAGCTGAGAGCTCCACGGGACAGTAACTGCCATGCTATTCAAATTGATCCAAAACTTTCTGAAAACTATTTTGTTAGCAAAAATGAGGGAAGTTGGCTTTGGCATAAATGTCTTGCTCATGTGAATATGAATCAGCTTTCAAAATTAACAAAAACGAACTTAGTTATTGTCACATCCAGTAATATGACAATTAGGAATAAGAATATCCCTAAATATTTAAAGGCCAAAAATGACAAGGAGAAATAGAAGAATTTTGCTGGAAAATAATTATTATAATTTTTCAGGCCAATTATGAAAAGTTTGACTAGTTAAGGAAAATTAGTCAAGAATAATTATGGAAAAATAATTTTGAGTCTCAGAAAATTAAGAAAAAATAAAGACAATATTCCTTGAGAATTATATGGGATTATAAAATTGGTTTTATGACCAATTTGCCCTTAGACAATTTACAAAGGAATTTAAGGGCAATTTAAGCTAGTTTAAGGTTTTTATTTAGAAAATTCCAAATAAATATTTTTAAGAAGAATAAAATCCCAAGAAAATTTCTATGATATCCCAAGGAATTATAAGAGATTATGGAATTAAAAGAAGACCCTCAAGTATCTAGGATTTTTTCCAATTCTTTTGAAAAGTGGAAAAATCAATAAAAAGAAGGAAATTAGTTTTCCTTTTTAATTTAATTATTGGAAAATTAAATTTGAGACAAAGAGAAAAATTTAGAAAGATAAAAATGAGGAGAATAATTTATGGATCTGACAGAAAATAATTACAGGGGCCAGAGCACTGTAATTATCGAAAAGAAGTTAAACCTAGAGTAAAAGTGCACTGATAAAGCAAGACTAGAGTCTTGCAATTCAAATGGTTCACACTTAGCCATGTGTCAAGCCTCTAATGGATGGTAATTAAAGCTTTCCAAGTGTCAAACCACCAATGGAGAGGATCTTGATTTTGGAATTTAATTACATTATGATTTAAGTTAATTAAGAGAGAGGTTTAAGACTAATTAGGCACTTGACACTTGGCTCCTCATTAATGATGGTTGGTGGGATATTTTGGTGCATTGAATGAGCTTTTCCTCCCCCTAAATCTGATCCATATTTCGTGCAAGGCATGAAGAGAGGGAAAAAGAGAGAGTTCAAAGGAAAACCAAGAGAAAGGCATCAACTTCGGTCATTCAATCAAGGATTCAAGGTGAGTTCTTAGTTCTAGATGTGTTGTTGCCTTGTTTTCCGTCTCTTTTATGGTTCAAAAATCCATCCCCTCTCTCTTTAATGGTTGGCTAAACTGAATAATAAAAGGGGAAGGGAGTTTTGTTCATCACACTTGCTAAGACACAACAACACAAGTTAGATCCTAGTGTTTGCAAGTGATTATAGTTGGTTTTGAAGCATTTTTCATGGTTATTTCCTTGAGTGTTATTTTTGGCCAAAGCAAGATTTGAACCATAGGATATGTTTTTCAAATTTTTGAGGCTTCCATTGTGTTCAAAATAAAAAATAGTGTAGGGTAAACCTAAAGAACAAGCGTTGGAAGCCATAGAAGCAAAGTTGCAATTTTTGAGTTTTAAACCCTAAGGGTTCGGCCAAGCTGAAACTGGAAGAGGAAAATTTATTTTGTTAAATCCAAGTAGATATTTGGAATCTACATGAAAAATCATGTGGGGTTGAGTCAAGAGGGAATTTTTAGGGTTTATGGAAACCAACTCTAAAAATCCAAGAACAAAGATGGAAGCTTTAAGGGGTTTAGGAGTTACTTGAGTTATGATAGTGATTTTATGAGGAATGGTTGATAATTCTTGCTACCCTTTTTGTAGATTGCCATGTTAGGGTTTGGCACTTTTGGAAGCAAGAAGGAACAACAAGAAAACAAAAAGCATTGGATTAAGGTAGTGGGATCTAATTAGCCATTAATGTTAACCTTGCATTGTTATTTATGGCATGTATGCTTGCTATTATATGGTTGAACTATGATGTTGTGATATAGTTGCTCCTTGCATTTGTTGTCATGGCCTTGCATGTTGAGGTTGTCTATTTATAAAAGATTAGTTCTCCTATGATAGCTAATGTTGAAATGCTTTATAATTATGCATGTTAATGTTTGGTTGATTGATCTTGCTACTGGGATTTCTTAAAATCTCATCCCCCAAATATAATCTAGCATTTTAGGGCCTGAAACTACTATGAGCAAGCTACAGATTGGAGGCTAAAGTATGGTGTTTTGCCATAAAATTCGTGGACCCTTTTTGGTTATGTATATATTAAGCTAACAGTGCTGTAAGCACACTGACACTGCCATGTTTACATGACATTTTGACTCTACTCTCGGATGCGTTTAAACACAAAATTTGGTATGATTATAGATAACGTCCTGATCTTCAATTTGATAGCTAATAAGTTAAAAATGGCCAAGTATACGAATTTTAATGATTTTTCAAAGTTAGAGGTCAGAATCTGGGAAAAAGGGTTTTTGGCAAATGGACAGTGTTGCATTTCACAAAAACTTGATGCTTTTTCATAAGGAATTGGATCATGAGATTATTTTTCCCTGAAGGAGAACTTAAAGAGATTTAAATATAATTTTGAACCACCCCAATTGGAGTTTTGTGGAATAAGTTATGAATTTTTTAAGTTGGGCCGAAAAAACTGGATTTTACCCGATGAACAGTAAAAATCTGAAATTTAGCGTTTTAAGATAAAAAGTGAGCCCAAGACCATCCAATGTGGTCTAAAGTGGTTTTAAATGAAACCTAACTGGATATAATAGTAAGGTGTGACAGTTATTGGTTTACCTAACATTCAATTTGAACATGATATTGTTTGCGATGCTTATAGGAAGGGTAAATAAACAAAGTCCTTATTCAAATCAAAGAAGACAGTCTCAATTGAAAGACCACTCCAAATGCTTCACATGGATTTGGTTGGTCTATCAAGAGTCAAAAGTTTCAGTGGAAACTTATATACTCTTGTGATAGTTGATGACTATTCGAGATTCACCTGGACTTTGTTTCTTTCTTCTAAAGATGAGACATTTAGTGAATTTATCATTTTTGCTAAAAAGGTCTAAAATGAGAAAGGTATTTCTATTGTGTCAATCGGGACTGACCATAGAGGAGAATTTGAGAATAATGAATTTGCAGATTACTGTGAGGAGCACGAGATTGCCCACAACTTCTTAACACCAATAACTCCTCAACAGAATGGAGTTGTGGAAAGAAAGAACAGAGTGCTCATAGATATGGCAAGAGCAATGCTGAATGCAAAAGGGTTTCTCAAGTGTTCTGGGCTTAATGAGGACCTTTGTCATTCACCTTGGGGTTCTCAATCAAAAATAAACCTAAGTTATGTAGTATAGTACAAACTCGGGTCGTTTCACTTTTAGGAGCCTTTATTAATTACCTAAACTAGACTAAATGCCATGCAATATAATGAAAGGGGGTTTTATGTTTTAAGGTTAAATTGAAATGTAACTAAACTATAAGCAATGGAAATAAACCTAAGCTACTATATTTTTGGTATTTTTCGATAATGATAATGGAATAGAAATGAATGATAGGAAATCTCTTGACAATGGTTTTGATGGCAATCATAGTTTACTTAAGGTATTAGGAGTTTAACAAATCCATTAGGTTTTCTTAATAACAACCTCAATAACTCATTGAGTCTAATGTTTAAATCAATGAACTTCATTAATGAAAACATTGTTAAGCTCTCCTAATGTGTAATTTGAGAATGATCATACAAGTAGTTCATTGCAACCCAAAATCAACTCAATATCAAAACGTGACCATGCAAGATAAGAGAGAATCAAGAGAGTTACAAAGAAACATATATGTAACTACATATATTGAAGCACATAATTCAACATTAACCAATCCAAACTACAAATATAAATCATTAACCAATGATTACAGTAACAATCCTAAGTTCTTAACTAATGATTTACAACTCCTAGACCTAGAAAGCCATAAATCATAGCTAAAAATTGAAAACTAAAACTAAACTCCCCTTTGAAGTCTGGAAACTCATGCCATACCACCATTCTTCAAGAGTTGATAAACCCTAGCCCTTCATAGCTTCAAGAAAAGCTCTGACTAAAGTTAACCTGTCAGCCATGGCAGCTGGGAGTGGAAGGAAATGAGATGGAATGAAGGAAAGGTGAAGGAAATAGATGGGGAAGAAGATGGAGGTGGAGAGGCAAGAAGATGAGAGAATAGAGTTATATGTCGAAAATAGGGATTCTAAGGGTTTAAAGGATCAATATGAGTTGGATCATATGATTAGAGGCTCCATTTTCGCGTTCTGATCCGGATCTGGTGTTGCTGATACGAGGCTTTCGTCACGGCAAAGGTATAACTTCACCGTGACGAAGCATTCCTGAGAGGAGCTTCACCTAATCTTGTGATTTTGCTGCAGCGAAGCTGTAAGTTGGCCATGACGAACTCTGCCCAAGAGGTCATTGGTGAGATTTCCATTTTGTGCCGCGGCGAAGAGAATGTGTTAGTGTTGATACTCTAATCTTGTGTTGTGTCATCCCTTGGTTCTTGATCTTGGCTCTAATTCCTAAGTGTCCTGCAATGAAAAGCAATATTTTAAAGCACCAATTATCCTAGAAATCAATTGAATACAATTAATAACCAATTATGACAATTTTACCCTCAAAGAGACACTAACTCAAAGCGAGGACTCTTAGTCTAAATTAAGCACAATTATCATTAAAAGGAGCCAAAATCTACGATAAAAACCCATAAAATGATATAAAATAACATAGAACAATTAGGCTCAATCAGGACTGAAGCAATGAGCACGGCTTGCTATATCTCCAACAGAGCTTACATCAAAATATTGCTCTGGAAAACTCCATATGAGCTATACAAAGAAAGGAAGCCTAACCTGGGTCATCATAAGATCTTCAGAAGCAAGTGTTAAATTCACAACAACAACAAAGAAAATCTTGGTAAATTCGATCCTAAAGCTGATGAAGGGCTATTTCTTAACTACTCTAATCGTAGTAAAGCCTATAAAGTTTTGAATAAACGTACTTTTACTATTGAAGAATCAATACATGTTGTGTTTACTGAAACTGAGTCAATTTCAAAATATCTAGATGATGACGCTGAGATCGTTCAAAGTTTTAAAAAATTGAATTTGAACAAACCTTCAAACAGAGTATCTTCAGAAAAGATTTTAGAAAACATGGATGATTTAAATGAACCTCTATCCTAAGAAAATCTAGAAGAGCCTAAAGCTTGGAGGCATAATAGAAACCATTCTCTAAAACAAGTCATTAGTAAAGTTAATAAAAGGGTCAAAACTTGGAGACGAGTGTTCAATGAAGTACGTTTCTCTGCATTTATTTCACACATTGAGCCAACCAATATTGACGAGGCTCTGTCTGATGAATTCTGGATAGTAGCAATACAGGAAGAGTTGATCCAATTTGAGAGGAATCAAGTTGTGGAATTGGTACCCAGACCTAATGACCATCTACTCATAGGCACCAAATGGGTATTCAAAAATAAGCTCGATGAATCCATGCAAATCGTGAGGAATAAAGCCAAATTGGTAGCTAAGGGTTATAATTAGGAAGAAGGTATTGATTATTAGGAAACATATGCTCCAGTTGCTAGATTGGATGTAACATCCCAACTTTTGGGCCTAAAAGTACTAGAAATAGCTTGAATTGGATAGGCTACTAGACCTCTTTTGAGCAGAAGTCCCAAAGATGAGAAAGGAAGTCAAAGCGGTTTCAGGGACTAAACTACAAAGTAAAAGTTTTCAGGAGCTCAAGTATAATCAAGGCTAGAGGCTCCAGTAAAGTCTTAAGGGCCCAGAAAGAGAAAAGAGAGTAGAAACAGGCCAAGGGTTAAGTTAGAAATCTCAAAGAGATGATTGTATGAAGTTAAGTCCAAGCAGGGATTAAATTGTAAATTTAGAAAGTTATAACCAACAGGGGTAAAAATGGAAGAGTATACAGAGAATTCCAAGAAAATCCCAAAAAATAGAAAATAATATTCTAAGACTCTTTTATGAAGAGAAATGATGAAAATACCCCTGAGGGAGCTTAAATGGAATTTATGAGGTTATGGCCAGTAAAAAGTATACCGTTTGAGATAATTATTTGAAGTAGAAAGAGACCCCAAAAATGTATACAAAAATGAGATTAAATGGTTAGAAGGTTGTACTAATTTATAAAATTAGTCCCGCAACTAAAAGGCCAGTGGAGTGGCTTTAATAAATTAAAAAGCTGATTATGCCCATAAAAGGGTATTTTAGTAAATGAATTTTATACAAGGCTTAATGGAAGTGTTATGGCCTGAGAAAATTCATAAATACTCTGTAGAATTAAAGAAAATTTATGGAGTAGATAGAAGAATTTTCTGAGCTCCGGAAGGCCATAAAGAAAGTCGGAGAAATCTAGGCCAAGTAAATTTAGAGGAAACTTAAGGATTAAGTTTTGATCCAATGGCTAGGATTTAATCTCCCTTTCCTTCCACCACATTTGTGACACTTGGCACCTTTTAGAAGAATGAGGTAAGGATGATGCAAGAAGTTGATACAATGATGATGTAAAAGTCAACTTAGAGTTCTGAAATTGCCCTTACCCTTTCTATTAGCCACCAAGGGCATTTTTGTCCATTCAAGCCAAGGTTTTGGCTATAAATACCCTACCTTGGAAGAGTATTTTGGCAGCCATTTGTAGAGAGAAAAATCTGCCAAAATTTAGAGAGAAAAACATAGGGGTAAAGGTCAAGAAGAAGGAACAAGATTCAAGTTTCAAGATCAAGGTATGTGATGGTTATAACATCTATCTTGATGCCTATTTTGAATAAGTTACTCTTTGTATCTAATTCCAAAACTTGACATGATTAAACTACACTCTGAAAGCTTTAAATCCATGGGTAGAATGCTTCATTTGGATATATGTACGATTTATGGTGATTTTGCAAAATTAGGGTTTGAAATCTGGAAACAGTGTTTAACCTTTCAAAGAGTAGTGAATTCCGTACAATTCTAGTATTGTTCAGCATAGAATTGGTTCCTAAAACTATTTTTGATTTAAAGAAAACTTAAGGAGCTTTCAGTGAGACTTAGAACCACTAAATTTTGATTTTTTTGAAATAAATTATGAATTTTCAAAATTGAGCAAAAATTCTGGAATTTCTGTGTGAACAGTACCCGTGAAGCAAAATTTTTAGATTTGATCTTCTTGAATCTAAGGCCATCTAAAGTGGTCCTAATTGACAAGAAATGGATCTTGAGGATGGAAAATGCTAAGATTTATGTTAGAAAAGCTAGAAAGAAAACCCTAAAACCAAGAGAAAGGGTTGAGGTTCAAGAGAGCTAGTTTTGAACACTATGTAATCTAGTGGTCCTAATAGATTGTGTGATCATTATGACTATGTTTAGGACCTTGGAACATCCAAGAGGATGTTTGGTGATGTTGACCGAATGCCCACATGGTTATAAAGTCAAGGGAGTCAAAGGAAAAGTAAGAGGAAAGCTTGAGGTGCAAGGTGGTGAACTTACCTATTATCATTGCTTGATGTTGTATGCTTGTGTGTTGTCGTGTACATGTTATTTGAATGTTACTATGACATGTTTTAGCTACTGTAATTGCTATTCATGATGAGTAGATTATGTCTCTATGGCCATGCATCAAGAGGTTAACTTTGAGCATGCTAATATGTCACTAATTAACAAGAGAATAAACAAGTTACGTGTAGTGCATTAGCATCCATCTAGCATGATCAATATGGTATTGTTTGCTACTGAGATTTCCTCAAATCTCACCTCCTCCCTAACCAACCATTTAGGTCAATCAATAATAGGCAATAATGGCATGAGAATCAAGGAGAAGAAAGTGGAGAATTACTGATGTTAATGAATGATATTGTTATTCAATGTGTAATTCTCATATTATGTAATTTATGTTGTGGATACCTATGATGCCATGTAATTAATTATAATATTCATGGTGTGAATAAAAGTGTATGAGCATGAATGGGAAAGAGTAAGCCCATGTTATGTATGCCAAAGAAATAAAAAGAATTAAAGTAAAGAGATGTTAAGAGATAAAACGTAGGTCCTGGAGCAGTGAGTTTGTAGCTCCAGTTTGACCTATCAAACAAATGAGTTAAGTCACAATATTTAGTAGACTGATAGTACACATCCCAAGCTTTAAAATGAGAGATAGATCACCTCAATTTGATGTGTACATGAGGAGATAAAAATTTCCAAAGTTGAGGCATAGAATCTGGAAGTTCCAGATTTTACGAAATGAACAGTAATATTTATTCATTAAACTGTACGAATTAGGGAAGAATAAGTCCAGTTTGATATTTTTCTTTTAAAGAGCATCAAAAGAGCTTTCCGTAAAAGTTTAGAACACCTTAATACAATTTTTACAAAATTAGTTGTGAATTTTTGAAGTTAGACCTGTAATCTGGAAATTAAACAGTAAATAGTAACCCGAGTAATTATGTTAAAATTTTAAATCCACGGGTTTGTGTCATGATCTGCTTGAACCATAACACTTAGAATACGTGCTCTGAGGGGTTGAAAGTAGAACATTTCATTTTGGTATCAGAGCAGAGGTTCTGGCAAGTATGTAAACAAAACAAAGATTCTTGTAAGTGTTTAAACAGAACAGAAGTCCTGGTAGAGGTTCTGACTAAGGTATAAGTAGAGTATTGGTTTAAGCAAAGCCCAGTATGAGAAAAAATCTAAATTAGAGAAGTAAAAGGTTACTAGGATTGGTCTAACTGAGGTTAAGATATTGAGGTATTTTCTCTAAGGGAAATAGACATAGAATAGAAGTAAGGAATGACAGAGAGTAACCTGAGAGATAGGTAGTCACTGCTAAGAGACTCCCCCTCAAGAGAGGAATGGTTGAGCTGAGAGAGCTTGACTAGGGAATGAGTCAAAGTTGAAAGTCATCTCCAGAAGGTAATAGCTAAGAGTATGGTAAGCCAGTAAGGAATAGGAGTCTAAACCCTAATAGGGAAGCAGGGAGACAACCTATCGGGTGATTGGTTAAAGGTACAGTAAGCCAGTCAGAGGTATAAGTTAATACCATAGCAAGGGAACTGAATGTCAACCTATACCTTAAGTAATTGATGTGACCTCGATAGAGGCAAGTTAACAGGATAATATGCTTGAGGTTCATTCAAATCCCTGAATAGAGGTAGAATCCCTAAGGGACAAAGACTAGATGATAATGAATAAAGGGTCAATGATGACCTAGGTGCCTGACCTAGATACTATACAGCAAGGTGATTAAATGTTCGTTGTGTTATGTTAAGAGTGCATTTTCCTGCATAAAAGATTTTAAATTATATCAAATGCATGTTAAAAGTGCATTTTTGAACAATTATATTTTGGAAGAAGTTTCATCGAACAACCTCTTAGTTTTGAAGATCCTAATTTCTCTGATCATATTAACAAACTGAAAAAGCCTTTATATGGTTTAAAACAAGGACCCAGAGCTTGGTATGAACGACTTAGCAATTTCCTAATAGAAAAAGGTTTTGAAAGAGGCAAAGTGGACGCTATACTTTTATTAAAAGAAGTAGAAAGAACTGTTAATTATTCAAATTTATGTGGATGATATTATATTCAAAGCTACTAATGAGGATCTTTGCCAAGAGTGTGCTATGTTAATGCAGGGTGAGTTTGAAATGTCAATAGTAGAATAATTGAACTTCTTTCTAGGATTGCAAATCAAACAAAAGAAAAACAGAATATTCATATCCCAGATAAAGTATCTCAAGGAGTTACTGAAGAAATATGGTTTGGAAAATACAAAAAATGTAAAAACTCCTATGAGCTCAACCATCTCACTAGACGCAGACGAGAAAGGCAAGGACATGGATCTGACCAAGTATAGAGGAATGATTAGATCACTACTCTATCTCACGGTAAGCAGACTAGACATTCAATTCAGTGTGAGAATGTGTGCAAGATATCAATCAGCTCCAAGGAATCACATGAAGAAGCTGTCAAGAGAATCCTCAGATATCTTGTCAGAACACCAAATCTGGGAATCTGGGATCCAAAGAAAAGAGTAGAATATCTAATGGGATACTCAGAGGCTGATCATGAAGGCTATAAAATGGATAGGAAAAGTACCAGTGGACAATGTCAATTTTTAGGAGGATGCCTTGTCTCGTGGTCAAGCAAAAAGCAGAATACTGTGCCAATATCCTCTACAGAATCAGAGTATGTTGCCATTGCTAGCTGTTGTGCCTAGATTCTATGGTTAAAGCAACAACTACAAGATTTGAGAATCAATTTGAAGGAGATACCAATCTTGTGTGACAACACGAGCACAATAAGTTTGTCCAAGAATCCAGTTCATCATGCCCGAACCAAGCACATTGATGTTCAACATCACTTCATTTGGGACCATGTTCAAAAGAAAGATGTGAAGGTAGAAATCATTCCCACTGAATATCGAATAGCAGACTTATTCATAAAGCCTCTCGATCAACAGAAATTCAATTACTTCAGAAGAGAATTATGAATGGTAAATCCCAATGAGCTGTAAGAAACATCATATTACTTCTTTAATTTGAGCATTTAGGTTTAAGGTTTTAATGATTGGAAGACTAACTTAAGCATTGAAGTGGATAGAAAGTTGTTTTGTAGGAAGCTCTGTTTAGATGTCAAAAAATAGAGGTAAACAGAGTATGGTATGATCGATGAAGACATCGATAATTATCTATTAAAGATTAACATAAATTATTGATCACCTGATCGATAAACCCAAGTGATGGATCAGTTGATCAATAAACAAGATATATGGAACTGATCAGAGATGATGGGAGGAGAATTATCGCTAAGTTGATTAATCACACAATTATCGATCAAAACATTGATCAATAGCAATATAGAATCTTAGTCAAATTAGTCAGATGGATAAGAATTATTGATAAGCTGATCGATAAGTTGTTAATCGATCAAATGATCAATAAACCAGACTAGGTATAAGCTTTTTACTTAACATTTATCGATAACATGATCGATTATTCATTATTCGATAACTTGATCGATAACTGCCTTCAATGTTCTTGTGTGTTTTTTTTTTACTTATCAAACACGTGATCGATCATGCATTGATCGATACCTTGATCAGTCAATTTTGTGTTTATAACATTCAAAATTTGAAAAAGCCCTGTCAGTTTCAAAGCCCTAACTCGATCAATGTTACCCCCTGTTTTCACACAATGGTTAAAAATCCACTGTTTCATTAAATTTCTCACTCCACTTCACTCGAAATCACTCCCTAAGCTCTTTTGATCTCTGTCAAACCTCTCAAACTCGCAAACCACCAACCATTCTCTGAAATTTCTTCTGGGCGACGAGAAATGGTGAGAATTAAACAAGCTAGAAGTGAGCAAGAAGAAATCACCGAAAGGCTAGTATAGTCTAAGGAAATGGGTCAGATGACGATAAAGAAGTGATACAGACCTAAAATAAGGGATAATTCCCCAAAAAAGAAAGGAGTGCTTAAAATTAGAAGGAGTTGAGCAGAGAATATTGAGCAACCACAGAGAAGATCCCTACGGTCCAAGTCAAAACTGCCAGTGGTGACTAAAGAATCAGAGACTGAGTCTGATAAAGAGGTCTCAATTCAGAAAGTTATGGATATACCCTTGAATATTCTAGTGCCGAGGTAGTCGAGACACAAGAAACAGAGAACCTTTGAAGGGGTGTCTCAACCTACTCAAGGTATTGCCTCTGAATCTGATTTCTTAGTGGGAAAGTTAGATAAGGATGTAAACCAAGGGAAATTTAAGTCTGATTTTGCCACCAGAAAATTCTATCTAGTGGTTTATGTGAATTTAGATAGCCTGAAAACCAATAAGAAAATTCTTCTGGATTTAAGTAACCCCCTAGAAAATTATGGTAATTAGTTAAACATTGGTGGGGAATACTGTCCTGAAGTAGTGAAAAGATTCTATTGCAATATGGAATCAATTAAAGAGATTGATGATTAAGACAACCTAACAAATGAGTATCTCAGAACCAAACTCAGAGGAAGATTATTTATTCTCACTCCTGTCAAGTTGAATGAATTACTGGGGACACAAGACCATGTGAGGGCAGGAGAAATGAATGATATTAAGGCCTATAAGATCCTCACACAGAGTGATAATTATTCTGGTGAGCTGAGCTTTCATCCTAAGCAGATGTGTGATTATTACAAAATAATCTATTATATCTGCTCAAGTAGCATGATCACTACTAGAAAAAAGATATTTAATATCGCAAAATAATGGTGGTTACGAAGAAAAATGCCGTGGAAAAAAAAGCGGTGGCATTTTTGTAAATAAGTTGCGTGATTGTTAATTTTCCACGGCAGTTATTAAGAAAACCACCGTAGAAAGTTTTAAAATAACCTATGACAAGTTCAGTTTTACTCATTTTCATAGTTTCGTATCAATGTGCCGTGGTCCCCCTCTGTCCCACCACCAACGAACTTCTATTACCGGTCATTCCCCTATCTTTCCCACCGTTTAAACTCCTCCATTTAGCTTATGGTGTCTTGTTGCTGTCCACCACCGTTTGAACGTCCAACTTCGCGCCTCTGAATCGTCTCAACTCTGTGAGTATCCTCTTCTTTCAATCTTTTCAATTTTTCTTAGTTTCTTGGATGTTTTGACCATAAAAATCTGTTGTATTTCACATAGGTTTGTTAGTTTTATATTGTGGTTAGCTTGTATTGTTGATTTTGTATTTTTTATGTGCTTAAGTTGTTGATTGGTGGCATTTGGCATGAGAAAACCTCAATTCCTTCCTATATACGGTATTAGAAACATGTTTAAATATTTGAAGTTGATTAGTTTTGAAGTTTTTGATTTTTTTAATAATTTTTTGATAGTTATTTTGAATTTTTGGAAATTTTTTTGTAATAAATTTGATAATTTAGTAATAAATAATCTGTTCATTATTTTGTGAATCTTTTTTCGTCATGAACTTTGTGTTGGAAATTGTGCCCTAGGGGCCAATCATTGTACTATGAACATTGTTGATTTATGAATTTATTAATTATGTTATCATATTATTTGCATGTTTACTGTGATGACTATCCTTGGATAACTCATGGTTTATCCTAAATGTCCCTAGTCGATCATCTATGTGGGAGCAGAGATGAAATAAGACTAGTATGACTTTGAAGATATATAGAGATATAAATCAAAGTCATAGGCACACGTAAGAGTACAAGGTGTTGGACCGACTCGCCATGAGAGAGCTGCATGGATTAAGTCATAAGCTTCTCTCATATACAAACCATGTCACTGTGCCCTTTGACCTGAGATCATCATGGATTCCTACATGAGAAACGCTTAGCTTTGACCTAGTCAAAAGTCACTTTTGACCGAGTGATCATAAAGACTATGTTCAGGCTTAGTGGTTTTTCATGCGGAGGAATGTGAATGGTCAAGAAGGAATTTGTCCCTCATATTCATAGAGAGATATTACTGGGCCCCTCGATGAGTGAGTCTGAGAAATGTATGGCCATACTATAATGGAAAGGTAGTTCCGTTTCTATACTTAGACTACTCAGGGATCGAGAAAGTAATGGTCATGAATAGGAGGATGACGTTCTCCATGCCTCATCCATGACCAAAATGTCGTGTGACAAAAGGGACGTGATATGGTTGTATGAAAGGTTACATCGTTCAACGATCCTTATATGATTTGAGTAGTCGTGACGCCTTGGGAGTCATTATAATTAATGGCCCACTGCCAACTTCATATGGGCCTATAGGGTCACACACAAAATAGCCCAACACGAGTTATGATGTCCAGATTCATTGAATCTAAGATATGTCCAAATTCAATGAATAATATAGGGTGGACGTGTGTATATATATAAATTCGTATATATATATACATATTATATAAATATAAGAGATATTAATTGTTAGATTTAATTTATAAGGATAAATTAGATCTATATAAATTAATTCTGTCATATCATTATTTTGAATTAAATAAATGGGTGAATTAAATCTGTGAGACGGATTTAATATAAACCATATTTATTTAATTGTTCTCTTATCGATTAGGCAATATTTGATATTGCATTAATTTCGAAATTAATTTAGGATTAATTTCGAAATTAAATATCATTCATAATACCTATAGCATCCTATATATTTGATATTAGGAGCTAGGGTTTTGTGCGTGAAAGGGCGAAAGCTTGCAGATAAGAGACGGCCAAAAATAGAGAGAGGAGGACGGATTCTTCAAAAAACCCTAGACAGACAAAAAGGCGCTAGCACGTCGTTCGTGATTGGGGAGCTGTTCGTGTGGATACCGGTAGAGGAAGCCGACCGGAGTTGTCGACTTTGAGCGATAAAAGAGGCGAGCAGAGGCATCCTGAACAGCGGAATCCTCGAGCCACCAAGAGACTGAACATCGAAGGTAATGCTTTGATTTAGCCCAATTATTCTATGTTATTTCATATCATTTTAAGGGTATTTATCATAGATTTTAGCTCCTTTTGATGATAATTGTGCTTAATTTAGATTAAGAGTCCTTGCTTTGAGTTATTGTCTTTTTGAGGTTAAAATTATCATAATTGGTTATTAATTGTATTCAGTTGATTTCTAGGACAATTGATGCTTCAAATTGTTGCTTTTTATTGTAGGACAATTGAGAATTGGAGCCAAGATCAAAGACCAAAGGATGACACAACACAAGATCAAAGTATCAGCACTAATAGAGTTCACCGCGGCGCCAAATTGAAATCTCACCAATAGTCTCTCGGGCAGAGTTCGCCGCGGCCAACTTATAGCTTCGCCACGGCGAAATCACAAGATTAGGCGGAGCTCCTCTCAGGCATGCTTCGCCGCGGCGAACTCTTCGTATCAGCAACGCCAGATCCGGATTAGAACGTGAAAATGGAGCTTCTAATCATATGATCCGACCCAGATGGACCCCTAAAACCCTTAGAAACCCTATTTTCGACAATACACTCCATTCCATCTCCTACAATACCTCTATTCTCCCATCCTCTTGCCTCTCCACCTCCATCTTCTTCCCCATCCATTTCCTTCATCTTTCATTCACTCCATCTCAATTCCTTCCACTCCCAGCTACCATGGCCGACGGATTCACTTCAATTGGAGCTTTTCTTGAAGCTATGGAGAGCTAGGGTTTATCAACTCTTGAAGAATGGTGGTGTGGCTTGAGTTCCTAAGCTTCAAAGGGGAGTTTAGTTTCAGTTTGCAATTTTTAGCTATGATTTATGGCTTTCTAGGTCTAGGAGTTGTAATTTCTTAGTTAGGAACTTGGGACTGATACTGTAATTATTGGTTAATGATTACATTTGTAATTTGGATTGATTGATGTTGAACTTTGTGCTTAAATATATGTAGTTGCATATATGCTTATTGTAACTCTCATGATTCTCTCTTATCTTGCATAGTTGTGTTTGGGTACTGAGTTGATTGTGTGTTTCATTAAGCCAATTGCATGATCATTCCAAAATTACACATTAGGGAAGCTTAACAAAGTTTTCATTAATGAGTTCATTAATGTAAGCTTTGGACTCAATGAGTTATTGAGGTTGTTATTAAGAAAACCTAATGATTTGTGAAACTCCCAATATTTTAAGTGAACTATGATTGCCATCAAAGCCATTTTCAAGAGATTTCCTATCATTCATTTCCATTCCATCATTATTATCTTAAAACACCAAAAATATAGTATCTTAGGTTTGTTTTCATTGCATTTAGTTTAGGCACCATTCATTTAAGTCTTAAAAACCCAAAACCCCATTTCATTGCATTGCATGGCATTTAGTCTAGCTTAGGTAATTAATAAAGGCTCCCAAAAGTGAAACGACCCGAGTTTACACTATACTGCATAGCTTGGATTTATTTTTGATTGAGAACCCCAAGGCAAACGACAGAAAGGCTCTCTTTCATGCTTCTTACTACTTGACTTAAACACAATCGGTAGATCCGGGCAAGGGATTGAAAATTTTAAAGTTTATTCCGTTGCGCATCTTTCAATTCCCTTCACTTTGATTGATGATAAAGTGTTGTTTAAAATTTCATAGCAAATGGATATTATTTGTGTTCCTGTTTTGGATTTAGAAGTTTTAGCTTTAAAAATCTTTATTCATTGAATTGGTTTGAAATTATTTGTTATATTTCTTCAAATTTATCCTGTCTTTAATTTGTTTATTACATTGTTAAGTTGGTTTGGTTGATTGATTGATTTGTTTATTTTTAAAATAATTTAGGATTTGTTATAGGAAAAATTAGAATGAAGGACCTAAAGGGAAAAATATTTTACAAAAATTTACTTTTTTAAGTATATACATGTTTTAATTTATTTTTACAAAAAGCTAAATTTTATATACAAATCTATTTTTATTGTTTCTATAACTTTAAATTAGACGTAAGTGTTTGAAAGGAAATTATATTAAATTAATTTAATATTTTTATAAAACTTTATGCATGTTGAAATATGTTATGAATAATGGTTTTAATTTAAATTAAAATAATTTTTGTTTAACTAGTTTACAAAACTTATATATGTTTGTTTGATTTTATATTTTTATCAATATTTTCGCTCATTCACTATATATACCAATTTTTAAGAAATTACTTAATCTAATTTTTAAAAGCAATTATATATTTCATTTTTTTAATTATAATATATTTAATATATTCATGATCCTTTTAAATAATTACAATTTTTAAGATTCTTTATAATAAATATAACTCTTTCTTAGTCCTTCACTCTAATTTTCCCTTTGTTATATATTTAAGGGAAAATTCTGTCAAATTTTTAATTTTTAAGAAAGAGACATTCACTTTAATTTGTAACTAAATGTTAGTCAATTTTAATTTATTGACTAACATTTAATTATTTTATTATTTCAATATTTGAATTAAGGAGTTAGAATTAAGCTTGACAACTATGTTCATTGATTCTGTAGAACAATGGATCATAGTTCGATGAAAGTTAAGAGAATTAGCAAAGAATATGAGGATGGGGTTGAAAGATTTTTTGAATTTGCTCACAGAAATGCCCCTAGTTAGAGAGATGGATTATGCTTGTAAAGATATGTAAATATATTGTAATTAATATAGGATCAAATCAGATATGATAGGATATGATATTATCCCCTAATAATGAGCCATTAATGACCGAGGCTCCTCTTTTATGTATAAATTTCCCTTTCTGATCATGAATATACAAGAAATATATTCCATATTATTTTCTCCTTAATATGGTATCAGAGCAGGCCATTTAGGGTTAGATTTTTCGTCTAGTTTCACTCTGTTTGCGCCGCACAGTGTCTCTGCCGTCAACTCTTGTGTTCAACGTTAGGGCTTCTGTGTCAGGCATTTGGTGGGAGCACGCGCCGGCCAGGGAGGATCGCATGGTGCTGACCAGATGATCCCTAAAGTTTCGTTACTGTTCGAGCAGCGCATGAGCCTCACGTGCCGTCACCTGTGGCAGTACTGTTCACGTGCTGCTGTGGTTTTCACCGTCTGAGCTCTTCTTCGGCCTTGTCTTCCCTTTTCCGGTGAGTCCCTAGTGTTTTTCAGATCTGGGTCTCTCCCATTATGTTGATTCAGACTTGTTTGGTTATTGTGCCTTTTGAACAGTAATGTTCAAATTTGGTATTACTGTTCCTGTCTTTTATAGACCTTAGGAGGTGTTGTTTAGTCCTCGGTGTGATCATTTGTGGCCACTTATTTTTTTCTCCTTACCGCTACTAGAATTATTATCTCTTTTTTGTTTATCTCTCATGGGTGATACTAAGTCTACATTTGTTAGGTTTAAGGTTTTGATGATAACAAAGTGAGTAATTTGTGATTCAGCATGTTGATTGATCATCTGATCGACCAAGGTTTTATTGATAAGCTAATAGATAATAACTATGTCTAATTAAGTAAACTCAATAGAAACTTTGATCGATAACGTGTTAGATAATGTGTTGATTGATCATTCTTAGTTGCACATGAAAATCTGGGACAAATTATCAATCACTTGATCGATAATCGGAAATACAAAATTAATAGGTGTTTATCAATCACATGATCGATAAACTGGTTATCAATGAGAAGATAGATAAATGGTAATGTACTTTACTCATTATATGTTTTTTTTTTTTATCACCATTTATCGATCACATTATCAATCAGCTATTTATCGATAATATGATTGAACATTGCCTCATAACTCTTCGTGCAGGAATTTATTTCGGTGGCTTATCGATCACCTGATTGATAAGAACATTATCGATCACATGATCGATAATCAACATAACTCTATCTCATCGTGGCTCTTCGATCACCGAATCGATAATCAGATTATCGATAATCTTATCGATAACCACCCTTCATGTTTATGTTGTTTTCACATAACTTGATCGATAAATTAGCTCTTTTGTTTTACAAGAAATGACCTCTTTATCGATAACATTATCGATCAACCTTTTATCGATCATCTATTCGATCAACTTACATAGTCTGTGTTTTCACAAAATATACTTTTGTCCACTGTTTATCGATAAGGTTATCCATCATCCATTTATCGATAAAGTATTCGATAATTAGTGTTTCAAAAGTCATTTCTATAACACTCTATTTATCGATAACCTGATCGATCAACAAGTGTTTGATCACTTGTTCGATCATGAAGGCGATTTCAGGTTAAACCTTAAGTCTCCATGTTTCTCAAAATTTATCATATATTTTCTTCGAGCTTTTCTCAACCTTCATAAGTGTCTTGTTTCACTATTTAAAGAATGTCAAAATCAAAAGCAACATTGATCTTCATTGTCTATGCATCACAGTGTGATATCACTTTTTCCTTTATCGATCACCTGATCGATAAACTAATAATCCATAACTTGATCGATAATCTTAGTTCTATGGTTCAAAGTCTTCACTCAGAATAATCGATAACCTGATCGATCAAGTAATAATCGAACATCACTTCGATCAAGCATGTTCAGTTACTACCCAGTGCATCTGACATTTATTCTAATCATAAGCTATGAATATTCGATTATCAGTTGATCGAATCTACTCTTGATCTTATTCTACGAAGAATAAACTTATTGAATTATTGTATTTTTTACAGATTACGAAGAAAATCCCAACGGCACTCCAACGGTTGTCCAAGTAGTCTGTAACCTACCTTGTCAGAAGCATTAATGGCGAAAACTGTTGCAACTAGAAAAACACGCAACCGGACTTACAACTGCTAGAAGCTCTTCCGTCTAACGGTTACTAAACGACCTCAACTATAAAAGGTGTGAAGAAGCATTAATGAATAGAATTGAATACGCGAGCTACCCTCTGTTGATTTTTACTGTTGCATTCAATACTCTGTTCTTTCATAACTCCGAGCGTAAGTGATTATCATTTATTCACTCTGTAAGAGAGTTTATTTACTACTCATTAATCACGTTTGTGTGATACTCAAGGGTGTGGACTCTTGAGTAGGGCTGTAACCTTACAAGAAGTAAAGGGGAGTGATTGAGAGCTTCAATTACTATACTGAGGTGCCAAGAAGAGATCCCATGGCAGGATTCGGAGACAGCGTACTGCCTGAAGGGTGCTCAACGTCCAAACCGCCAGGCTTCAATGGTGAAAATTATACCTTCTGGAAGATGAGGATGAAAATCATTATCAAGGCAACCAAGTATGGATTATGGGACGTAATTGAGCATGGTAACTATGTCTCTATGAAGACAGTAGATGGACAACAAGTACGCAAGAGTCCGAGCGAGTTCGATGAAGAAGATAGAAAGTTGGTAATCGTAAACGACAAAGCTATCAATATTCTTATATGTGCACTAAGCCAACGAGAATACTTCTGAGTTTCCAGTCTAGAAATCACGAAGGAAATGTGGGAAGCGCTGGAGATAGCCCACGAAGGGACCTCGGGTGTAAAACAGAGTAGAATCAACACTTTCACCACAAAGTTTGAGCTATTCAGAATTAAGGATGGAGAGAGTGTCCGAGATATGAAAGTCAAATTCTCGCATCTCATAAATCATCTCACGGCACTCGGGAAGAAGTATAGTCAGGAGGACTAAGTGAGAAAAATCTTAAGTGGTCTCACAAAAGAATGGGAGCCAAAGGTAATAGCAATTGAAGAAACAAAAGGAGAATCAATTGGCTCTGTTACAGCATTATTCGGAAGCCTTGCAGAATATGAGAGCAAGCAAAGATACAAAAAGGAGATGAACGAGAAGAACCGCAAAAGCATTGCTCTTAAAACTCAAGAGAGTAAAGATGACAACGAAGAAGACCTGGATGATGATGAAATAGGTCTTATTGTCAGAAGATTCAAGAAATTCTACAAGAGCAGAGCTGGAAGGAAGTTCCAGTCAAAATACAGAATTTGAACATCTCAGAATGAGTCAAAAGAATCGATCATCTGCTTCGAATGCAAGAAACCAGGACAGATCAAAGCAGAGTGTCCCCAACTATCCAAGATGAAGGAGAAGGAAAAGAAGAAAGAAAGATTTAGAAAGAAGAAAGCCTTTATCACATCAATCTGGGGTGACAGCTCTTCAGAAGAAGAAGAAGATAGTGATGATGAAGAAATTGCCAACATCTGTCTTGTGGCTCAGGAAGACGAAGACTCAGAGAAAGATGAGGTAATTACTTCTGAACCCTCCTATGATGAATTATAGTTTGAATACAATGCATTACATTTAGAATTAGTAAGAATTGCAAAGGAGTTGGTAAGCTCCAAGAAAAGAATAAAGTTTCTGGAAGAACAGCAAACGAAGCCTGAAGACAATGTAGTCCAGCCTCCAGGATGCATGGAATGTGAAAAGAACAGAAAGAAGGCCGAGGATCTCACAAAAACCTTAGAAAAATTCACCAAGGGTAATGAGATACTCAAAGTGATTTTGGGAGCTCAACGATGCTTGATGGATAAAATCCAAATAGGATATGATCCTGTTCAGGATAAATCGAAAGGAAGGAAAAAGAGTAGTGGTCGATCATATCTTACATTTTTTAGAAATACCATTCATTCCTCTAATCCATTTGCACTTTGCTCTTATTGCAACCGTAAGGGTCATACAACCTCTTCTTGTTATCACAAGAAGAAAGGAACTTACGGGACATTAAAATGGGTGCCCAAAGGTACTTATATGCCTAGGACAACTCATACTAACCAAAAAGGACCCAAGAAGGTATGGGTACCTAAAACATAATTGTGTTTTTTGCAGGTATGCCTCAAAGCATCCAGAACAAACAAATGGTACATCGACAGTGGATGCTCTAGACACATGACGGGTGATACTGAGAAGTTGACATCACTCAAACCAAAAGACGGAGGCAAAGTAAGTTTCGGTGGCAATCAATTCGGAAGAATTGCTGGAATCGGAGAAATAGGAAGTAACCAAGGAATGAAAGTTGAAGATGTATACATGGAAGGTCTGCACCACAATCTACTCATCGTCAGTCAGAGTACTGATAAAACAACTGGGTGATATTTGATTCTGAAGAATGCTTAGTAATAAATAAAGACGATCTGCCATTGAAGAAAGAAGAGTTGAATATAAAGCTGAGAGCTCCACGGGACAGTAACTGTTATACACTTCAAATTGACTCTAAATCCTCTTAAAACTGTTTTATTAGTAAAAAGGAGGAAAGTTGGATTTGGCATAAACGTCTTGCACATGTTAACATAAATCAACTTTCAAAATTAACAAAAAGGGATTTAGTTATCGGTTTACCAAAAATTCAGTATGAACATGATATTATTTGTGACGCTTGTTAGAAAGGTAAACAAACAAATTCTTCGTTTAAATCAAAGAAGACAGTCTCAACCGAAAGGCCACTCTAAATGCTTCATATGGATTTGGTTGGTCCGTCGAGAGTGAAAAGTTTCGGTGGAAACCTATACACTCTTGTGATAGTTGATGACTATTTAAGATTCACTTGGACTTTGTTTCTTTCCTCTAAAGATGAAACATTTAATGCATTTATTATTTTTACCAAAAAGGTCCAAAATGAGAAAGGTATTTCCATTGTGTCAATCAGGTCTGATCACGGAGGAGAATTTGAGAACAACGAATTCGCAGACGAGCATGGAATTGAGCATAATTTTTCAGCACTAAGAACTCCTCAACAAAAAGGTGTCGTCGAATGGAAAAACAGAGTGCTCACTGAAATGGCAAGGGCAATTCTAAACGAGAAAGGAATTTCACAAGTATTCTGGGCAGAAGCAATGAGCACTGCTTGCTACATCTCCAATAGAGCCTACATCAGAATGCTACTTGGGAAAACACCGTATGAGCTTTACAAAGGAAGAAAGCCTAACCTAGCTCATTTAAGGATCTTCGGGAGCAAATGCTACATTCACAACAATAACAAAGAGAATCTGGGTAAATTCGATCCTAAAGCTGATGAAGGTTTATTTCTTGGTTACTCTAATCGTAGTAAAGCCTATAGGGTTTTCAACGAACGTACTTTTATAATTGAAGAATCAATTCATGTTGTGTTTGCTGAAATTGAACCGATTTCAAAACCTCTAGATGACGATGCTGAGATTGTTCAAAATTTTCAAAAATTAGATTTAAACAAGTCTTCAAACAAATTACCCTTAGAAGAACTTTTAGAAAACAAAAATGATTTAAATGAATCTTCTTCACAAGAAAATTTAGAGCAACCTAAGGCTTGGAGACATAATCGAGACCATCTACTGGAACAAGTCATTGGTAAAGTCAATGAAGGGGTCAAAACCCAGAGAAAAGTGTTCAATAAAGTGCGCTTCTCAGCGTTCATATCCCACATTGAGCCTACCAATGTTGACGAGGCCCTATCCAATGAGTTCTGGATAGTCACAATGCAGGAAGAGCTTAACCAATTTGAGAGAAACCAAGTTTGGGAACTAGTACCCAGACCTAATGATTATCCAGTCATAGGAACCAAATGGGTATTCAAAAATAAGCTCGATGAGTCTGCACAAATCGTCAGAAACAAAGCCAGATTGGTGGCTAAAGGATATAATCAAGAAGAAGGGATCGATTATGAAGAAACTTATGCTCCAGTAGCTAGATTGGAGGCGATACGGGTACTCTTAGCCTTTGCTTGCATTAAAGATTTCAAACTATATCAAATGGATGTTAAAAGTGCCTTTCTAAACGGATATATTTTAGAAGAAGTTTTTATCGAGCAACCTCCTGGTTTTGAAGATTCAAACTTTCCTGATCACGTTTATAATTGAAAAAGGCTTTGTATGGTTTAAAACAAGCTCCCAGAGCTTGGTATGAACATCTTAGCAATTTTCTGATAGAAAAAGGATTTGAAAGAGGCAAAGTAGATGCTACTCTATTCATTAAAAGAAGTAGGAAAGATCTTTTGATTGTTCAAATTTATGTGGATGATATTATTTTCGGAGCTACTAATGAAGATCTTTGTCAAGAGTTTGCTAAGCTAATGCAGGGAGAATTCGAAATGTCTGTGATGGGAGAGCTGAATTTCTTTCTGGGATTACAAATCAAGCAGAAGAAAAATGGCATATTTATATCCCAGACGAAGTATCTGAAGGAGTTGCTAAAGAAATATGGATTAGAAAATGCCAAAAGTGTAAAAACTCCGATGAGCTCAACCATCTCGCTAGACGCAGATGAAAACAACAAGGACGTGAATCTGATCAAATATAGAGGAATGATTGGTTCATTACTATATCTCACGGCTAGTAGACCAGATATACAATTTAGTGTGGGAATATGCGCAAGATATCAATCAACTCCAAAAGAGTCACACGAAGAAGTCATCAAGAGAATTCTCAGATACCTTGTTGGAAGTCAAAATCTGGGAATCTAGTATCCAAAGAAGGGAGCAGAATACCTAATGGGATACTCAGACGCAGATCATGGAGGATATAAGACAGATAGAAAAAGCACCAGTGGACAATGTCAATTTTTCGGAGGATGCCTTGTCTCGTGGTCAAGCAAAAAGCAGAATACTGTGGCAATCTCCTCAACAGAATCAGAATATGTGGCCACTACAAGTTGTTGTGCTCAGATTCTATGGTTAAAGCAACAACTATAGGATCTAGGAATCAACTTACGAGAAATTCCAATCCTATGTGATAACACGAGTATGATAAGCCTGTCCAAGAATCCAGTCCATCATGCCCGAACTAAGCATATCGATGTTTGACATCATTTCATTCGGGATCATGTTCAAAAGAAAGATGTGAAGGTAGAATTCATCCCCACTGAATATCAAATAGCCAACATCTTCATGAAGCCTCTAGATCAACAGAAGTTCAACTTTTTTCGAAGAGAATTGGGAATGGTAAATCCCAATGAGTTGTAAGAAATCTCACATTATCTCTTAAATTTCAATATTTAAATTTAATGTTTTGATGATTAAATAACTAACTTAAGCATCAGAGTGGATAGAAATTTGTTTTGCAGGAAGCTCTATTTTGTTGAAGAAAAACAGAGGTAAATAGAGTATGGAATGATCGAACAAAAGATCGATAATCATGAAGCCACATAGAAGTAATTTATTGATCATATGATCGATAAATACAGCATGTGTGGAAAATGGAGAGATTTAGAACGATGATTATCGATAAGTTGATCGATAAATGGATTATCGATCAGAACTTCGATCAGGAGCGGTAAGTCTTTTGTGACATATACTCAAATCTTGGTAAGCATTAATTGATAAGTTGATCGATAAATGGATTATCAATCAAATGATCGATAAAAAGACCAGGTACGCATTTCCTCTACTAATTTTATCGATAACATGTTTGATAATTGATTGTTCGATAATGTGATCGATACTTGCCTTCAGTGTTCTTATATGTTCTTCATATTTATCGAACACGTGATCAATCATCTGGTGATCGATAACATGATCGATAATTTTGAATTTTATAACGTTGAAATTTTCAAAAACCCCCGTCAGTTATCAAATCCTAACTCGATCAAAACCGCTCCCCTGCTTCTAGCAACAGTCCAAAAATCACTATTCCATTAAATTTCCAGTCACCCATCCACCCGAATCCCACTCTACCACCTTTTCGACTACCATCAACCTCAAAACATCTACTTCCAACTGATTATTCTCTCTGAATTCTGTCGATTCATCGAAAATGGCACGGGTAAAATAGCCGAATGTGGAAAGGCAAGAAGGCTTAGAGAAGCAAGTCCAATCGAGCGATACTACTCCCTCGGGCACTCGGAAGTGATATAGACCAAAAGTGAGGGAAGAATCATCCAAGAAGAGAGGTGTTTTGAAAATCTGAGAAATTCAGATCGAAGAGCAACCGGTTCCTCTAAGAAAATCTCCCCGGTCCAAATCTAAGCTTCCAATAGTCACTGAGGAATCGAAAACCGAGTCAGATGATGGAGCCTCAATTCAGAAAGCTGTGGAGACCACATTGAGAATTCCCATTCCCAAGCAACTAAGGCAGAAAAATCAGAGAGCTAGTGAATGGATCGCACGGCAAATTCCCTCTGAAGGTATTCCATCTGATTTCTCTGAATTACTAGTTGGAAACCTTGATAAGGAAGTGAATTTGGCTAAGTTTAAGGCTGATTTTGCAAACCGGAGATTTTACCCTGTTGTTTTTGTGGATATAGAGAGCTTAAAGAAAAATACTCAGATTAATTTGGACTTGAGTGATCCCCTGGAATATTATTCAAACTGGCTGATAATTGGTGGAGAATTTTGTCCTGAAGTGATTAAAAGGTTCTATTGTAACATGGAATTAGTAGAAGAATATGATGAGTAGGACAATATGGTAAATGACTATTTAAGGGTCAAACTTAGAGGTAGAACCTTCCACCTTACTGCTGATAAGATTAATGACTTGCTGGGAACTCAAGATTCGGTGAGAGGGGGAGATATGAATGAAACTAAGGCCTATAAGATTTTGATGCAAAGTGATGAGTACCCCGGTGAGCTAAATTTCCCACCTAAACATATGTGTGGTTATTATAGAATAATCCACTATATCTATTCAAGAAGTATGATCAACAAGTCCGGGAGCTTCTCACATTTAACCCAAGATGATTACTTGTTACTAGCCCGAATAATCAGTGGAGAAAGGATTAATATAGGGGCTTTGATCTGTAATGAGATACAGGATTTTGTTCTCAACAAATCCAAGTCTACACTGATCCCCTATCCTCAGTTGGCTACATACATCCTACAGGCAAACAACATTGCCCCCTTTGAGCCTGGAGAGTCCAAGACCAAGGTTCCTGCTTTTGGGATTGCACAGCTACACAAGATGAGGATTCCTCTACTTTTTAGACCATCCTAGAAGGTACCTCAAAAAGACAAGGGGAAGCAACCAGCTGTCAGCACCTCTAGGACTAAGGATGAGGCCGAATCCACTGCAGCTCCTTCTCATGCCCCTAGACCTCCATTCATGGAGAGATCTCTCAGGGAGATGTTTCAGGCCGAGCTTCAAGAGTTTGAGAAGAGAGTTTATGTCACTGCTCGAGAATATGGGGAAGTCTCAGATAGAAAGTTTGAGGGTATTTCCAAAATCCTAGATCTTCACAGATAAGCAATGATGGTTTTGGAAAAGCAGGTGTCTCAGAGATTTGATTATGTTGACAGAGAAATTCAAGAGCTTAAAGGGATGGTAGCCTCTCTCTGTAACAACTTCTCTGCCCCCAGCACTACCTTCAACTTTGAGGACTTACTTCATCATTCCCCATCTCCTCCTCATCATGAGCCTGGACCTTCTACCTCCACTATACCCACTTCTCCATCTGTACCATCTACCTCTCCCACTCCCTCTCCTACTTTGGCCCTGATCACTGTTCCCCAGCCAATTCCCTCCATTCATATTCCATCACTCTCTCCACTTTCTCACCTTCCCCCTCTTCCTATTCCCCTGTCCATTCCACCTGTGTCTACTCTTTCCTTTTCCCCACTTAATGCTGATAAAAAGGGGGAGAAAAATTCTGATGCTTAGAGTCCTTTTTGTGTGTGTTTTTATTGATGTTTAGCTATGTGCTCTGAGTTTACTATGTTTTACTGATGTATCTTTGACAGTTGATTTTACTTCGATCTATCTACAGCTTAATTTTACTGTTTCTGATGTTATTTGATTAATATTCCTTACCTATGTTTTGTCATAATCAAAAAGGGGGAGAATATTAGGTTTAAGGTTTTGATGATAACAAAGTGAGTAATTTGTGATTCAGCAAGTTGATCGATCATTTGATCGATCAAGGTTTTATTGATAAGCTGATAGATAATAACTCTGTCTAATTAAGTAAATTCAGTAGAAACTTTGATCGATAACGTGTTAGATAATGTGTTGATCGATCATTTGATCGATCATTCTTACTTGCACATGAAAATCTAGGACAAATTATCGATCACTTGGTCGATATTCGGAAATACAAAATTAATAGGTGTTTATCGATCACATGATCAATAAACTGGTTGTAACATCCAGACTTTTGGGCCTAGAAGCATCAAAAGTAGCCTGAATTGGATAGGCTACCAGACCCTTTTTGAGCAGAAGTCCCAAAGATGAGAAAGGAAGTCAAAGCAGTTTCAGGGACTAAACTGCAAAGTAAAAGTTTTTCAGGGGCTTCAGTATAATCAAGGTCAGAGACTCCAGTAAAGTCTTGAAGGCCTAGAGAGAGAAAAGAGACTAGATATAGGCTAAAGGTTAAGTTAAAAGCCTCAAAGAGAGGATTATATGAAGTTAAGTCCAAGCAGGGACTAAATTGTAAATTCAAAAAGTTGACCAGCAAGGGCAAAAATGGAAGAGTGTACAGAAAATTCCAAAAAAATCCCAAAAAATGGGAAATAATATTCTAAGACTCATCTATAAAGAGAAAAGATGAAAATACCCCTGAGATAGCTTAAGTGGAATTTATGAGGGTATGGTCAGTAAAAAGTACACTGTTTGAGGTAATTATTTAAAATAGCAAGAGACCTAAAAAATGTACGTAAAAATAAGAATTAATTGGTTGAAAGGTTATACTAATTTATAAAATTAGTCCCGTAACCAAAAGGCCAGTGGAATGACTTTTATAAATTAAAGAGCAGATTATACCGATAAAAGGGTATTTTAGTAAATGATTTTTATACAAGGTTTAGAGGAAGTGTTATGGCCTGAAAAAATTCATAGATACTCTCTAGAATGAAGGGGAATTTATGGAGTAGACAGAAGAATTTGTTGAACCCCGGAAGGCCATAAAGAAAGTCAGAGAAATGTGGGCCAAGTAAAATACGAGGAAACTTAAGGGCTAAGTTTAGATCCGACGGTTATGATCTAATCTTCCTTCTCCTCTATCATTTTTGTGACACGTGGCCTCTTCTAGAAGCATGATGCAAGGATGATGTAATAAGGTGATGCAATGATGATGCAAAAGTCCACTTGAACTTCCAAAATTGCCCTTACTCCTTCTTCTAGCTACCAAGGGCATTTTGGTCCATTCAAGCCAACTTTTTGGCTATAAATAGGCACTCTTCTTCCCCCCAATTTTGCCAAGCTAATGAACACTAGGGGAAACTCTGCTGCCCTTGCATCTAGAGAGAGAAAGAGCTATTTCTAGTGAGAGAAAGTCCACCTAAGTTCAAGCTTCAAGATCAAGGTATGTGGTGGCTGTAGCATCTGATTTAATGCCCATTTCGAATTAGTTACTGTGTGTATCTGATTCTGAAATTTTGTATGCTTAAAGTACACTCTGTAAGATTTAAATCTATGGGTAGAACACTTCATTTGGATATATGTACGATTTATGGTGATTTTTCAAAGTTAGGGTTTGAAATCTGGAAACAGTGTTGAACCTTTGGAAGAGTTTCGAGTTCCGTACAATTCCGGTATTGTTCGGCATAGAATTGGTTCCTAAAACTATTTTTTTAAAATTTAACTTAAGGAGCTTTCAGTGAGACTTGGAAGAACTCAATTTGGATTTTTCTAGATTTAATTATGAAATTTCAAAATTGAGAAAAAATTCTGGAGTTTCTGCGTGAACAGTACCCGCGAGCCAAAATTTCCAGATTTGGTATTCTTGAATCTAAGGCCATCTAAAGTGGTCCTAATTGACAAGAAATGGATCTTAAGGATAGGAAATGATAAGATTTATATTAGAAAAGTTAGAAAGAAAACCCTAAGACTAAGAGAAAGGGTTGAGGTTCAAGAAAGCTAGTCTTGAACTTTATGTAATTTAATAGTCCTAATGGATTGTGTGATCATTATGGTTATGTTTAGGACCTTTAGAACATCCAAGAGGATGTTTGGTGATGTTGGCCGAATACCCACATGGTTGGAAAGTCAAGGGAGTCAAAGGAAAAGTAAGAGGAAAGCTTGAGGTGCAAGGTAGTGAACTTACCCTTTATGTGCTTGACATGGTATGCTCATGTGTTGGTTTGTATTTGTTGTTTGAATGATGTTGTGACATGATGATTGTTACTGAAAATGCTGTTTTTAATATGTTCCCATGGCCATCCATTTTTATACCAAGCATAAAGCATGATGGCATGTCACTAATTAACTTAAGTTTATGAAAAACTACATACCATACACTAGCATCCATCTTGTGCATGTATGTGGTAATGTTTGCTACTAAGATTCCCCCAAATCTCACCCCTTCGTAACCAACCATTTAGGTCAATCAATGATGGGCACTAATGGCATGAGAAGCAAGGAGAAGAAGTGGAGAATTATTGATGCTAATGATTGATACTAATATTCAATGTATAATTCTCCTATGTTATAATTATGTTGTGAATGCCATGTATTTAATTATAAAGCTTATGGCGTGTATAGGAATGTATGAGCATGAATGGGAAAAAGTAAGCCCATGTTAGGTATGCCAAAGAAATAAAAAGAATTAAAGTAAAGAGATGTTAAGGGATAAAACGTAGGTCATGGAGCAGTTACTTTCGAGCTTCAGTTTGACCTATCATATGAATGAGTTAAGCTACGAAAGTTGGTATACTTATAGTGCACATTCCAAGATTTAAAATGAGTAGTGAACCACCTCATTTGGATGTGTATACGAAGAGATATGAATTTTCAAAGTTAAGGTGGAGAATCTGAAAAGTCCAGATTTTACCAAACGAATAGTAATCTTAATCTAATAAACTGTACGTTTTTAGTGAGAGAGAGTTCAGTTGAATATTTTTCCCTTAAAGAGCATTGAAAGAGCTTTCTGTAGAATTTTGGAACACCTCCATACAATTTTTCTAGAATTAGTTATGATTTTTCAAAGTTGGATATGTAATCTGAAAACTGGACAGTGAACAGTAATTTTCCGAAAATTAACGTCCAAATTGAAATTTTTAAGTGTAAGACCATCCAACATGGTCTGGAATAGTTCTAAATGAATGCTAAGGTACTATATAAGTAAGGTGTGACACCGGTTATCGATGAGAAGATAGATAAATGGTAATGTACTTTACTCATTCTATGTTTTGTTTTTATCACCATTTATCGATCACATTATCGATAAGCTATTTATCAACAATATGATCAAACATTGCCTCATAACTCTTTATGCAATAATTTATTTCAGTGGCTTATCGATCGCCTGATCGATAAGAACATTATCGATCACATGATCGATAATCAACATAACTCTGTCTCATCGTGGCTCTTCGATCACTGAATCGATAATCTTATCGATAACCACCCTTCATGTTTACGTTGTTTTCACATAACTTGATCGATAAATCAGCTCTTTTGTTTTAAAAGAAAAGACCTCTTTATCGATAACATTATCGATTAACCTTTTATCGATCATCTATTCGATCAACTTACATAGTCTATGTTTTCACAAAATATACTTTTGTCCACTGTTTATCGATAAGGTTATCCATCATCCATTTATCGATAAAGTATTCGATAATCAGTGTTTCAAAAGTCATTTCTATAACACTCTATTTATCGATAACCTGATCGATCAACAAGTGTTCGATCACTTGTTCGATCATGAAGGCGATTTCAGTTTAAACCTTAAGTCTCCATGTTTCTCAGAATTTATCATATATTTTCTTCTAGCTTTTCTCAGCCTTCATAAGTGTCTTGTTTCACTATTTAAAGAATGTCAAAATCAAAAGCAACCTTGATCTTCATTGTCTATGCATCACAGTATGATATCACTTTTTCCTTTATCGATCACCTGATCGATAAACTAATAATCCATAACTTGATCGATAATCTTAGTTCTCTGGTTCAAAGTCTTCACTCAGAATAATTGATAACCTGATCGATCAAGTAATAATCGAACATCACTTCGATCAAGCACATTCAGTTACTACCCAGTGCATCTGACATTTATTCTAATCATAAGCTATGAATATTTGATTATCAGTTGATCGAATCTACTCTTGATCTTATTCTACGAAGAATAAACTTATTGAATTATTGTATTTTTTGCAGATTACGAAGAAAATCCCAACGGCACTCTAACGGTTGTCCAAGTAGTCTATAACCTACCTTATCAAAAGCATTAATGGCAGAAACCATTGCAACTGGAAAAACACGCAACCGGACTTATAACGGCTAGAAGCTCTTCCGTTTAACGGTTACTAAACGACCTCAACTATAAAAGGCACGAAGAAGCATTAATGAATAGAATTGAATACGTGAGCTAACCTCTGTTGATTTTTACTGTTGCATTCAATACTCTGTTCTTTCATAACTCCAAGCGTCAATGATTATCATTTATTCACTCTGTAAGAGAGTTTATTTACTACTCATTAATCACGTTTGTGTGATACTCAAGGGTGTGGACTCTTGAGTAGGGCTGTAACCTTACAGGAAGTAAGGGGGAGTGATTGAGAGCTTCAATTACTGTACTAAGGCACCAAGAGCCCGATCAATCTTGGAACATAGTGAAATACTCAGAGGTGTTCTGAGGACTGGATGTAGGTCAAGTGGTTGAGACCGAACCAGTATAAATCTTGTGTCTTCCTTTCTACGGTGAAATCACTCTAAACTTACACTCTCTGTTTCCGATAATTCTTTGTTTTAATTTCATAAATTTTCATAACTCACCCAATTCACCCCCTCTTGGGTGAGATTGCCACTAACACAATTACCTCTGAAGTGGTTCCGGTGGTCGTTAAGATTACTGAGCATAAATTAAACTGGACAAATTACCTAGATTGGAGTAAGACTATTCATATCTACTTACAAAGCATTGAGAAGGAGAATCATTTAACTGAAGACCCTTCGACCACTGACTCCCATCAATCATGGTTAAGGGATGATACACGACTCTTCTTATAGATCCGCAACTCCATTGGCAGTGAGATTATTCCTTCTATTACTCACTGTGAATTTGTTAAAGAACTGATGAATTACTTAGAGTTTTTATACTCAGGCAAGGGAAATATCTCTTGTGTTTATGAGGTTTGCAAAGCTTTCTATCGTGCAGAGAAGCAGGATCACCCTTGACGAGAGCCTTTTTGTCGTTCGCTTTGGGGTTCTCAATCAAAAATAAATCCAAGCTATGTAATATAGTGCAAACTCGGGTCGTTTCACGCTTGGGAGCCTTAATTAATTACCTAAGTTAGACTAAATGCCATGCAATGTAATGAAAAGGGGTTTTTGGGTTTTTAACATTTAAACGAATGGTGCCTAAACTAAATGCAATGAAAACAAACCTAAGATACTATGTTTTTAGTGTTTTAAGATAATAATGATGTAATGGAAATGATTGATAGGAAACCTCTTGAAAATGGTTTTGATGGCAATCATAGTTCACTTAAAATATTGGGAGTTTCACAAATCCATTAGGTTTTCTTAATAACAACCTCAATAACTCATTGAGTCCAAAGCTTACATTAATGAACTCATTAATGAAAACTTTGTTAAGCTTCCCTAATGTGTAATTTTGGAATGATCATGCAATTGGCTCAATGTAACACACAATCAACTCAGTATCAAAACATAACCATGCAAGATAGGAGAGAATCATGAGAGTTACAAGAAGCATATATGCAACTACATATATTTAAGCACAAAATTCAACATCAATCAATCCAAATTACAAATGTTAATCATTAACCAATGATTACAGAATTAACCAAAGTGTCTAACTAAGACTTTACAACTCCTAGACCTAAGAAATCATAAACACATAGCTAGAAACTAAAGATTAAAACTAAAACTCCCCTTTGAAGCTTGGAAACTCATGCTACTCCACCATCTTCAAGAGTTGGAAAAGCCTAGCTCATCATAGCCTTGGAATTAGCTCCAACCAGAGTTAAATCTTCAGCCATAACAGTCAGGAGATGAAGGAAATAAAGGTGGATGAAGAAGAAGTGCAGGAAAATGGAAGGTGAAGGAGATGGAGATGGAGGATTAGGGTTTAGTGGGAAAGATGAGAGGAGATGATGATAGAAAACATAGGTGATGGCTGCCTCTTCGTGTATGACCTCACCCATACCCAAAATAGGGTTTCTAACCCGAAAATGACGTGTATGGGTCGGTTCCTGGAGGTGGGTAGGTCAGATTTTTCCGAAATGGTCGGGTTTGAAATGTGCTGATACGAGGGGTTCGCCGCAGTGAACCATGGTAGAGAGCTTTCCTATTTGATGGGCGACATTCGCCGCAGCGAAGGAAGAAGTGTGCCGTGGCGAACTATGGCAGAGGCTCCTCTTTGCATCTTTGTGCCTTGAGTCTTCAATCTTGGCCCCGATCTCAGGTGTCCTACATTGAAAGCCAACAATTTGAAGCATCAATTGTCCTAGAAATCAATTGAATACAATTAATAACCAATTATGACAATTTTATCCTAAAAAAGACACTAACTCAAAGTAAGGACTCTTAATCAAAATTAAGCGCAATTATCATTAAAAAGAGCCAAAACCTATGATAAAAACCCTTAAAATGATATGAAATAACATAGAACAATTGGGTTCAATCAAATTCCCCTACACTTAAACCTTTGTACTCCTGGACAAAGCTCAGAAATAATTCAAAGAGATACCAGCACAAAGAGAAACACTACGATGCTTAAAGATGAAAGCAGAAGATTAGTAAGAAATTCTTACAGAAGTTGACATCAGTAAACAAGGATATGCTAAGAAAATGAGCACATTGGACAATTAACTCAAAATATTGATCAAGAAAGATCTATCTCACGGATAAGTGTTTTACTCTTAACTCACTTGTTTTGGGGTTATTTCACTCCAAGTCTACTCAATCCAATTCCTACCATAGGCTTGTAATAATTCTACCTCTCCACCACAGGAAGCAAACTTTGCAAATCAAGAGGACTTTTAGGGGTTAGAACTTGAATGAAGGCCAAGTGAAATGAATGGAATGAGAATGAAAACGGAAATGAGTACAAGCATGCAAATTATTGAAACAGAATTATCCTAAACAACATAAGCAGAGAAGCTACTTATTTTTATTTTTATTATTTTTATTTCTCTATCTATTTTTCTTTTCCTTTCTCTTTTTTTTTTTGTTTTTTGTTTTTTTTTATTGAAGAAACTTCTCTTCTTCTTCTTTTTTTCTTAATTACAAAATAATTGCATGCATGTACTCAAGATGAAGGTCCAAAGGGGTTTAAAATGGTAAAATGATTGGGTTTGTGTTTGGGAAGTGTGGGTTTGAAAACGAATGCCTCTATCATCTTTACAAAAATTTCATTCACTAAGCTTCGATTAAGAATTAAAACAAGTTCTAGAGAAATATGAAATAAGCGGATTCACTCAATTTAATAACTTTAGGCCCAAAAATCCTTCCAACAAGGCTAAAATCTCAATTAATCAATCTCAAGGGTTAACAACCACATAGTTATAATTTCAAAGCATATCATCATTTACTATCTGTCAAAAATATGAGAATAACTAGCCAAAGTTCAACCCTCATTTAAAAGCATGGAAAGTTTTCTAAAAGCACAAGTAGACTTTGAACTTTCTATCAATTTCAAAAGGATGTAGGAGCATAAAGAATCTCAGCAGGAAAAATTTTTGAAGAACAGTTGAAATTGCAAAGAATCTATTATTTATTAGTATTATAAATTATTTTTTTTGGGTCGCCGCGGTGAAAGCTCACAGAGAGCCAAGTCTGGAGAAGAGGCCTGCTTTGCTGGGTGAAACATGAGTTGGCTGCGGCGAAGTGTGGCCGAGAGCTACATTAACGTGATAAAAGGGGCTTCGCCGCGGCGAAGGCAAATGTTTGCCGTGGTAAAGGGTGGCAGAAAGTGAAATCCTATGCAATTTTCAACTCTTCAGCAAACCAAGTTCAAAGTATTCACAATTCAACCAATTTATCAGTTCAAAAATACCTCAAAATCACATAGATGCATGGATGCATGAGAATTATTTGCTACAATCCACAATAGGTCCCTCCCCCACACTTAAACACAACACTGTCCTCAATGTTTGAACTAGTATAGGCAAACCAATCACAAAGTGAACCGGAAGTTGTGAAGTCCAATTGAAATTGAAGCACAACACATCGAATTCACAAAAAGGAGGGAGAAGGTGAGAGGTTGTATGCAAAACAAAGAGGAAAAGAAAGCAATAGAAGTTAGGACCAAAGTAAGAGTAACAGCAAATTGTAAAGGCCATCAGTAGCCAAAAAGTCAAACAACATCCAATGTAAGATCCAAAAAGTTTAACAAGTGTCCAGCTACACCAACTAAATAGAAATAAAAAGAACAATAAAGAAATCAAAACACAAGCGAAAACCTACTGCTGCGTCCCAGAATCATCTGCCCCAGACCCGGATGGTCCTGCACCAGAAGTGCCTACTCCAGATGTCCCGGCTTTGCTCTGAGGGTCTTCCTCCTTGAGAGGTAGGATGAAGTTCAACCGGTCAGCAATCAGGGCATCCACACGCTGGCGGTAACGTCGGTCTCGATCATACAGAGCATCACGGTCCTTCTGCCTCTTCATCTCGCGGAGGAGGGTGACTCGCAACCGGTGGACATAGTCAGCCAGCTCATCAATATCATCAGCCAAAGTGTCCAAGGTGACAGGTTCAGGAGCTTCTGGATCTGACTGGTCTTCTTGAGCTTTAGGAGCTGGTACACCGGCTGCATGCGCTGTGCCAACATCATACACAGGGTGGATGGGTGGAGGGGGTCCAATGACAGGCTATTTGAGGCGGTCATATCTAAATAAGGGGGCTGGCTCAAAATAGCTGTCATTGTTGTACTTAGGGACATTGGCAGCCCTAAAAAGGTCAGTGACTAGATGGGGAAAAATGATACTGTTGGTGAGTTTGGGGGTGTTGATGGCATCGTTGAGGGATGAGTAGATGGTGTCGGCTACATCGAAGGAGCGGTCAGTCATGAGAAGGTAAACATAAAGAGCTTGGCGCTTTGGAACATTAGCTAGATGGGTGGTGGGTATGAGGTTGTTACAGACAAAATGCAGCCAGGGACGAGCCTCAGGTTGGAACTCTGATCGCTTAAGGTATTGCTCGGAAGTACGTGGGCGATGCCAAGTGGCTCCGTCATGACATAGGGTTTGGACCACATTGTCAAATGTGTAATTGTCTCTGTAGGCCGAATAGCCTGAATGGCGACTAGGGGGAAGGCGGTAATGGAAGCGGATGTTGTCGATGGTGGACAAGGACATTGCGGAAGTCGACTACCAAAGAACTATGGAAACGGGCATAAGTGTAAAAGTGGTGAACAAAAGTGTCATTACCCATGGAACGCTCTTGGACCAAACCGGTCAATTGGGAGGCACGGAGTTGGCGGACAAAAGGATGGTCAGGTGGGTCTAAGGGAAAGGGGCGCTCCTTAAGAAGGGGTCTTTGGTCAATCTTTCGGTATAGCTCCTTGAAGGTGTATTCATCCCTCGAATCAGACTCAGACACAGGGGCAGGGTTCTTAGTGCGAGGCATAGTCTGAACACAAGAAGTAACACACATACTAAACAAAAACTACACAAAGAACAACTAACACTACCCAGGAAAACCAAAATCACAACCTAGACAGTAGCAAATGGCTATATAATGATTCATAGGTTTTCAGTTGATCAAAAGCTTTTAGAATTAAGTAAAGGGAGTAAAGAAAAAGACAATGTACTATGAATCCTTAGATAACCTAAAGGCTACGTAACTACAATTTGACATTAAAATAACCCAACCCAAACAACACAATACCAGAACAAACAAGCAAATTAACTACTAAACAAAATTAAACTAAAGGAAAGAACAAAGGAAGAGAGAAAACATACCACAAGAGAGGGGGAGCGATCACCAGTGCCGACTAAGAGCAGAGAAAGAGGGAGAGGGAACGGGAAAATGGAAGAGATAAGGGAGAAGAGGAGAGAGGGGGAAGGTGACTAAGAGGGATAAAGAGAGGGAGGGAAGCCGATGGTTATGGAGATGGAAGGCAGAGGGAGTTCACCATCTGCGGGTGCTGAATGGGAGAAGACGAAGAGGGACGGTTTCTGAAGAAGAGAGGGGCCGACGGTTTTGGAAAATTGAATGGGTAATGGGGTATAATAGAGTGGGGAGGGGAAAAGACTGAAAAGGGGTTAAGATAAAAGAGTGGGTGAGTCAGAATGGGGGGCAAAAAGGACACTTCACGTGAAAAAATAGGGAAAAATGAAACCGTCCAACGCTGAAACGGCAGGTTCGCAGCGGCCAAGAATAGGTTCACTGCGGCAAACCATGCCCGAGGTGAAAACAAAGGGAGAAGAGAAGGGTTTCGCTGTGGCGAAGGTGAACGTTTGCTGTGGCCAAACCATCCCGAGACGAGAACGAAGGAAAAGAAGGAAGTTCGCCACGGTGAAACCTTCCCGAGAGCAACACACAGAGATTGGCGACCTTCGCCACGGCGAAGGCTAGGGTTTGCCGTGGTGAAGTGTCACAGAGAGCATAGAATAATACATAAAACACCCAAACAACAGAGAAACACAACACCAAACAACAGATGTAGCTTACTTCAAAAACTTTAAAGTGCATCAAAAGAGATCAGAAGGTGCTCAATAAGTCCATGATTAAGTAGTGTACCACAGACGAACTTTCTTAATCAATTTGAATCATAAAATTCATTACAAGCATCAAATCATCAAGCGCAAAATAAGATAGGATAGAGATCAAAACTTGCAGGGGGTCTTATTGAATTCAAACAACAACTACACTACTATCCTACTGAAAAGGGTTTCTCCCCCACACTCATTCAACATACAATGCACAAAACATAGCAAGGTCAATAATTAAACAAAAGCATGTAAATGAGTGAAGGAAAGAAACGACCAGGGAGTTAAGGAGGCTTTTGATTCTCATGGTACAGCTTCAGTAGATGGCCATTAACTTTGAATCTGGCCCCAGTCTTCTCATGTAGTAGCTCCACTATACCGAAATTGTGTGCTTTCGTGACTGTGTATGGCCCATCCCATCTGGTGTTGAATTTTCCTTGCTTGAAAGTAAACCGAGCCTTATACAACAGCACTTTATCACCTTCCTTAAAGTTCTTTGTCAAGATACCCCGATCATGCACAAATTTTGTCTTTTCTTTGTAGAGTCTGGAGTTCTCATAAGCTTCAAGTCTGATCTCCTCCAACTCTTGCAATTGTAGCTTCCTTTCCATGCCAGAGGACTCTACATTCATGTTGCACTGCTTGACTGCCCAATATGCTTTGTGTTCCAGCTCCACTGGCAAGTGACATGGCTTTCCATAAACTAGACGGTAGGGAGACATGCCAATAGGTGATTTGTATGCAGTCCGGTAAGCCCATAATGCTTCTTCTAAACGTGAGCTCCAGTCCTTCTTGGATGGTTTGACCATTTTCTCCAAAATATGCTTCACTTCCCTATTAGATATTTCAGCTTGACCATTAGTTTGGGGGTGATAGGCAGTAGAGATTTTATGAGTGATACCAAGCATAGCACCCACTGCACAATTAGAAGCATCACATGAGAGTTCAAAATGTAAATTCCAGTTGGGTGCAGTCAAAATAGGAGGTGAAACAAGCATAGACTTGAGACTATCAAAGGCATGTCTACATTTTTCATCAAAATTAAATTCAACGTCCTTTTTAAGTAGAGTAGAAAGGGGCAAGGCAACTTTACTAAAATCTTTAATAAAGCGCCTATAAAACCCTGTATGCCCAAGAAAAGATCTCAAGTCTTTCAGACAAGTGGGATAAGGCAAAGATGATATAACTTCAATTTTAGCTTTATCAACCTCAATCCCCTTACTTGAGATGAGGTGACCTAACACTATGCCACTGCCTACAATGAAATGACATTTCTCAAAGTTCAAAACAAGATTTTTGGCTATATATCTCTCTAGAGCTTGCCTTAGGCTATTCAGGCACTGATCAAAGCTCTCCCCATAAACCGTAAAATCATCCATGAAGACCTCCATATTGTGCTATAAGAGATCACTAAAAATCACCATCATGCACCTTTGAAAGGTGCCTGGAGCATTACATAACCCAAATGGCATCCTTCGATAAGCAAAGTACCAAAGGGGCATGTGAAGGTGGTCTTATCCTGATCCTCGGGGGCTATGGGTACCTGAAAATAGCTGGAAAAGCCATCTAAAAAGCAGTAATGTGATTTACCAGCTAGTCTCTCCAACATTTGGTCAATGAAGGGTATAGGAAAGTGATCCTTACGTGTTGCATCATTAAGGGAGTGTTTGGATAAAACCAAACCATGGTTTGGAGAATAGCTTCTGGAGAATAGATTCTGAGGAGAATAGATTTTGTGAAAAAGTGATTCTGAGAAGTGAGAGTGTTTGGATAGTTATTACCAGAAGTACTTTTTATATGTGCAAATTACTAAAAAGGGTATAAGTTAATATGATAATTACATAAAATATAGATTTTATAATATATTTTAATTTGAAGGAACAAAATTGTTAATAATATATTTTTTTACCAACATAATTAATAAATAATTAACATGTGTATATATATTTATAAAATATAAGATTAAAAATGTTTCTGGAAAAAATAAATATTTTTTACCAACAGAAAAATATTATTTTATTTTAAAGATTATAAATATGAAATATCATGATATTTTTTGACAAAATAAATAAGCACACATTAAAACAATTTATTACTTATTATAGTAATTATCTTTTCCGCTTTATGATTCTTTCAGGCTCACTCTCTTGCTGCGTCAGGACCAAATGACCGTAAACCATTTCTCCACGCCAACAACGCAAGCGAGTCAAGGGGCATTTTTTGTCCAAATAATTTCTGACAACCCAACAGCGAAAGCTTCAGCACCAGAAGCAAGATAATTTTGCTTTCCACAGAACCAAGGTTTTAGAGGTTAAAACCATGGTTTCAGATGAAACCATGGTTTCAAAATATTGGAGGCTGTTTGGGTAGCATTTTCCCCAAACCATGGTTTGGGGTGCTACCCAAACAGACCCTAAGTCTCCTATAATCTATGCACACACGCCATGAGTTTTGAATCCTTATAGGAATTAATTCATCCCTTTCATTCCTTATTACTGTTACCCCCCGCTCTTCTTTGGCACAACATGCACCGGACTGACCCACTCACTATCAGAAATTGGATATATTATCCCAGCACTCAACAATTTAGTAATTTCTTTCTTAACTACATCTAATATGAGAGGGTTCAATCGTCTTTAGGGTTGTCTCACTGGTTTTGATTCCTCACTCAGTAAAATTCTATGTGTACACACAGCAGGACTAATTCGAGGTATATCTGCTAGTGTCCAACCTATTGCCCTTCTATGCTCCCTTAAAATAGATAAGAGTCTCTCTTCCTCACTCTCAGACAGTGAGTTAGCAATTATAACAGGTAGTTGTTCATTAGACTCAAGGAAAGCATATTTCAAAGTAGGAGGTAAGGGTTTCAAATCAAGTGTAGGTGGTTACACAATAGAAGGAATCAATTTATGAATTTCAAGAGAGAACAGATTACTCCCCTTTCCTTCAACCAGTGATAAATCCTCAGCCTTGTAGTTAACTTTCTCTCCAAGCATTGAACCAACTTCTAGTTGATCTATAGCAACTGCCTTAGAGGGATTCTTCTCCATGACTTCTTCCTCCATATCTGAAACAACAAAAGGAAACCTTTCCCCAAGGGAATCATCACTGATAATAGAGGAATCACTATCTACTTTGGAGTCAAGGGAGGAAACAGAAAATGTGTGTGGGATAGAAAGCATGCAATTAACCACAGTATAATCAAGACATGTAACATCACCACCACATGAGCAAGTAGAAGGTGTAGAGTAAAGAGATGAAAAGGAAGAAATGGATTCATTCTCATCAATAGATTCATCAGTGTAAATATCAGAATAGAAAGAGTCATTTTGCAATTCAACTTCAAAACAAGCATCCTCAACAGCAATGTCTATCATGTTAACCCTCAAAAGTGAATAGTCCTTATAAGGATGTTTCATTACTTCATACATGTTAAAAGAAACTTTATTATCACCCACCTCCATAGTTATAGTGCCCTCTTTCATGCTAATCATGGTATTAGCAGTCCTTAAGAAAGGTCGACCAAGGATGAGTATAGTGTCATTTACAAGTTCAGAAGACATGTCAAGCACATAAAAATCAGCAGGAAAAACCAATCCCTTAACTTGGACTAAAATGTCTTCAAGAATGCCCTCAGGATACCTAATAGTTCTATCAGCTAATTGGAGCACAACAGTAGTAGACTTAAGAGTCTTGACTCCTAGAGAGGTGTATACGGACTTAGGCATGACATTAATGGCTGCACCTAGATCTAACAGGGCTCCCCCTATAGTAACCTTTCCTATGGTGCAAGGGATAGTGAAAGATCTAGGGTCTTGACACTTTACAGGAATTTGGGGTTTAAACAATGCAGACATATTAGAGGGTAATTGGACTCTTTCATTAGGTTTAAATCTCCTCTTTTGAGTGCATAATTCTTTTAAGATCTTAGCATACTTAGGAATCTTTTTAATCAGGTCAAGCAAGGGTATATTCACTTATACTTTCCTAAATGTCTCGAGCAACTCATGATCTTGCCCCTCCTTACCCATTTTCACATTTTTCAAATAAGCATTAGGGTAAGGTAGTTCATTGATGTTTACCTCCTTACCTTCCTTGCTTGAGGCTCTATGATTGCTTGGCTCAGATTCCACAGCTTTACCCTTGCCATCATATTCTTTTGAGGCTTCTTTCAGCTTTAGCCTCTTCTTCTTGGAGCTTTCAGAATGCTTCACTTTTGAAGGTGCTTGTGGCAGCTCATCACACAAGATTTCCTCATCTATAACTTCATCCTCCTCTTCTCTAAAATTCACTTGCTTCCCACTCCTAAGGGTAATAGCATTCAAGCCCTTAGGATTGATAACAGTGTTGGAGGGGATTGCACCACTGCTCCTTGCTTGTTGCTCACTCATGTTATTGGACAACTGAGTTATATAGGAGTTGATGTTTTCAGATTTAGTCTCCCATTGCTCCATCCTTTTTTCCAAAGCACTAAATCTAGCATCATTCTTGGATGAGTCTTGTTGAATTAGTGAAGCTAAGGAGTTGAACTGAGTAGCGTTAGCAGCCCTTTCTACCTTCATTAAGGCCATCATATTTTGTAGGAGTTGATTGGTTTCATCCTTAGGTGGGACAGTTAGGGCTTGAGATTGGTTTTGGAACTGGTTTGAAGATGGACCAGCTCCTCTACTCTTCTGAAATCTATTTAGAGGTCTACTATCATCATTCCTCCAGCCCAATCGAGGGTTTACCTTCCATCCCTCGTAAGTGTTAGAGTACGGGTCCCACTTTTGATTTGGACGACCTTGGAAGACTGCAGACACTTCCTCATAGCGGTCTGGACAAACGCTAGAAATATGCATGACTGATCCACATGTTTCACAACTAGGCGCTTGACGAGAGCCTTTTTGTCGTTCGCCTTGGGGTTCTCAATCAAAAATAAATCCAAGCTATAAAGTATAGTGCAAACTCAAGTCGTTTCACTTTTGGGAGCCTTTATTAATTACCTAAGCTAGACTAAATGCCATGTAATGCAATGAAATGGGGTTTTGGGTTTTTAACATTTAAATGAATGGTGCCTAAACTAAATGCAATGAAAATAAACCTAAGATACTATATTTTTGGGGTTTTAAGATAATAATGATGGAATGGAAATGAATGATAGGAAATCTCTTGAAAATGGTTTTGATGGCAATCATAGTTCACTTAAGATACTGGGAGTTTCACAAATCCATTAGGTTTTCTTAATAACAACCTCAGTAACTCATTGAGTCCAAAGCTTACATTAATGAACTCATTAATGAAAACTTTGTTAAGCTTCCCTAATGTGTAATTTTGGAATGATCATGCAATTGGCTCAATGTAACACACAATCAACTCAGTATCAAAACATAACCATGCAAGATAGGAGAGAATCATGAGAGTTACAAGAAGCATATATGCAACTACATATATTTAAGCTCAAAATTCAACATCAATCAATCCAAATTACAAATGTTAATCATTAACCAATGATTATAGAATTAACCACAGTGTCTAACTAAGACTTTACAACTCCTAGACCTAGGAAATCATAAACACATAGCTAGAAACTAAAGATTAAAACTAAAACTCCCCTTTGAAGCTTGGAAACTCATGCTACTCCACCATCTTCAAGAGTTGATAAACCCTAGCTCACCATAGCCTTAGAATCAGCTCTAACCAGAGTTAAATCTTCAGCCATAGCAGTAAGGAGATGAAGGAAATGAGGTGGGATGAAGAAAGGGTGCAGGAAATGGAAGGGGAAGAAGATGGAGATGGAGAGGAAAGAGGATGGAAGAATAGAGGTGTTGGAGCTGATAGAATAGAGTGATTGGTCGAAAATAGGGTTTCTAAGGGTTTTAGGGGTCCATCTGGGTCGGATCATATGAGTAGAAGGTCCATTTTTGCGTTCTGGATCCGAATCTGACGTTACTGATACGAGAGAGTTTGCTGCGGTGAACTCAAAAGTTTGCTGTGGCGAACTATTCCAGAGAAGAAATGTAGTGAGATTTTGAGAGTTTGCCGCGGCGAACTCAAAAGTTTGCCCTGGCGAACTATTCCAGAATAGCCACTGATGCACATTTTCAAACTTTTTGCCACAACACAACATTTTCTTAGAAACTCTCATGTTGTGTAATGCTTTGATCTTCAATCTTGGCTCTAATTCTCAAGTGTCCTACAATAAAAAGCAACAATTTGAAGCATCAATTGTCCTAGAAATCAATTAAATACAATTAATAACCAATTATGAGAATTTTACCCTAAAAAAGACACTAACTCAAAATAAGGACTCTAAATCTAAATTAAGCACAATTATCATCAAAAGGAGCCAACATATATGATAAATACCCTTAAAATGATATGAAATAACATAGAATAATTGGGTTCAATCAGCGCTGTAATGTCCATAGGAGCGGATGGGCAATGCACACTCATATTCTTTAATTCAGCAGTGATCAAAGACAATTGAGATGTTACTTTGCTTCCCAAAGAGTCTACTTTCGATTCTAAAGCATCCATTCTCCTACTGTGCACCGAAGCAGCTCCCACCTCATGCACTCCTCTAGTATCTGTCACACTGTATTGTTGATGATTTAGGGCCATCTTCTTAATCAAATCCCAAGCCTCCTCAGCAGTGGAGTCTATAAAAGACCCTCCTGATGCAGCATCCAACATACCCTTTTCTTGGTTCTTCAACCCATCATAGAAGTACTGCACTAGTTGCTCATCTGGAATTTGATGATGTGGGCATCTTGAAAGCATATCCTGACATCTATTCCAATAATCATAGAGAGATTCATCATAGTCTTGCTTAGCAGAATAAATCTCCTTCCTCATTGATGAAGTACGAGAAGCCGGAAAGTATTTCTCCAGAAATGCCTTCCTTAAGTTCCCCCAACTGTGGTATACATCAGCTACATGTCTTGGGAGGCTAATGTACCATTCCCTAGCTTTTCCTTCTAAGGATAGATGAAAAACCTTCCATAGTACTTGGTCCAATGATGCTCCCACAGGCTTCATACTCTAACAAATCATGGAAAGAGATTGCAGATGGAGGTATGGGTCTTCTCCTGTCAAGCCATGAAATTTGGGAAGAGAGTTAATCAATAAACCTTTAATCTCAAAGTTAACTTCAAAATTTGGACTAGTCGCAGTAAAAGGATCAAAATTTACATCAGAAGTTGTGGCTTCCCTAATTGTTCTTCTCCTAGGGTGTCCAGTATTTTCTCCTACTCTCTCTTGTTCACCATTACCACCATTCCTCACTTGATTAGCATTCAGGTTAGGATTAGGTTGGTTTTGTGGTAATTCAGCCATTATCTCTTGGTCAGTAGGCTCACTCTCACTACTAGATAGGCTAGATTCCACAGAAATATTCTCTTGCTCAATCACCAACTCACTTGTCCCCTCAATTCTTTTCTCTCTTCTTATCTCTCTGAGTCTTCTCTCAATCTCAGGGTTAAAGGGTACAAGTTTTGTTTTCTGTGGCATGCAAGATAAAAGTCACAAGAGAAAGGCAAACAAAATTGACTTGCAGCACACAAAGTCAACTAAAAGCATGCAATGTGATAAATGCAAGTGTATGGGTGAGTATGAGTATGTATGCACAGAAAAAGAAGCAAAAAGTGTAAGTTTCAAAATTTTCTAGAACAGTTCGCTGCGGCGAAAGCAGAGGTTGGCCGCGGCGAAAGGTGACAGAGGCGTCCAGATAGCTGAGTGAAGGGAGTTTGCCGCGGCGAAGGTATCCCGAGAGGAATCCTTTGGTTTTTCAGAAAGTTTGCCGCGGTGAAAGGTCAGGTTGCCTGCGGCGAACTGTCACAGAAAGCTTATCAGATACTGGACTCCACTAATGCAACGTGAGAAATGCTGAAAATCAAGAAAATCAGTATATTTGTTTGTATTTCTAAAAATTTTGATGCTATGCAAGATGAAAACCTATACTATGAACAAATATGCAATTAAACTACCTAAGATGCAACCCAAAAAGATCAAAACTTCAATTGACAACCAACTAACACTAGCTAACCTAGAGAACCAATTTCTTGGCTCACCTTCGCAACGGTGCCACTTGACGAGAGCCTTTTTGTCATTCGCTTTGGGGTTCTCAATCAAAAATAAATCCAAGCTATGCAGTATAGTGCAAACTCGAGTCGTTTCACGCTTGGGAGCCTTAATTAATTACCTAAGTTGGACTAAATGCCATGCAATGTAATGAAAAGGGGTTTTTGGGTTTTTAACATTTAAACGAATGGTGCCTAAACTGAATGCAATGAAAACAAACCTAAGATACTATGTTTTTAGTGTTTTAAGATAATAATGATGTAATGGAAATGATTGATAGGAAACCTCTTGAAAATGGTTTTGATGGCAATCATAGTTCACTTAAAATATTGGGAGTTTCACAAATCCATTAGGTTTTCTTAATAACAACCTCAATAACTCATTGAATCCAAAGCTTACATTAATGAACTCATTAATGAAAACTTTGTTAAGCTTCCCTAATGTGTAATTTTGGAATGATCATGCAATTGGCTCAATGTAACACACAATCAACTCAGTATCAAAACATAACCATGCAAGATAGGAGAGAATCATGAGAGTTACAAGAAGCATATATGCAACTACATATATTTAAGCACAAAATTCAACATCAATCAATCCAAATTACAAATGTTAATCATTAACCAATGATTACAGAATTAACCAAAGTGTCTAACTAAGACTTTACAACTCCTAGACCTAAGAAATCATAAACACATAGCTAGAAACTAAAGATTAAAACTAAAACTCCCCTTTGAAGCTTGGAAACTCATGCTACTCCACCATCTTCAAGAGTTGGAAAAGCCTAGCTCATCACGGGGCCATTACTCTCTCCCCCAAAAGTGCACTCAAAGGGGTGTGCAGCGCACCCGCTTATATGCCCAGCAACCGCCCCAAGTCCCTCCGATGTGGGACTGTCACAGCTCCCACGGCCAATCCGCGACGTCCCGACGCGGCTGGCCCACCTGAGGGGCCCCCTCTCCGGGCAAACCCGGGGCTGGCTCTGATACCACTCATCACGGGGCCATTACTCTCTCCCCCAAAAGTGCACTCAAAGGGGTGTGCAGCGCACCCGCTTATATGCCCAGCAACCGCCCCAAGTCCCTCCGATGTGGGACTGTCACAGCCTTGGAATTAGCTCCAACCAGAGTTAAATCTTCAGCCATAACAGTCAGGAGATGAAGGAAATGAAGGTGGATGAAGAAGAAGTGCAGGAAAATGGAAGGTGAAGGAGATGGAGATGGAGGATTAGGGTTTAGTGGGAAAGATGAGAGGAGATGATGATAGAAAACATAGGTGATGGCTGCCTCTTCGTGAATGACCTCACCCATACCCAAAATAGGGTTTCTAACCCGAAAATGACGTGTATGGGTCGGTTCCTGGAGGTAGGTAGGTCAGATTTTCCCGAAATGATCGGGTCTGAAATGTGCTGATACGAGGGGTTCGCCGCGGTGAACCATGGTAGAGAGCTTTCCTATTTGATGGGCGACGTTTACCGCAACAAAGGAAGAAGTGTGCCGCGGTGAACTATAGCAGAGGCTCCTCTTTGCATCTTTGTGCCTTGAGTCTTCAATCTTGGCCCCGATCTCAGGTGTCCTACATTGAAAAGCAACAATTTGAAGCATCAATTGTCCTAGAAATCAATTAAATACAATTAATAACCAATTATGACAATTTTACCCTCAAAAAGACACTAACTCAAAGTAAGGACTCTTAATCAAAATTAAGCGCAATTGTCATTAAAAAGAGCCAAAACCTATGATAAAAACCCTTAAAATGATATGAAATAACATAGAACAATTGGGTTCAATCAACCCTCTCAAAACCTACTTCACGGACTTTAAACGAATGTATGAAGAATTGAATGTTCTAATGCCCCTCACTACTAATTTGAAAGTTCAACAGGCCCAACAGGAGCACATGGCCATCATGAGTTTTCTCACGGGTCTTCCGTCTGAATATGAGATTGTTTGATCCCAAATTCTATTCGGATCTGAAATTCCTACCCTTCAGGAGGTGTTCTCTCATGTGATAAGGACTGAGAATCTTTCATCACTAGTTACAAATGCTCCTGTCAGTGCTTTAATTAGTTGGGGACAAAATGAGAATCATAGGACAACTAACCGTGGCAGTTCTAAGCAAGGGGGAACCCCTCCAGATTCAAATGGGGTGATATGTTACTACTGTAAGGAATCAGGCCATACGAAACGTACTTGTCGTAAGCTGCAAAACAAACAACAACATAATAACTCTGCACATGTGGCAACACTAGCTGATGATAAGGTCACAATCTCTGCTGTTGAATATGCTCAATTAAAATCTCTCACACTATCCGCGAGTGCTCTTTCTACTACAGGTAATCAAGCTATTGCTCTTATCTCTTCTTCCTCTAAATGGACCATAGATTCTGGTGCTACTAACCACATGATAGGTAACCGCCATCTCTTCTCCACTTATAATTCTTACACCAATCCTTCAACTATCACTATTGCCAATGGCTCCCATTCCCAGGTCCTCAGATCAGGCACTGTTAAACCTACCCCCTATTCATTTATCATCTATGCTAGATATACCTGATCTTGTATTTAATCTGCTTTCCCCTAGTAAACTTGCTCGTCAACTAAACTGTTGGGTCTCACTCTTTCTTGATTATTGCTTGATATAGGATCTTTTAATGAAGAAGATTATTGGTAGGGGCTATGAATCTGGTGGATATTATTTCCTTGACGAGCAAGGGTCTCGTGCTGTGGCTTGTGCTAGTGGTCTCACTCCTTTTGAAGCACATTGTCGTTTGGGTCATTTGTCTTTGTCTTCTTTAAAAAGGGTTTATCCTCATTTTCAACATTTGTCATCTTTAGATTGTGAGTCGTGTTAGTTTGCTAAACATCATCGTCTTCCTTTAGTTTCTTGAGTCAATAAACAGGCTTCGTCCCCTTTTGAGCTAGTTCATTCTGATATTTGGGGTCCGTGTCCTGTTGAGTCAACAGCGGGTTTTACATATTTTGTTACATTTGTTGATGACTATTCCTGTACAACTTGGTTATATTTAATAAAAATTCGTTCTGAATTATTCTCTCATTTTTGTGCCTTTTTTGCGGAAATTAAAACTCAATTTCATACTTCCATTCGCACTCTACGTAATGATAACACTAAAGAGTATTTTTCTGGCACATTTCAATCCTATATGCTTCAAATGGTGTCCTTCATCAATCTTCTTATGTTGATACACCAGCTCAAAATGGTGTTACAGAATGTAAAAATGGCCACTTACTAGAGGTGGCACGAGCACTTCTGTTTCAATTAAAGGTTCCTAAAAGTTTATGGGCTGATGGTGTCTCCACTGCTTGCTTCCTCATTAACCGCATGCCCTCTTCGGTTCTTGATGGTAACATTCCCTATACTACTCTTTTCCCTTCAAAACATTTGTTTCTTATTGATCCTAGGATCTTCGGATGTGTTTGCTTTGTCCGGGATGCTTGACCATCTGTCTCCAAATTAGATCCGAAGTGTGTCTTTCTTAGCTATTCTCGGGTTCAAAAGGGCTATCGGTGTTTCTCTCCTACTCTTAATCGTTATCTCGTTTTTACAGATGTCACCTTTCAGGAATCAATTCCATACTTTTCTCCGTCCATTTTACCTATCCCTCCTCCATCTATGGAAGAGGATGACCTTCTGGTATACCATGTTTTCCCGCTACCCACTCCTCTAGCTCCAACTCTAGCTCCTGCTCCGGTTCTTGTGCCACCACCCCTGTCTTGTGTCTACACAAGACGTTCCAAGGAGACTAATGTCACCGTCCCAAATTCCAGCCCTCCAGTGTCTGCTTTGTCATTGGATCCTATGTCAAGCATCTCTCATCCTGAGCCTACACCTCTCTCCAACTCCAAGACACATCCTATTCCTGATCCAGGTCCTTCACTTGAGTTGCCCATTGCTCTTCACAAAGGTAAACGCACTTGCACTCATCCTATTTCCTCATTTGTTTCTTATAACCACCTTTCCCCTGCCTCACGTGCCTTTGTCTCTTCTTTAGATCTTATTTCCGTACCTAAGACCCTTCATGAAGCTTTAACCCACGCGGGTTGGTGTGCTGCTATGGAAGAGGAGATGGCGGCCCTTGACTGGGCTGGCACTTGGACCTTAGTGGATCTATCAACAGGAAAGAAGTCTATTGGATGTAAGTAGGTTTTAACCCCTAAAACTTGAGCTGATGGTACCCTTGACCACCTTAAAACTCACTTGGTTGCTAAAGGCTATGCTTAGACCTATGGTGTTGATTACTCTGAAACTTTCCTCTATTTGTCTTTTCATCTCTATGGCGGCAACCTATGGCTGGGATCTCCATCAATTGGATATAAAGAATGCCTTTTTACATGGTGATCATCTTGAAGAAGTCTATATGGAGCAACCACCAGGCTTTGTTGCTCAAGGGGAGCATGGAAAAGTATGTCGCCTCAAGAGATCCTTATATGGCCTGAAGCAGAGTCCTTGTGCATGGTTTGACAGGTTCAGTACTGTCACATCCAGTAGTATGGCATTTAGGAATAGGCATGTGTCACATCCAACATTATGATAATTAGAAATAAGAAATATTCTCAAATTATTGAGGATTAAAAATAATAAGGAGAATTTTGGTGGAAGATAATCCCAGTAATTTTTCAAGCCAACCATAGAAATTTGACTAATTAAGGAAAATTGGTCAAATTTAAATAAGAAAAAATATTTCCAAGCCTTGAAAAATTAAGGAAAATGAGGATAATATCCTTTGAGAGTTATATGAAATTATAAAGTTGGTTTTATGACCAAATTACCCTTAGATAATTTATAAGAGAATTTAAGGGTGATTTAGGCTAATTAAGGGATTTTATTTGGAAAATTCCAAATAAATATTTTTAAGGGGAATAAAATTCTAAGAAAATTCCTATGAGAGCCCAAGAGATTATAAGGGATTATGGAATTAAATGAAGACCCTTAAGTATCCAAGATTTTTCCAAATAATGGTGAAAAGTGGAAAAATCCCTAAAGAGAAGGAAATTAATTTTCCTTTTTGTTTAATTATTAGGAAATTAATTTCGAGGCAAAGAGGGCAATTTAGGGAGATAAAAATGAGGAGATTAAATTAAGGATCTGACAAAAAATAATTACAGAGGCCAAGCTACTATAATTATAGAAAGAAAGTTAAACTCAGAGCCAAAGTACATTGATAAAGCAAGATTAGTGTCTTGCAAATCAAAGGGATCATATTGAGCCATGTGTCAAGCTCTTGATGGAGAGGATTTGAACTTGCCAAGTGTCACTCCTCAAATGGAGAGGATTTTGACTTTGGTAATTAAATTCTTTTGGATTTTTGTTAATTAAGAAAGAGAAATCAAGATTAAGGGGGTAATGACACTTGGACTCTCATTAAAGATAGTGGTTGAGATATTTTGAATCATTAAACAAGCTCATCCTCCCCCTATTTTCAGATGTTGGTTCGGCCAAGGAGGAAAGGGAGAGAAAAGAGAGAGCTTTGAGAGAAAAACAAGAGAAAGCTTGCATCTTTGGTCATACAATCAAGGTTTAAGGTGAGTTCTTGGCTCTAGATGTGTTCTTGCCTTGTTTTCTTTCTCTTTTATGGTTGAAAAATCTGTCTCCTCTCTCTCTTGATGCTGACCAAACTGATTATTTAAAGGGGAAGGGAGTTTTGTTCATCACACTTGTTAAGACACAACAACACAAGCTAGTTCCTAGTGGTTGCAAGTGATTATAGGTTGTTTTAAAGCATTTTTCATGATTGTTTCTTTGAGTATTCTTTTCGGCCAAGCTAATGATTGAATCCTAGGATGAGTTTTTCAATGTTTTAAGGCATCTATGATGCTTAAAATAAGAAATGGTGTAGGGTAAACCAAAAGGAACAAGTGTTGGAAGCTTTAAAGCAAAGTTGTGATTTTTAGTTCAAGTCCTCTGGTGGTTCGGTCAAAGGGTAGCTGAAAGAAGCAATTTTATTTTCCTAGATCTAAGCACACATTTGGAATCTACATAAAAAACCATGTAGGAATAAGTCAAGAAGTGATTTTTAAGGTTAAAGAGAAACAAGTCCAAAAATGGTGAACAAAGGAAAGAGCTTTATGGATCAAGAATCATTTTTTATTTATGGTCTTGCTTTTTCTTGGTTGGTTAATGATTCTTGCTGCCCTTTTTCATGGATTGCATTGTTAGGGTTTGATATTTGTGAAGGAAAGGAGGAGAAGGAAAGAAAGATAAAGCTTTTAGAGCAAGGTAGCAAGTTAAACCTAGCTACTAATACTAACTTAGCATTGTTGATTATTGCATGATTAATTGCTATTATGTGGTTGGACTTTCTTGATTATAATGTGGCTGCTCTTTGCACTTTCTTGCTTTGGCCTTTGCATGTTTGAGTTTGCCAAATGATAAGCATGCTAGTTCACCAATAGTAGTTAATATAATGTGCATATTGATGATGCTTGTTGGTGCTATAGTTGGTTAATTTGCTATTAGGATTTCAATAAAATCTCATTCCACAAATGCAACCTAACATTTTAGGGCCTGAATCCTCCAAAGGAAAGCTGTAGATTGAAGGCTGATTTGTGGGGTTTAGCCACAAAAGTTCGTGAACTCATTTTGGTTATGTACATATTATACTAATAGTGCTGTAAGCACACTGACACTGTCTGGTTCACATGACTTTTTAGTTATGCTCCTGAATGCATTTAATCACGAAATTTGGCATGATGAAAGATAACGTTCTGAGCTTCAATTTGATAGCTAATACGTTAAAAATGGCCTAGTATACGATTTATAATGATTTTTCAAAGTTAAAGGTCAGAATCTGGGAAAAAGAGTTTTTGGCAAATGGACAGTGTTGCATTTCTCAAAAACCTGATGCTTTTTCATAAGGAATTGGATAATGATATTATTTATTCTTGAAAGAGGACTTAAAGAGATTTAAGTATAATTTTGAACCATCCCAATTGGATTTTTTTGGAATAAGTTATGAATTTTTGAAGTTGGGCCAGAAAAACTGGATTTTTACCCGATGAACAGTAAAAATCCGAAATTTAGCGTTTTTGTGGTAAAAAGCGAGTCCAAGATCATCCAATATGGTCTAAAATGGTTTTGAAAGGAACCTAAGTCAATATAATAGTAAGGTGTGACAAGATGTTCCTAAATAATTAAGGGTAAAAAATGACAAGGAGAAATAGAAGAATTTTGGTGGAAAATAATTATTATAGTTTTCCAAGCCAATTATAAAAAGTTTAACTAATTAAGAAAAATTGGTCAAGAATAATTATGAAAAAATATTTCCAAGCCTCAAAAAATTAAGAAAAAATAAGGATGATATCCTTTGAGAGTTATATGGGATTATAAAATTAATTTTATGACCAAGTTGCCCTTAGAGAAATTACAAAGGAATTTAAGGGTGATTTAAGCCAGTTTAAGGTCCTTTATTTGGAAAATTCCAAATAAATATTTTTAAGGAGGATAAAATCCTGAGAAAATTCCTATGGTGTCCCAATGAATTATAAGAAATTATGGAATTAAAAGAAGACCCTCAAGTATCTAAGATTTTTCCCAATTCCCTTGAAAAGTGGAAAAATCACTAAAGAAAAGGAAATTAGTTTTCCTTTTTATTTAATTATTGGGAAATTAAATTTGAGACGAAGAGGGAAATTTGGGAAGATAAAAATGAGGAGAATAAATTATGGATTTGACAGAAAATAATTACAAAGGCCAGAATACTGTAATTATAGAAAAGAAGTTAAATATGAAGTAAAAGTACACCGATAAAGTGAAGACTAGAGTCTTGCACTTTACTTGGCCCACAAGTTGCCACTTGTCAAGCCTCTAATAGATGGTAATTAAAGCTTTCCAAGTGTCAAGCATTAAGTGGAGAGGATCTTGACTTTGGAATTTAATTACATTATGATTTACTTAATTAAGAGAGAAATTTCAAGACTAAGTAGGAAGGTGACACTTGGCAACTAATTATGATGGTGGTTGGGATATTTTGGTGCATTAATTGAGCTCTTCCTCCCCCTAAATTTGATTAGTGGGTCAGTCAAGGCAAGAAGAGAGGAAAAAGAGAGAGCTTGAAGTGGAAACAAGAAAGAATCAACCACTTTGGATCAAGAAAGCTTGGAGTTAAGGTTGGTAGTTGATTCTGTGTTGTTCTTTGCTTGTTTCTCTTAAGTTTGATGGTTGAAAATTTTGGTTTATCCTCTCTTTGGGTGCTAGCTGAAATGCTCTTTGAGTAGGGGCGGGAGTTTGGTTGTTAAATCTTGCTAGAACACTTCAAAGTATGATAGATCCTAGTGATTGTAAGTGGTTGTAAGTTGTTTTTGAAGTGTTTTCTTTGATATCTTTCTTAAAGTTCATTTCAGCCAAAGCAAGAACTAGACTCTAGTATGTGTTTTTTAAAGTTTTAAGGCTTTCATTGTGTTCAAATGAAAAATGGTGTAGGGTAAACCTAAAGAACAAGTGTTGGAAGCCATAGAATCAAAGTTGCAATTTTTGGATTTTGAACCCTAATGGTTTGGTCAGTTCAAAACTGAAGGAAGGAATTTTATTTTTTTAAATCTAAGTAGATAATTGGAACCTACATGAAAAATCATTTAGGAATGAGCTAAGAGAGAATTTTTAGGGTTAAGGAAATAAACTCTAAAAATTCAAGAATAAAGATGGAAGCTTTAAGGGGTTTAGGAGTTACTTGAATTATGTTGTTAATTTTATATGGAATGGTTGGTAACCTTGCTACCCTTTTTGTGATATATCATGATTAGGGTTTGTTAATTGTGGAGAAGGAAGAAAGAAGAACAAGAAAATCAAAGAACATTGGATCAAGGTAGTAAGATTTAATTGACCTTAATGTTGAGTGTTGCATTGATTGCTATGCAATTTCATGTGCTATTATGTGGTTGAACTAAATGACCATGATGATGATGATTGTGTAGCTATACTCCTTGCTTTATGTGCCTTGGCTATTGTATGTTAGAGTGCTACATGTATGAGGTAAAGTAGTTCCCTATTAATAGCAAAAGGTTGGAATGCTTGTAATTGATGCATATTAATGTTTTGGTTGGTTGATCTTGCTACTGGGATTTCATTGAAATCTCATCCCCCATATGTAACTTAACATTTTAAAGACTGAATCATCAAAAGGGAGGCTGCAAATCCAAGGATAAATATGGTGATAAACCATGAGGAAACATTTATATTTGGTTATGTATAAGCATGTACGGTTGGGACTGTAATCCCTAAGCAGGATGCCAGTTTATAGCCACATTTTATTAAGTTACTGAATGAATTTCTGCACGAAATTTGATATGCTTAAAGTTGACATCATGAGCTTCAAATTGATAGGTAGCACATTAAAAATGGCCAACTACACACTTTTTAATGATTTTTCAAAATTAAGGTTCAGAATCTGAAAAAGGGATTTTTGCCAAATGGATAGGGGTGAATTTTACAAAAACCTGACACTTTTTCAAATAGAATTGATTTACAATATTATTTTTCCTTGAAATAGCATTCAAAGAGATTTTCATAGAATTTTGAACCACTCTATTGTGATTTTTCTAGATTAAGTTATGAATTTTTTAAGTTGGGCCAGAAAATTGGATTTTCACCTGATGAACAGTAAAAATCCGAAAATTAGTGTTTTTCATGGATTTTTGAGCCCAAGACCATCCAAGGTGGTCTAAAATAGTTCTAATTAAACCCTAAGTGGATCCGATAGTAAGGTGTGACAAGTATTGTTGTGCAAAAATTTGGCTTGTGTCAAAGTAAGTGTGATCACTTTGTGTTCTACCAGAGCACAGACAGCGGCATGATTCTATTGGTTGTGTATGTAGATGATATTGTGATTACAGGGAGTAATATGTCGGGGATCTCTTTACTTAAGTCCTTTCTTAATTCTCATTTTCAAACAAAAGATCTGGACCCGTTAAGTACTTTCTCAGAATTGAGGTCTTGAGAAGTAAGAAAGGAATCTTATTGATTTAGAGGAAGTATGTTCTTGATCTGTTAAAGGAAACTGGAAAGTTAGGGGCTGCGCCAAACAGTTTTCCTATGATTTATAATCCACTCCTTGATGCCGATAGAAGCATACCATCTGAGAATCTCATTAATGCTGCTAAGAGCAAGCCGTTTGAGAACCCAGAGAGGTATCAAAGATTGATTGGAAAATTGAATTATCTTACTGTGACCTGTCCTAATATCACCTATCCAGTCAGTGTACTTAGCCAGTTTATGGTCTCGCCTACTATTAGATAGTGGGAAGCTTTAGAGCATGTGCTTCATTACTTGAAGGGGTCTCCAGGTCATGGGATATTATACAGAAATCATGGTCATACAAATATTGAGTGCTTTTGTGATACTGATCATGGTGGTTCAAAGGCCACAAGAAGATCTACTACAGGATATTGTGTCTTTGTGGGAGGAAATTTGGTGTCCTGGAGGAGCAAGAAGCAGAATATGGTGTCATGATCAAGTATAGAGGCAGAATATAGAGCTATGGCACAATTTGTGTGCGAGATCGTCTGGATACATCAATTATTAAAGGAGGTTGGTCTTAAAACCTCATTGCCAGCAAAACTGTGGTGTGACAATAAAGCAGCCTTACATATAGCTTCTAATTAAGTGTTTCATGAACGCACAAAACACATTGAGATTGATTATCATTTTGTTCAAGATAAGATCAAGGAAAACTTCATCTCAACAAGACACGTGAGGTCCAGTGATCAATTGGGTGATCTCCTTACTAAAGCTTTGAATGGGGCTCGGGTTGACTATCTTTGTAACAAGTTGGGCGTGATTGATATCTATGCTCCAACTTGAGAGGGAGTGTAAAGATATGTAAATATATTGTAATTAATATAGGATCAAATCAAACATGATAGGATAGGATATTATCCCCTAATAATGAGCCATTAATGACTGAGGGTCCTCTCTTGTGTATAAATTCCCCTTTCTGATCATGAATATACAAGAAATATATTACGTATTATTTTCTCCTTAATAATACTATTGTCCTTGTGTCAAGTGCTTAAATAATAGTCAATGGAGTATTTATGAGATAAAAGAGCATCTTATTTGTGACGGGATAAATTTGAGGTATACAAATTGGACATGGCATAGAGAAATTAGAAAGACTACACTAGCTGGAAAGGATAAGGCTGTGAATAAAGACTTTGGTGATAGAATTTCGGATATGTTTCATGACATAAGGTCTGAATCCTCTACACAATTTTCTCTCACTTTTGAAACTTTATGTAGTGATGCAGAGACGCCTTTATACCTAGGGTGTAAAGATGATTACACAAGGTTGACAATTGTGTTGAAATTAATGAACTTGAAGGCAAACAATGGTTGGATTGATGCTAGTTTCATGGAATTGCTTGAATTGATGAGTGATATTCTTTCAAAGGGGAATTCACTTCCAAAATGAATGTATGAGGCAAAGAAAATTTTGTGCCCAATGGGTTTGGAATATAAGAAGATACATGCGTGTCCTAATGACTTTATGTTATTTGGAAATGAGTATGAAGGGTTGAATAAGTGCCCTAAATGCAGGACTTCAAGATACAAAGTTAAGAAAGATGATAGTGATTATAATGAGATGACCAAAGGTTCTTCTTTAAAGTTTCTATGGTATCTTCCAATAATACCATGATTTAAGCGTCTATTTGCTAATGCCATAGAAGCAAAGAACTTGAGATGGCATTTCGATGAGAAAATATGTGATGGAAAGCTTCATCACCGAGCAAATTCTTCTCAATGGAAAATAATAGATCAAAAATTTTCTTAATTCAGTAGCGAGCCAAGAAACCTTCAGCTAGGGCTTTGTACGGACGGAATTAATTCATATGGTAATCTTAGTAGCATACACAGTGCTTGGCCGGTGCTCCTCATAATTTACAACTTGCCTCCTTGGTTATGTATGAAAAGAAAGTATATCATGCTATCTTTGATGATCTTGGGGCCAAAATAGCTGGGAAATGATATTGATGTGTATTTGGCACCTTCGATTGAGGATCTGAAGAAATTATTGGAGGAAGGTATTGATGTGTTTGATGCATACAAACAAGAGACCTTCAATTTACGGGCCATGATTTTCACCACGATAAATGACTTTCTGACATATGAAAATTTGTCATGATACAGTGTTAAGAGGCATAAAGCATGCCTGATATGTGAAGAAGGCACCCACTACATACAACCTAAACATAGCAAGAAGATGGTCTATCTTGGTTACAGAAGGTTTCTTAGTTGGCATCACGCTTACCATAGGTTAAAGAAGGCATTTAACGGCTCACAAGAATATGAAATGGCTCTAATACTATTAACTGGAGAAGAAGTTTATCAACAGATCAAGGGAATTAATGTGGTCTTCGGTAAAAAGAAGAAGAAGACTGCCGATGAGAGGAATATATATAGAAAAAGATCTATCTTTTTCAATCTTCCATATTGGCAAAGTCTTGATTTGAGACATAGTCTAGATGTGATACATGTGGAGAAGAATGTGTTGAGAGCCCTGTTGGTACACTTTTACATATAAGTGGAAAGACTAAGGATGGAATCAATACAAGAAGAGACTTGGTCGAAATTGGAATAAGAAAACTCTTCCACCCACAAGAAAGAGATGGTAAGAGGGCTTATTTACATCTAGCTGCACACACGTTATCAAAAGAAGAGAAAAGAAGTTTATGTGGTTTTGTCAATAATATTAAGATGCCACATGGTTATTATTCTAATTTGAGCAAACTTGTTTTAGTATAAGATTTGAAGATAATAGGAATGAAGTCTTATGATTGTCACGTGTTGATGCAACAATTACTTCCACTTGCTATTCGAGGCATTATGAAAACCGATGTGAGAAGTACTGTTACAAGACTTTGTATGTTTTTTGGTGCCATTTACAGTGAAGTCATTGATCCTACTGAGTTAGACGAATTAGAAAATGAAGGTTATGTGATCCTCTCCCAATTAGAAATGCACTTTTCTCCATCATTTTTTAACATTATGGTCCACTTGATAGCTCATCTTGTGTTAGAGATAAGACTTTACAACCCTGTGTGTTTAAGGTAGATATACCCGTTTGAGAGATAAATGAAAATCCTTAAAAGGTACTCTAAGAATCCTTATTGGCTTGAGGCATTAATTGTTGAGAGATATGTAGCTGAGGAGGCAGTTGATTTTTGTAGCGCATATCTTGCTAGGGTAAAGGCAGTTAGACTTCCTCAATCTTGACATGATTAGGAGAAAAGCAAGGGAACACAGGTGTCATAGTGAGCTCTATGTCAAGAGAAGTTGTAATGTAAGCACATCTATACATTTTAAACAACATGTATGAAGTTTTTCCTTACTTGAATGCTCACAAGAATATGTTGAAGAACTTGAATCTAAGAAAAAGCGATATGCAACTAGCTAATGAACGTAATAATTCATTTTGTATAGTGGTTTAAGCAAGAAGTGTTAAAAGATGGCCATCCTTTTGAGACAATACAGAGGCTAGTTGTAGGGCCTTGTTTTAAGGTTTTGTGTTGGGGCAGATATGACATAAATGGTTATTCATTTTATGCAAAAACCCAAGACGATAAGAGTACCACGCAAAATAGTAGGGTGATGGCAATAGCTGAAGCTATGCATTTTGCTAGTTCTAAAGAGAGAAACCCAATGTTGGCGGTAATATCCTATTATGGAATAATAGAAAAGACATAAGAGGTTAGTTATACGAAGTTTAAAGTTCTCATCTTCAAATGCAAGTGGGTTAATAGTAATGGTGTGCAAGTAGATGAAGAATCTGGATAATTGTTGTAACACCTCATGTTTAAATCAATTAACTTTCCTTGTGGAAGCATTTGGAATCACTTTTGAAGGCTACAATTGATGAAAAATCAAGTTTGAAAATTTTCATTTACGGGTTACTATTCATTGTCACCTTAAAATGTGACAAACTTCGAAAATTTATAACTAATTGTAAAAAAAATTGAAATTGAGTGATTCCAAGTTTTACAAAAAGATCTTTGGATAAAATTTTGAGGAAAAATAGTTTCTGAACTGATTGCCTTGAAATTCGAGCTCAATTTCCTTTGAAAAAGTTACTGTTCATTTGGTCATTTTCGGATTTTACTGTATTTTTGCCTAACTTTGGAAAGGCATAACTTTCTGCTCGGTTATCGGAATTGGGCAAACTACCCCTCATTTTAAAAGAAACATCAGATCTCTTTGCTTGCCAAATCTTATGACCTAACTCACTTGTTTGATAGGTCAAATTGGAGCTACAAACTCACTGCTCCAGAACTTACGTTTTATCCCTTAACATCTCTTTAATTCTTTTTATTTCTTTGGCATACATAACATGGCCTTACTCTTTCCTATTCATGCTCATACACTTTCATTCATGCCATAAATATTATAATTAAATACATGGCATCATTAGCATCTATAACATAGTTCACAAAATAGTAGAATTATACATTTATCAACAGTCTCATCTATTAACAAGAATAATTCTCCGCTTACTTCTCCTTGCTTCTCATGCCATTATTGCCCATCATTGATTGACCTAAATGGTTGGTTAGGGAGGGATGAGATTCGGGGGAATCTCAGTAGCAAAAACTACCCATAAGCATGCAAAGCATAATGCACATGCATGATATGTTATAACATTAACACATGAATGCCATGGAAAGTAAGCTAAAGCATTTCATGCTTCCATAACATATTGCCAAGGCAAAACATAATATAAACTTCCAAACATAACTTTGTAAACATTTCATCATAGTTTAGTCACATCATGGCAACACAATCACATCATGCAAGCATACATATCAAGCACACAGTATAGGTAAGTTCACTACCTTGTAACATGGCTTTCCCCTTGCTTTTCCTTTGATTTCCTTGTCTTTCCAACCATGTGGACATTCGGTCAACATCACCAAACATCCTCTTGGATGTTCCAAAGGTCCTAAACATAGTCACATTGATCATACAATCCATTAGAACCACTAGGTTACATAAAGTTCAAGACTAGCTTTCTTAAACTTCAACCCTTTCTCTTCCTTTTAGGGTTTTCTTTCTAGCTTTTCTAACATAAATCTTATCATTTCCCATCCTTAAGATCCATTTCTTGTCAATTAGGACCACTTTAGATGGCCTTAGATTCAAGAATACTAAATCTGGAAATTTTGATTCACGAGAACTGTTCACGCAGAATTTCCAGAATTTTTGCTCAACTTTGAAAATTCATAATTAATTCTAGAAAAATTCAAATTGAGTGGTTCCAAGTCTCACTGAAAGCTCCTTAAGTTAAATTTACATGAAAATTAGTTTTAGGAACCAATTCTACGCCGAACAGCACCGGAATTGTACGGAACTCGAAACTCTTCCAAAAGTTCAACACTGTTTCCAGATTTCAAACCCTAACTTTAAAAAATCACCATAAATCATACACATATCCAAATGAAGTGTTATACCTATGGATTTAAAGCTCACAGAGTGTACTTTAAGCATGAAAAATTTCAGAATCAGATACGCACAGTAAATAATCCGAAATAGGCATAAAATCAGGTGCTATAACCATCACATACCTTGTTTTAGAGCTTGATCTAGCTTGGAACCACTTGGCCTTTCTTTCTCCCTCTTTTTTCTCTCTCTAGAAACCATTTTGCAAGAGCTTCCCCATGGATTCCTTATACTTGGATGAAATGGTAGGGAGAGGAGGGGGTATTTATAGAAAAGCAAACTGAATCTGGACCGTTGATCATAAAAATACGTGGCTCGATCTGGACCGTCCATTTTCTCTTTTGATCTTACGGTGACAAGTGTCCTATGACATCATGCTTACCTCATCATGATGACATCATGCTTACATCATCAAGCCACATGTCTTTAATCCAACCGCATATGTGTCTTGCATCCAACCGTACATGTGTCATCCATCTAGCCGTACACGTAATATTTTCTTTTTCTCATCTAACCGTACACTTGCCACTTTCATGTCCTTTCATCATTTATGGCATTAAAATAGGGAGAAAATAAATGGAAAATTCATGTAAAAATATTTTCTTAATTATTTCTCCACCTATCAAGCCAATCTTCCACCATATCAGATACTTTTCGAGTCTTGACTTACCCTGTACCGTTGGGACAACTTCTTCTTAAAATTTTGGCCAATAAAAGGTACATATATGGCGCCATCTCAGAGGAGCATAGATGAAAATAATTAGCTCTACTAACAGGCTACTTAACCTTACTGAGTCATGCAGTAGAGATTTCACTATAACGGGTAGACAAAAGACTGTCTAAAATATTCCCATACTGCGTTCTGATTTTTATGCTATCCATAAATATCTTCTGGTGACTCAGCATGATGACTCGTAGGTGTCACGATTACGCTTGATGACTTAGCATGATGACTCGTCGGTGTCATGATTACGCTTGATGACTCAGCATCGTCACGATGGCTCTTAGATATTTTCTTTAGTTTTGTCTCCTATTTAGGGGACAAAATTATTTAATATTTGACTGGAGCATTTTATTCAATCCAGATCTCCAAAAATTCATCCAAAAATATCATAAAATTCCTCATATTCTAGAGAAAATTTGTGAATTTTCTCAGGTCATAACTCAACCTGTAGCCCCACTTAAAAATCATTCTTTAAAATGTCCTTTTTCGGCACAACTGGCTTTTAAGTATTCTTAAAGCCATTTTGCTGGTCTTCTGGGGATGAGACTAATTTTATAATTTTCTATAGTCTCTTAGATCATACATCCCCATTTTACCATAATTTTCTGAGGTTTCCTTATGACTCAAACAATTAAATCTACCTTTACATCTCAAATTGAGCCATAAACTTATAAATTCCTTTTAAGTTACCTCAGGGGTATTTTTGTCATCTCTCTTCACAAAAGAGCCTTAGAATATTATTTCCCATTTTCTGGGATTTTCTTAGAAATTCATAGAGTAGTATTTAAAAAACAGTTTTTAACGGTGGTTATTTAAACAACCGCAGTTAAAAAATGTTTATCATGGCGGTTTTGTTAAAAACCATCATGGAAAAGTGAGTTTCCACAGTGGTTAAGTGAAAAACAGCCATGGAAAGTTCAAATTTCCACAGTAGTCTTATAAGTAACAGCCATGGAAATTTGATTTTCCACAGCGGTTTTTAACATAACCGTCGTGTTTTGTTCACCTTTCAACGTCGATTGTATCCACTGCGCATCCAAAGTCACAGTGAAAAACCCTTAATAACCACCATTAAAAGCCTTTGTTTTGGTAGTGGATCAACAAATATGGAAGTTTCTCCTATCTCAACTAAGATGATTATCTGCTATTGGCCAGAATAATCAGTGGAGAAGAGATCAACATGGAAGCCCTGATTTACAGTAAGATGAAGGATTTTGTTCTAACAAGTCCAAGTTTACTCCTAAAACATCCTGCCTTTAACCCCTCAAAGCATGTATTCATAAGCATTATGGTTCAAGCAGATCATGACACAAGCCTGTGGATTTAAAAATTCCAATTAATTACTCGGGTTACTATTTACTGTTTAATTTCCAGATTACAGGTCCAACTTCAAAAATTCATAACTAAATCCATAAAAATCGTATTGATGTGTTCTAGAATTCTACAAAAATATATTTTGATGCTCTTTAAGGAAAAAATATCCAATTGGACTTATCCTTGCCCAATTTGTGCAGTTTAATCAATAAATATTATTGTTCATTTGGTAAAATCTGGAACTTCCAGATTCTGTGGCTCAATTTTGGAAATTCGTATCTCCTTGTGTACACATCCAATTAAGGTGATCTACCTCTAATTTTAAAGCTTGGGATGTGTACTATGAGTCTGCCAAATCTTGTGATGTAACTCATTTGTTTGATAGGTCAAACTAGAGCTACAAACTCAATGCTCTAGGACCTATGTTTTATCCCTTAACATCTATTTACTTTAATTCTTTTTATTTCTTTGGCATACAAAACATGAGCTTACTCTTTTCTATTCATGCTCATACACTTTTATTCATGCCATAAATATTATAATTAATTATATGGCATCATAGGCATCCATAACATAAATTACATAATAGGAGAATTACACATTGAATAATAATATCATTCATTAACATGAACAATTCTCCACTTTCTTCTCCTTGCTTCTCATGCCATTATTGCCCATCATTGATTGACCTAAATGGTTGGTTAGGGAGGGATGAGATTCGAGGGAATCTCAATAGCAAATAATTCCATATTAATCATGCTAGATGGATGCTAATGCACTACATGCAACTTGTTTATTCTCTTGTTAATTAGTGACATATTAGCATGCTCAAAGCTAACTTCTTGATACATGGCCATGAAGACATAATCTACTCATCATGAATAGCAATTACAGTAGCTAAAACATGTCACATTAACATTCAAATAACATGTACACAGTAACACACAAGCATGCAACATCAAGCAATGACAATAGGTAAGTTCGCTACCTTGCACCTCAAGCTTTCTTCTTACTTTTCCTTTGACTCCCTTGACTTTCCAACCATGTGGGCATTCAGTTAACATCACCAAACATCCTCTTGGATGTTCCAAGGTCCTAAACATACACTATTAGAAAAAAGGCTTTTCACGGCGGTTTTGAAGGCGAAGTTGATAAAGGCAACGTTGAAAAGTAAAGAAAACACGGCGGTTTCCACGGCGGTTCTTAGTAAACCACCGTGGAAATTAATATTTCCACGGCGGTTAAACAAAAAATCGCCATTGAAATGTAACTTTCAACGGCGGTTTTTTGTCATAACCGCCGTGGAAAACACTTTTAACGGCGGTTATAAATATAACCGCCGTTAAAAATATATATATTTTTTAAAATTCTGCTTGATTTTCATTTTTACCACCCTGCAGTTTACAGTTCCAAATAAATGTAGGTAGTGCAGAATACGCAGAACAAGATCAATTAGCTAGTTAATATATATACAGCATTGAAATTTCTTTTACACAATGCGAAAATAGGAAAACTGGCCAATAGAACTAAGGGGTTAATTAAGATCAAGGAACACGTATTGGCTAGGACCAACAATTCTAAAATAGAAGTAACTACTTCTCTGTATAATAGAAATCATGAACATGTACATATAAGAGGGAACCGAGAGAAAACATCTAACAATGATTTTTTTGAGAAATGACCTAACTATTTGAAAGCTAAATTTCAATAGTTTGTACCAATGTTGTTGACAAAGTGTCCTTCATCAAGTTGATATCATCCATGAGATATGGTGCAGTATTTTGAAATATCTGTTAATCAAAAATAACATAGTAAACTTAGTCAAAAATGTGAAATGAATTGAAGAACATCATGCAACGCAACTCATCTTTACCTCGTCTAATTTCTCAGTCGCTCCTGTCTCAATTATGTCATTCATGTAGCGGATGACATAATATCTACACTCAACATGTCCTTGTTGACAACGGTACTAAAAAAATAAGATATAAAATTGAATATTAGACATTATTGATTATAAACATTAACTTTAATTCATCCAAAAATGTTTAAAAGTTAGTTCAAAACAACATATACCTTTGGAAGAATCCATGTTGGTGCTTGTCTATTTTGTTTAATCGCCACAACATTAAAAGTATGAAAAGCCCTATTAGAGCATGCTTTTATAAACTTCACAAGTAATAAATATATAAATATAAACTAACGTGTCAATGACATCTTTGGTTTCTTCGGATGGACTTCCACAAAGTGAATCGAACCAGTAAACTTTATTGTCAAAAGGGGCACAAACAATTAGAGTCCAATGATAACTACAAAAGGCAAACCATGCTAATTATAACCTGACACATACAACTTATATATCTCAAATACAATAATACACTTACCCTTCCACGTAAGGTGCAAAATATATTGGCTTTCTGGTCTGAGTCATTGTGGTCATAATGTAGATTGACCTTGCTTCCATAGTATTAAATTCTTTCTGCACCCTTTGAGGACACATAAAGCCATATGTTCCTTCAAGTCCTCCATTTCGACAGATTTGATTAAAGTGCCTATTGTTCAAGTGAAAAACATTAGGACATGCATGAAGTATAATATATAATAAGAAAATGATATTGTAACTTACAAAATAGCGAGCTGCATGAAGACTATATCAAGCTCCTTAAAGTTGAGGAACTGAATGAGGTCCCTCTTGTCAATGGTGAAGTCGTATGTTATATCTGATTATTACTACCCTTTCCGCTTTTTATCACAGGTGAACCCTGAAACATAATATGAAATTAGTTAAGGAACATTAAATAAGTTTAAATGGATCAAATGAATCTTTAGAAGATTTAAAAAGATGTGTGATTATTACCTGGGAAGGTTCAGATACTCGGGGCATCTAGAATCTGCTCATACCCATCATCATCAGAGTCTGTTAAAACTTGGCATCGAATTCATCACGTATCTTTTGCATCTATGCCATGTGTTGTTGACTTAGTTCAGCTCAAACTCTCTCTGTTTCTTCCTGTAGTCATTGGTCGAGCTCCTCTTTAGATATCATGTTAGCAGAGAATGATCTAGTGCTTCTTCTTGAAGCAAAGCCAAAAAATTCTTTAATACCAATCCCTTTAGAGGTCCCTCTGACTCTTCCGGGATGGTCAGCCTTTCCAATAGCAGTGGCCAAGACATCTATCCATCCTTGAGGGATGAATGTACCTTGAGATAATTGCTCCTCAAGTGTATCCTGTATCATTAAAGCAACAAATTCAATTTAAGATAATTGAAAAAAACAATTAATGAAGCATAATTCTTAAATATTACTTACAATCCTCTAAGCAACAGTAGCAGACTGTGGAGTAATGTATTGACCCTTTTTAATCCTCACCACCTTCCATTTTTCTTGGCAAGAAGGATGCTCAATAGGTGGAATGTGGCCAGTAGGATCTGAAGCAGTAGCCATCTGTGCATTCTTCACCCGTTCCTCCATCATACTTCTTTCCAACCCACCATACCCTACACGAGACATGGTATGTGGGTATACATTCTGCTCAGATATTTGTTTATTCTTCTGACTCAATGCCTATGACAATGAAACAAATTCGACAAAGTTAGTTTAGTTAAATAAAATATGACCTGATTAAAAATTAAGTTTGAAGAAACCAAACCTGAAGTATAGGGTCTTCACGTTGCTTCACAAAACTCTCCCATGCCTCATCACTAATAAATGAATATCGTTCCTTGGGATGCTCACCCTTTCTTTTTCCACGAATATAATGTTTTGTAAGCGTGGCCTTAAAATCCCTCCACCGTTCATCAAGTTGCTTAAACAGATGGTCCCTCATTTGCTCAGTGGCAGGAATATCAAATGTCAGCTGCAATACAATAATAGCATAGAGTTATAAAGTAAATAAGCAACTATAATTGAAACGAGTAGAGAAAACAATGCACAATATACCAATATATCCTCCTAATTGTTTTTCTTCAAATCTTTGTCCACCTTCTTCCAGCTAGGAATGTCAATGCCAATCTTACTGCGTGCGACATAACCCACATAACTAGTAAATGGAGCCCCAGCCTTTCCTATAGGCTTCAGATCATCATCAAACTCTACTGTAATCCTCATAGGCTATGTGCTCTCATCACGTAAAGCTAAATGCCTCATACGGGTTGGCCCTCTACCCTTTCTCTAGCTAGTAAAAGAGCTGTCGTCACCAGAACCCTATTGACCGGATCCATCCATTTCCTGTTTAAAGAACAACGAATTAATAAATGTAAGAATAAGAAATATCAAGTTAATATAAAACATTATATTATTAAGTATATTTAGCAAAAAAAAATCAAATAATTCATTTAAGGCTTACAACGATTATCTTCCTAAATTCCTTCACAATGATCATCTCTAACACCATAGTCATCATCTACCAAATCTAATTCAACTGCTTTAGGTCGAGTAGCTGTGAAAGGCGGGGTTTCATCAAGATTAAGCTCTAAGTCACCATCATCTCCGCCAACTCCTTGCCTTTTACCTTGAAGCACGATAGACAATTTCTTTTTTGCTAGATCAGGAATGAAGAACACTTGTTTTGCTTGACTTGCCAAAATAAATGGCTCGTCTCCATATCCAAACCTCTCAAGATCGACCGAAACAAATCCAAATTCTTTATCCACTTGTACAACATTACTATTAACCCACTTACATTTGAAGACGGGAACTTTAAACTTGGTATAACTAACCTCCCATATCTCTTCTATTATTCCATAATAGGACATTGCCGCCAACATTGGGTTTCTGTCTTTAGAACTAGCGAAATGCATGGCTTCCACTACTACCATCACCCTACTATTCTGCATAGTACTCTTATCGTCTTGGGTTTTTGTGTAAAAAGAATAACCATTTATATCATATCCACCCCAACACAAAACCTCAAAAGAAGGCCCTACAGGTAGCCTCTGTATTGTCTCAGAAGGATTGCTATCTTTTAACACTTCTCGCTTGAACCACTCTGCAAATGACTTATTATGTTCATTAGCTAGTTGCATATCACTCTTTCTTGGATTCAAGTTCCTCAGCATATTCTTGTGAGCATTTAAGTAAGGCAAAACTTCATCCGTGTTGTTTAAAATGTATAGATGTGCCTGCATTACAACTTCTCTTGACATAGACCTCACTATGACACCCCGTGTTCCCTTGCTTCTTCTCCCCTGATCATGTCGAGATTAAGGAAGATCAACTGCCTTTACCCTATCAAGATATGCGTTACAAAACTCAACTGCCTCCTCAGCTACATATCTCTCAACAATTGATGCCTCAGGCCGATAAGGATTCTTAGAGTACCCTTTTAGGATTTTCATGTATCTCTCAAAAGGGTACATCCATCTTAAACACACAGGGCCACAAAGTCTTATCTCTCGCACAAGATGAGCTATCAAGTGGACCACAATATCAAAAAATGATGGAGGAAAATGCATTTCCAATTGAGAGAGGATCACATAACCTTCATTTTCTAATTCATCCAACTCAACAGGATCAATGACTTTGCTACAAATGGCACTAAAAAACATACAAAGTCTTGTAATAGTATTTCTCACATCGGTTTTCATAATGCCTCGAATAGCAAGTGGAAGTAATTGTTGCATCAACACATGACAATCATGAGACTTCATTCCCGTTATCTTCAAATCTTGCATTGAAACAAGTTTGCTTAAATTAGAAGAATAACCTTGTGGTACCTTAATACTATTGACAAAACCACAGAAACTTCTTTTCTCTTCTTTTGATAATGTGTGCGCAGCTGGATGTAAATAAGCCCTCTTACCATCTCTTTTTTGTGGGTAAAGGACATTTCTTATTCCAATTTCGACTAAGTCTCGTCTTGTATTGATTGCATCTTTAGTCTTTCCACTTATATGCAAAAGTGTACCAACAAGGCTCTCACATACATTCTTCTCCATATGCATCACATCTAGATTATTCCTCACATCAAGACTTTGCCAATATGGAAGATCAAAAAAGACAGATCTTTTTTTCCATATATTTCTCTCATCGGCAGTCTTCTTCTTCTTCTTACCGAAGACCACATTAATTCCCTCCACCCGCTGATAAACTTCATCCCCAGTTAATGGTCTTGGAGCCATTTCATATTCTTGTGAGCCATTAAATGCCTTTTTCAATCTACCGTAAGGGTGATACCGACTAAGAAACCTTCTGTGACTAAGGTATACTGTCTTCCTGCCATGTTTAAGTTGCATATAGTGGGTGCCTTCTTCGCATATCGGGCATGCTTTATGCCCCTTAACACTGTATCCTGACAAATTTTCATATGCTAGAAAGTCATTTATCGTGGTGAAGATCATGGCACGTAAATTGAAGGTCTCTTGTTTATATGCATCAAACACATCAACACCTTGAAAGAGAGCCTTTTCTTGTCATTCGCCTTGGGGTTCTCAATCAAAATTTAATCCAAGCTATGCAGTATAGTGCAAACTCGGGTCGTTTCACTTTTGGGAGCCTTTATTAATTACCTAAGCTAGACTAAATGCCATGCAATGCAATGAAATAGGGTTTTGGGTTTTTAAGACTTAAATGAATGGTGCCTAAACTAAATGCAATGAAAACAAACCTAAGATACTATATTTTTGGTGTTTTAAGATAATAATGATGGAATGGAAATGAATGATAGGAAATCTCTTGAAAATGGCTTTGATGGCAATCATAGTTCACTTAAAATATTGGGAGTTTCACAAATCATTAGGTTTTCTTAATAAGAACCTCATTAACTCAATGAGTCCAAAGCTTTCATTAATGAACTCATTAATGAAAGCTTCGTTTAGCTTCCCTAATGTGTAAATTTGGAATGATCATGTAATTGGGTTAATGTAACACACAATCAACTCAGTACCCAAACACAACCATGCAAGATAGGAGAGAATAATAAGAGTTACAATAAGCATATATGCAACCACATATATTTAAGCACAAAGTTCAACATCAATCAATCCAATTAACAAATGTAATCATTAACCAATAATTACAGTATCAGTCCCAAGTTCCTAACTAAGAAATTACAACTACTAGACCTAGAAAGCCATAAATCATAGCTAAAAATTGCAAACTGAAACTAAACTCCCCTTTGAAGCTTGGAAACTCATGCTACTCCACCATCTTCAAGAGTTGATAAACCCTAGCTCTCCATAGCTTCAAGAAAAGCTCCAACTGAAGTGAATCCATTGGCCATGGTAGCTGGGAGTGGAAGGAAATGAGATGGAGTGAAGGAAAGATGAAGGAAATGGATGGGGAAGAAGATGGAGGTGGAGAGGCAAGAGGATGGGAGAATAGAGGTGTTGGAGATGATAGAATGGAGTGATTGGTCGAAAATAGGGTTTCTAAGGGTTTTAGGGGTCCAACTGGGTCGGATCATATGATTAGAAGCTCCATTTTCGCGTTCTGATCCGGATCTGGCGTTGCTGATACGAAGAGTTCGCCGCGGCGAAGCATGCCCGAAAGGAGCTCTGCCTAATCTTGTGATTTCGCCGCGGCGAAGCTGTAAGTTGGCCACGGCGAACTCTGCCCGAGAGACTACTGGGGAGATTTCAATTTGGCGTCGCGGCGAAGAGAATCTTCGCCGCGGCGAACTCTATTAGTGCTGATACTCTGATCTTGTGTTGTGTCATCCTTTGGTCTTTGATCTTGGCTCCAATTCTCAATTGTCCTACAATAAAAAGCAACAATTTGAAGCATCAATTGTCCTAGAAATCAACTGAATACAATTAATAACCAATTATGACAATTTTAACCTCAAAAAGACACTAACTCAAAAGCAAAGACTCTTAATCTAAATTAAGCACAATTATCATCAAAAGGAGCCAAAATCTATGATAAATACCCTTAAAATGATATGAAATAACATAGAATAATTGGGCTAAATCACACCTTCCTCCCATAATTTCTTCAGATCCTCAATCAAAGGTGCCAAATACACATCGATATCGTTTCCCGGTTGTTTTGGCCCCGATATCATCAAAGATAGCATGATATACTTTCTTTTCATACATAACCAAGGAGGCAAGTTGTAAATTACGAGGAGCACCAGCCAAGCACTGTGTGTGCTACTAAGATTACTATATGGGTTAACTCCATCCGTACAAAGCCCTAGTCGAAGGTCTCTTGGCTCGCCACCAAATTGAGGAAATTTTTGATCTATTGTTTTCCATTGAGGAGAATCTGCAGGGTGACGAAGCTTTCCATCACATATTTTCTCATCGAAATGCCATCTCAAGTTCTTTGCATCTATGGCATTAGCAAATAGACGCTTAAATCGTGGTATTATTGGAAGATACCACAGAACCTTTAAAGGAGAACCTTTGGTCATCTCATTATAATCACCATCATCTTTCTTCATTTTGTATCTTGAAGTCCCACATTTAGGGCACTTATTCAACCCTTCATAATCATTTCTAAATAATATGCAGTCATTAGGACACGCATGTATCTTCTCATATTCCAAACCCATCAGACACAAAATCTTTTTTGCCTCATACATTCGTTTCGGAAGTGAATTCCCTTCAGGAAGAATATCACTCAGCAATTGAAGCAGTTTCGTAAAACTAGCATCGGTCCAACCATTTCTTGCCTTCAAATTCATCAGTTTCAATACGGTTGTCAACCTTGTGTAATCATCTTTGCACCCTGGGTATAAAGGTGTCTCTGCATCACTACACAAAGTTTCAAAGGTTGAAGAGAACTGTGTAGAGGATTCAGACCTTATATCACAAAACATATCCGAAATTCTATCACCAAAGTCTTCATTCACAACCTTCTCATTTGCAGACAGTGTAGTCTTTCTAATTTCTCCATGCCATATCCAATTTGTATACCCTAAATTTATCCCATCACAGATAAGATGCTCTTTTATCTCAGAAATACTCCGTCGACTATTGTTTAAACATTTGACACAAGGACAATAGTACAATCCACCTCTTTTACTAGGAGCATTTCTCTGAGCAAACTCAAGAAACTTTTCAACCTCATTCTCATATTCCTTGCTAATTCTCTTAGCTTTCATCCAACTACGATCCATTGTTCTACAGATTATTTAAACAACACTTTACTATCAATCAAAATTCATAACGAAGAAAAAAAACACAAAATAACAAACAGATTATTTATTACTAAATTCTTATATTTATTACAAAAAAATTACCAAAAATTCGAAATAAATATCAAAAAATTATAAAAAAATTTAAAAACTTCACAACTAATCAACTCTAAACATTTAAACATGTTTCTAATACAGTATATAAGAAGGAATTAAGGTTTGCTCACATCCAATGCCCACCAATCAACACCAATCAACGGTTCAACCACATAAAAAATGCAAAATGAACAATACAAGCCAACCACAATGTAAAACTAATAAACCCATTTCATATATAACAGATTTTCATGACCAAAACATTCAACAAACCAAGAAAAATTGAAAAGAATGAAAGAAGAGGATACTCACAGAGCAGAGAAGATTCAAATGCGAAATGAGGGCGTTCGAACGGCGGTGGACGGCGGCAACGCACCACAAGCTCAATGGAGGAGTTTAAACGGTGGGATAGTGGGGGGTATGGCCGGTAATGGTAGTTTTTCAGTGGTGGGATAGAGAGGACCACGGCCGAGCAAGAATGGTGTGAAATCAGGGGTGTTCAAACCATAGCGGATGGCGGCAAGGCACTACAAGCTCAATGAATGAGTTTAAACGGTGGGGTAGTGGCAGGTGTAACACCTCATGTTTAAATCAATTAACTTTCCTTGTGGAAGCATTTGGAATCACTTTTGAAGGCTACAATTGATGAAAAATCAAGTTTGAAAATTTTCATTTACGGGTTACTATTCATTGTCACCTTAAAATGTGACAAACTTCAAAAATTCATAACTAATTGTAGAAAAATCAAAATTGAGTGATTCTAAGTTCTAAAGAAAGATCTTTGGATAAAAGTTTGAGGAAAAATAGTTTCTGAACTGATTGCCTTGAAATTCGAGCTCAATTTCCTTTGAAAAGTTACTGTTCATTTGGTCATTTTCGGATTTCATTGTATTTTTGCCTAACTTTGGAAAGGCATAACTTTCTGCTCAGTTATCGAAATTGGGCAAACTACCCCTCATTTTAAAGAGAAACATCAGATCTCTTTGCTTGCCAAATCTTATGACCTAACACACTCGTTTGATAGGTCAAACTGGAGCTACAAACTCAGTGCTCCAGGACTTACGTTTTATCCCTTAACATCTCTTTAATTCTTTTTATTTCTTTAGCATACATAATATGGCCTTACTCTTTCCCGTTCATGCTCATACACTTTCATTCATGCCATAAATATTATAATTAAATACATGGCATCATTGGCATCCATAACATAGTTCACAAAATAGTAGAATTATACATTTATCAACAGTCTCATCCATTAACAAGAATAATTCTCTGCTTACTTCTCCTTGCTTCTCATGCCATTATTGCCCATCATTGATTGACCTAAATGGTTGGTTAGGGAGGGGTGAGATTCGGGGGAATCTCAGTAGCAAACACTACCCATAAGCATGCAAGACATAATGCACATGCATGACATGTTATAACATTAACACATGAATGCCATGGAAAGTAAGCTAAAGCATTTCATGCTTCCATAACATATTGCCAAGGCAAAACATAACATAAACTTGCAAACATAACTTTGCAAACATTTCATCATAGCTTAGTCACATCATGGCAACACAATCACATCATGCAAGCATACATATCAAGCACACAGTATAGGTAAGTCCACTACCTTGTAACATGGCTTTCCCCTTGCTTTTCCTTTGATTCCCTTGTCTTTCCAACCATGTGGACATTTGGTCAACATCACCAAACATCCTCTTGGATGTTCCAAAGGTCCTAAACATAGTCACATTGATCATACAATCCATTAGGACCACTAGATTACATAAAGTTCAAGACTAGCTTTCTTGAACCTCAACCCTTTCTCTTAGTCTTAGGGTTTTCTTTCCAACTTTTCTAACATAAATCTTATCATTTCCCACCCTTAAGATCCATTTCTTGTCAATTAGGACCACTTTAGATGGCCTTAGATTCAAGAATACCAAATCTGGATATTTTGCTTCGCGGGTACTGTTCACGCAGAATTTCCAGAATTTTTACTCGACTTTGGAAATTCATAATTAATTCTAGAAAAATTCAAATTGAGTGCTTCCAAGTCTCACTGAAAGATAATTAAGTTAAATTTAAGGGAAAAATAGTTTCAGGAACCAATTCTACGCCAAACAGTACCGGAACTGTACGGAACGTGAAACTCTTCCAAAAGTTCAACACTGTTTCCAGATTTCAAACCCTAACTTTGAAAAATCACCATAAATCGTACACATATCCAAATGAAGTGTTCTACCTATAGATTTAAAGATCACAGAGTGTACTTTAAGCATGAAAAATTTCAGAATCAGATACGTACAGTAACTAATCTGAAATAGGCATAAAATCAGGTGCTATAACCATCACATACCTTGTTTTAGAGTTTGATCTGGCTTGGAACCACTTGGCCTTTCTTTCTCCCTCTTCTTTCTCTCTCTAGAAACCATTTTGCAAGAGCTTCCCCATGGATTCCTCATGCTTGGATGAAATGGTAGGGAGGGGAGGGGGTATTTATAGAAAAGCAGACTGAATCTGGACCGTTGATCTTAAAAATACGTGGCTCGATTTGGATCGTCCATTTTCTCTTTTGATCTTACAGTGACAAGTGTCCTATGACATCATGCTTACCTCATCATGATGACATCATGCTTACATCATCAAGCCACATATCTTTAATCCAACCGAACACGTGTCTTGCATCCGACCGTACATGTGTCATCCATCTAGTCGTACACGTAATATTTTCTTTTTCTCATCTAACCATACACTTGTCACTTTCATGTCCTTTCATCATTTATGGCATTAAAATAAGGAGAAAATAAATGAAAATTCGTGCAAAAATATCTCCTTAATTATTTCTCCACTTATCAAGCCAATCTTGCATCGTAACGGATATTTTTCGGGTCCTGACTTACCCTGTACCACCGGGACAACTTCTTCTTAAAATTCTGACCAATAAAAGGTACATATATGGCGCCATCTCAGAGGAGCATAGATGAAAATAATTAGCTCTACTGACAGGCTACTTAGCCTTACTGAGTCATGCAGTAGAGATTTCACTATAACGGGTAGACAAAAGACTGTCTAAAATATTCCCATACTGCGTTTTGATTTTTATGCTGTCTATAAGTATCTTCTGGTGACTCAGCATGATGACTCGTAGGTGTTATGATTACGCTTGATGACTCAGCATGATGACTAGTCGGTGTCATGATTACGCTTGATGACTCAGCATGCTGACTCAGCATCGTCATAATGGCTCTTAGATATTTTCTTTGGTTTTGTCTCCTATTTAGGGGACAAAATTATTTAATATTTGACTGGAGCATTTTATTCAATCCACAGCTCCAAAAATTCATCCAAAAATATCATAAAATTCCTCATATTCTAGAGAAAATCTGTGAATTTTCTCAGGTCATAACTCAACCTGTAGCCCCACTTAAAAATCATTCTTTAAAATGCTTTTTTTCGGCACAACTGGCTTTTAAGTATTCTTAAAGCCATTTTCCTGGTCTTCTGGGGATGAGACTAATTTTATAATTTTCTATAGTCTCTTAGATCATACATTCCCATTTTACCATAATTTTCTGAGGTTTCCTTATGACTCAAACAATTAAATCTACCTCTACATATCAAATTGAGCCATAAACTTATAAATTCCTTTTAAGTTACCTCAGGGGTATTTTCATCATCTCTCTTCACAAAAGAGCGTTAGAATATTATTTTCATTTTCTGGGATTTTCTTAGAATTTTCTAAGTACTTTCCATTTTTACCCCTGATGGCCGTAACTTTCTGAATTTACGGTTTTACCCCTGCTTAGGCTCAACCTCATAAAACCATCTCTTTGAGGCTTCTAACTTAACCTTTGGTCTATATCTAGCCTCTTTTCTCTTTCTGGGCCTTTGAGACTTTACTGGAGCCTCTAACTTTGATTACCCATTAGCCCCTTAAAACATTCACTTTGCAGTTTAGTCCCTAAAACTGCTTTAACTTTCTTTCTCATCTCTAAGACCTCTACTAAAAAGGGGTCTAGTAGCCTATCCCATTCAGGCTATTTCTGATACTTCTAGGCCCAAAAATCGAGATGTTACAGGAGGAATGGCCGGTAATGGTAGTTTTTCGGTGGTGGGACAGAGGGGGACCACGGCGTACTGATGAAATGAGAATGAAAGTGATGGAAAATCGAAGCAGAGAAGGTAAAGGGACTCACTTTCCAGGCGGTTTTTAAACCGCCGTGGAAAATAAAAGCCTCTTCAACTTATTTACAAAAATGCCACCGCCTTTTTTTCCACGTCGTTTTTCTGCTTAACCGCTGTTATTTTGCGACGCTAAAAGTCTTTTTTCTAGGAGTGATAGTTACAATGATCATACAATCTAATAGGACCAAGAGACTACAGAATATTCAAAACTAGCTCTCTTGAACCTCAACCCTTTCTCTTGGCTTTAGGGTTCTCTTTCTAGATTTTCTAACATAAATCTCATCATTTTCCATCATTAAGATCCATTTATTGTCAATTAAGACCACTTTAGATGGCCTTAGATTCAAGAAGATCAAATCTAAAAATTTTGCTTCGTGGGTGCTGTTCACGCAGGAATTCCAGAATTGTTGCTCAACTTTGAAAATTCATAATTAATTCTAGAAAAATCAAAATTGAGTGGTTCCAAGTCTCACTGAAACATCCTTTAGTTAAATTTAGAAGAAAAATAGTTTTAGGAACCAATTCTATACTGAGCAGTACCGCAATAGTATGGAACTCAACACACTTCCAAAGGTTAAACACTGTTTCCAGATTTCAAATCCTAACTTTGAAAAATCACCATAAATTGTACAGATATCAAAATGAAGTTTTCTACCCATGGATTTAAATCTTAAAGAGTGTACTTTAATCATGCCAAATTTCAGAATCAGATACAAAGAGTAACTTATTTGAAACAGGTATCAAATCAGATGCTACAACCATCACATACCTTAATCTTGAAGCTTGAACTTAGGTGGACTTTCTCTCACTAGAAATAGCTCTTTCTCTCTCTAAATGCAAGAGCGGTAGAGTTTCCCCTATGGTTCCTTGCTTGGCCAAAATGTGAAGGGAGGGAGTGCCTATTTATAGCCAAAAATTTGGCTTGAATGGACCAAAATGCCCTTGGTGGCTAATAGAAAGGGTAAGGGCAATCTTGGAACTTCAGGTTAACTTTTACATCATCTTCTTACATCATCCTTACCTCATCCTTCTAGAAGATGCCAAGTGTCACAAATGTGGTGGAGGAGAAGGGAGATTAAATCCTAGCCGTTGGATCAAAACTTAATCCTTAAGTTTCCTCCGAATTTACTTGGCCCACATTTCTCCGGCTTTCTTTATGGCCTTCTGGAGCTTAGAAAATTCTTCTACCTACTCTATAAATTTTATTTAATTCTAGAGAGTATCTATGAATTTTTTTAGGCCATAACACTTCCTTTAAGCCTTTCATAAAAATTCATTTACTAAAATGCCCCTTTTTCAACATAATCAGCTTTTTAATTTATTAAAACCATTTCACTGGCCTTTTGGTTGTGGGACTAATTTTATAATTTGGTACAACCTTTCAACCATTTAACCTCATTTTTGTGTACATTTTTGAGGTCTCTTGCTATTTTTAAATAATTACCTCAAACGGTATACTTTTTACTAGCATAACCTCATAAATTCCATTTAAGCTACCTTAAGGGTACTTTCGTCATTTCTCTTCACAGAAGAGTCTTAGAATATTATTTCCATTTTCTTGGATTTTCTTGGAATTCTCTGTATACTCTTTCATTTTTACCCCTATTGGTCATAACTTTCTGAATTTACAGTTTAGTCCCTGCTTGGACTTAACTTCATCCAATCCTCTCTTTGAGGTTTCTAACTTAACCTTAGTCTGTAACTATCCTCTTTTCTCTTTTTGGGCCTTCAAGACTTTACTGGAGCCTTTAGCCTTGATTATACTTGAGCCCCTGAAAACTTTCACTTTACAGTTTAGTCCCTAAAACTGCTCTAAGTTCCTTTTTCATCTTTGGGACTTCTGCTCAAAAGGGGTCTAGTAGCCAATCCAATTCAGGCTATTTGTGGTACTTTTAGGCCCAAAAGTTTAGATGTTACAACTCCTATCCTATATCCTCAGTTGGCTGCCTATCTGCTTCAAGTGCATAATATTGCACCTCTTGTGCCTGGAGAAGTTAAAGTGAAGGTCCCCACTTTTGGCATCAATTGACTGAATAAGATGAAGATCTCTGTGCCCCTCCAACCCTCATAGAAACTGTCACACAAAGAAAAGGGGAAACAACTTGTGATTAGCACCTCTAGACCCTAGGATGAGGCAGAATCCAATGCAGCTCCCTCTCACACTTCTAGACCATTATTTATGGAAAAGTCAATCAAGGAAATGTTCCAGGTAGAACTTCAAGATTCTGAGAGGAGAGTGTATGCTACAGTCAAGGATTATGGGGAGATATCAGATAGAAAGTTTGAGGGCATTTACATTGTGTTGGATTTACATTGTCAGGCCATGACAATCTTGGAAAGAGAGATCTCACAGAGATGTGATTATGTGGAAAAGGAGATCAGAGAACTTAAAGGAATGGTGGCCTCTCTCTACAATAACTTCTTTACACCCAGTACCTCTTTCAGCTTTGAAGACCTTCTATCTCATTCACCCTCTCCTCCTTACCATGATCTTAAACCACCTTCTTCACCTATCTCTACCTCTCCCACCTCTGCTTCTCCTACTCCTCCTTCTACCACCTTAGCCATTATCCTTGTCCAACAACCTACTCCTTCTTTCACTCTTCCACCCATTTCTCAAGCTCTTTCTCCCATTTCTCAACTTCCCCTTCTCCCTATTCCCATTACTTTGCCTACTATCTCTTCTCCTTCCACATCCTCTAATGTTGACAAAAAGGGTAAGAAGAATTATGCTTAGTCCTTTTGTTTCTTTTATTTATTTTGTGCTCTATGTTATGTTTAATTTAAACTCTGGGATTATTAGTTGCATTCTAACAGTTGTGATAAGTATTTCAATATTGTTATCAGTTGTGCATTTCTGCTAAATTCTGACAGTCTTTATTGATGAATATTGTTATCTGTCATGAGTTTTTGCTAAGTTTTGAATCTAGTTTAAATTTTTTTATCTGGTGAAATTTGATTAATCTTACATCTATATTTTGTCATCATCAAAAAGGGGGACAAGGTTAGATTTAAGGTTTGATGATAACAATTTAAGTAATTTTTGGTTCAATAAGTTGATTGATCACCTAATCGATCAAAGGTTAATTGATCATGTGTTAGATAAAATGTCTCAGTATAATAGTGACTTAGCAGTAAGGTTGATCGATAACTTTCTAGATAGTTCAAAATTTATGACTTGATCGATCAATTTATTGATCATCGTTAACGCTATTTAGTGTATAAGTTTGCAGAAGATTATCAATCAATTGATCAATAATTTAATGTTTAATCAACAAACAGAAAAAGATACACAATTCTGGCAAGCATTTATTGATCACCTGATCGATCAACAAGTTATCGATGAGAACATAAATAAATGGTAAAGTCTTCGTACTTATTTTATATTATGTTTAATTTCCCTTTTATCGATCACTCTATTGATCAATCTTTAATCGATAACCTATTCTAACATTACTTGTGAACTTACTAGTTTATTGATAATATGTCCTGTTTAAGTTGCCTGTCAAGATCCTTAATTGATCAATTGATCGATCAGTCCTTTATCGATCAAATGATCGATCATCATCACCTTCACTACACTTGTTTTTAACCATTTTTTGGATCACTTGATCGATCATTGATTTATCCATTAAATGATCGATCATCCAATCATTTGAATCTTTTATTTTTCACATAACGTGATCGATCAAGGTTTTTCCTCAGATTTCTAAAATAAGTTTTCAACAATAATTTATCGATGACTTAATGGATTAAGCTTTAATCGATCACTTACTTGATTATCATATATTTTGTGACTTCTCTGTCAAAATATTTTTTAAACCTTTTATCGAGTAAATCTCCTATCATCTATTTATCGATAAAGTATTCGATCAACACTCTGTGAAAATCTATTTCTCTCATACTCAACTTTATCGATAATGTAATCGATCAAACAGTTTTCAATCACTTGTTCAATTATTAAACCAGTTCATTTCATAACAACTATTCACGGTGATCTTCAAAACCTTTTGAATCTTTATCTTCAATCTTTTCTCAGCCTTCCTGTTAGTCTTAATTCTCTATTGAAGGGATTCAAAGGCATAGATGAATTTAAAGTTTTACTCTTGCATAATCTTTTCAGAAGTCATTGTATTCATTTCTCATCTTTTATCGATCACTTGTTCGGTCATCTGTTAATCCATAAGCTTATCGATATACATATATATGTGACTAAAGTTCTTCTCTGTAATTAATCGATAACTTGATCGATCAACCAGTCACCGATCAAGACATCGATCAGGTAAGTTCACATTATATTTGAAGGAACTGATGATTGATTCTATGCTTGCCTAAACTGTTATATGAATATCAATGATCATCACTTAGTTACCTTTACAAATTTCCTTCTGAAAGAGGACTTACTTGTTTCTAAGGTAGTTACAGATTATGAAGCAGGCTCAGCGGTTATTTAGTAGGCGTCAACCAATCATGTCAGAAGTATTAATGGCGAACTACCATTGCAACTGCCGAACACATGCAACTGATCATTCAACAGCTAGAAGCTCTTCAATCTAATGATTAATTAATCTTCTCCAACTATAAAACGCGTGAAGGGCATTGAATGAAGTATTGAATACGCGAGCTACCATCTGTTGAAATATTTACTGTTGCATTCAATACTCTGTTTTTCACTAAACTTCAGTGTTTAATATTCATTCACTTTGTAAGAGAGTTTAGTACACCTTTTTACTCATTTTCTTAAAGTAACTCAAGAGTGTGGACTCTTGAGGGGATTGTAACCTTATGGGTAGTAAAAGGGAGTGATTGAGAAAGCCAATTATTGTACTAAGGCACTAAGAGCCCATTTAATCTTGGGAACATAGTAAAAATCTCAGAGGTGTTCTGAGGACTGGACGTAGGTCAAGTGGTTAAGACTAAACTAGTATAAATCTTATGTCTTCATTTTGTGATGAAATCTTTCTAACTATCTTCTCTGTTTTATTTATCTCACTATTTCATTACGCTAAATTTTTATAACTCACCCAATTCACCCCCCTCTTAGGTGAAGTTGCCACTAACAAGTGCAAAAGGAAATACTAACCATGCTTAAGAATGAGATAGATAATTAGTAAAACCACCTTCTTAGAAGTCAACCAAAGTAGCACGAAGAAGTGCTAAGAAAACAAACACTATAAATGTTTAATCCAAGAAGTTGAGCAAAAGAGATTTGTTTCAAAGGTACGTGTTTAGCTCTCAACTCACTTGTCTTGGGATAATTTCACTCTAAAATATGCTTAGTCTATTATCTACCATAAACTTATGATAATTCTACCTCTCCACTATAAGAACCATAAATTGCAAATCAAGAGGACTTAGAGGGTTGTAATGGTTAGTAAAGGTCAAGTGAAATGGATAGAATAAAAGAAAAAGGTGAGTACCATGCATCACAATTATTCTCTTCACGAAACAGGCGCCAACTTTTCTAAAGAAGGGATTTAAAATTCTAACATAGGAACATACCTTTTGCTATTTATTTCTAATTTTTTTAAAGTTATTTTACTAATTCTTTTCTTTCTTTCTTTGGCTTTTCTCAAACATTTTCTTCTATTTCTTTACCTTTTTCTATTTCTCTTCTTCTTCTTCTTCTTCTTCTTCTTCTTCTTTTAATATATATAAATAACTGAAGATAAAATATTTACATCAATTTATAAAAGTATGCATGTATTCAAAAAGATGGTCCAAAGGGCTAACAATGGTTATGTATGAAATATTAGTCCATCAAGCCTTGATTAAGAATTAAAAGAAGTTCTAGAGAGATATGAAATTAAGCAGCGACACACAAACAAATGAATTCAGGCCCAAATATCCTTCTAACAAGGTTCCTATCTCAATTAATCAATCTTAAGGTTTAAAAACGCGTAGTGCTATTTCACAACGTACCCTCACTTCTTGTCATTGAAAGCATTGAAGATGGAATTAGATAAAACCAATTATCATTTAAAAGCATGGATGATTTTCCAAAAGCAAATTTAAGACTTTGAATTCTTCAAAATTTTCCAAAACACATAAGTATTAAGAATCTAAATTGGGAGAATTTGAAGTGAGGGAATTTAAAGCAGTGAAATTGCAAAGCAAAAAGGGATTTGAAAAAGCAAAAATTTTTTTTAGGGGAAATGGCTTTGTTGTAGTGAAAAGAAGTGTGTCGTGGTGAAAGGTGACCGAGAGGGGGAAATCTGGAAACAAGGTAGACTTCACCGTGGCAAAACCACAAGATGGCCGCAGCGAAAGTAGACAGAGACGTAGAAAAAGAGGTAAAATGCAATGCAATTTCAAATTCCCCTGAAAACTAAGTTTAAAACTTCAAGGATAACATACAAATGGTTTGCCTAAAAGCACTTAAATGGCCAAAAATGATGCATAAAGTAGCTTTTGCTAAAATCCAACATAGCAGTCCCTCCCCTACACTTAAACAAAACATTGTCCTCAATGTTAAAACATACAAAACACAAACTAATTACAAAGTGAACTAGAAGTTGTGAAGTCTAATTTGAATGGAAGCACAACATGTTGAATTCACAAAAGAGAGCGAATGGAGTGATTATTTCAGATAAAACATAGAGGATAAGTAAGATAAAGCATAGGGAATCAAGTCAAACACAAAGATAACAGTAAAGTAAGCAGGCTATCAGTAGCCATCCAATGAAATCATAGTATCCTCAAACAGGCCAGTGCAATCTATGGAAAATAGTAGCAGAAAAAGTTTAACTAAGTATCCAGCAAACTCTGACTCAAAATATAAAGACAGAAACAACAAACACCACCATAAACACAAAGAAAACTAAAACTATATAGTAGGGTCATCAGCCCCAGACTCAGATGGTCTCACTCTAGAAGTGCCTGCCCCAGACGTCCCAGCTCCAGACATTCCAGCCCTGCTCTGTGGCTCATCCTCATCAGAGGGAAGTTAGAAGTTCAAGTGCTCAATGATGAGGGCAACCATATGACGACAGTAGTGTCTGTCTCTATCATAAAGGGCTTCTCTGTCCTTCTGACACTTCATTTCTTGAAGGAGAGTGACACATAGCTAGTGGACATCCTCAGCAAGTCCGTTAATATCATCAACAAAGATGTCTAATGTAACCAGTTCAGGGGCTTCCTGTGCTTTTTGGCCTTCCTGGGCTTGTGCAGTGGTAGCAGGGGTTGCACCAACATCATAAACTGGTTGAATGGGAGGGGGTGGGCCAATGACAAGTAGCATGGAAGAGGTTAGTGACAAAGTGAGGGGTGCAGGGTTTTTAGTTCGGGGTATTTTCCTATAAACGCAGCACATACCAAAACAAACTAAACACACACAAACAGAATAACAAAAAACTACCCCAGAAAAACCAAAATTAATAACCTAGGCAAAATACCTAACAATTTAAAGGTTTTCAAATAATAAGAAAGTGTAAATATTTGAAAGAAAAACACAAAAAGGGCATAATGCACTATGAATCATTAAGTAACCTAAGAGCTACGTAACCTATAAGAGAAACAAACACAACCCAACCCAAGAACTAAACAAAGAACTGAATCTATATTAGACTAACCTAAACAGAAACATCAAAAGAGAATAAAGAACTAACCAAAAAAAAAGAAGAAAAAGAAATACTTATAGGAAAAAAAAAGAGAAATATGCGTAGAGAGAAAGAGACGATGGGTGGAGAGGCAAAGGCAATAGAGATTTGAGAGAGGTATGGAAGGGGGAATGAAGAAGATGGTGGAGAGGGGAATTGACCGAATGGGAGAGGATTAGGGAGAAAGAGAATATGAAATAAAGAATAAGGGGCGACGGTTTTGAATGGGAGAAATTGAAAATGGAGAATTTATAGGGTTAAAAGGGGTATGGGCGTAAAAAGATGAAAATGGACTGAGGGAATGGGAAGGGGTAATCAGGTGGGAAGGTAGAATGGTAATTGGCTAATTAAAAATAGGGTTAAAAGATAGTAAAGACTGCGCAAACTTTCTCTTCGCTGTGGCAAAGGCACAAGATTCCCCCAACAAAAGCTTCTCGAGAGGAAAGGGTAGATGCAAGGAACTTCACCGCGATGACGTGGAGTTCACACTGCGGCAAAGGTATCCTGAAATGAATACTAACAGGGCTCAGGGACTTGGCCACGGTGAAAGTATCTTGAGAGCAACACAAAGAAACAGGGGGGACTTTATACCGGTAAAGCCTTAAGTTTACCGAGGCGAAGGTAGCCTGAGACTCAATACCAGAAAACAAAGACTTGCAGAAAAGAGAAAACAAACAAGACATATAAACACAGGAGACATGTTGGATACTTAGGAAACCTTTGAGTGCATACAGCAGGATCTTAAGTACCAAGTAAGCTCAAGACAAGAAAGCACAACATGATCAACAGTACTAATCTTCCTCCATGCTTGAAGTTATATCATATATTATGGTAATTAAGTTTAGCAGCAGAAAAGCAAGGGGCAGAACTAAAAGGAGATATTATTTGAATTAAAAAGCTATGAGTTAAATTAAAACTAAGCTCCTTTTCCTACTGAAGGGGTTCCTCCCCAACACTTTTCAACAAACTGATGCATCAAAACATATCACGAGTAATAACAGGGCTTTTGAGAGTTATGGAGGTTTCTGATTCTCATGGTAGAGCTTCAAAAGATGTCTATTGACTTTAAGCTTGACTTCAGTCTCTTCATGTAGAAGCTCCACCATACTAAAATTAGCCCATCCTAACAAGTGTTGAATTTCCCTTGTTTAAAGGTAAAATGAGCCTTAAACAGTTGTACCATGTCTCCTACCTTGAAGTTCTTCCTTAGGAGACCTTTATCTTGCATAAAATTTGTCTTTTCCTTGTAGAGTTGAGAGTTTTCGTAAGCCTCTAGCCTCAACTCTTCCAATTCTTGTAGCTGCAGCTTTCTTTCCATCCCAAAAGATTCTAAGTCCATGTTATACTATTTGATTGCCCAATAAGCCTTATGCTCCAACTCCACTAGCAGGTGGCAAGCCCAACAAAGCCTAAGCAGTAGGGAGACATTCTAATTAATGACTCGTAGGTAGTTTTGTAGGCCCACAGTGCTTCTTCTAAATGTAAGCTCCAATCTTTCTTAGATGGTTTGACTATCTTCTCTAGTATCCGCTTCACTTCTCTATTGGATATTTTAGCCTGACCATTAGTTTGGGGGTGATATGTAGTGGAGACTTTGTGAGTGACACCAAACTTTGAAAACAGGTTGTCTACTATCCTATTACAGAAATGTGTCCCCATATCACTCATCACAGCCTTAGGAATCCTAAACCTACAGAAATATTGGACTTAAGAAATTTAGAGACTATTTGGGCATCATCTTTTCTATTAGACATAGCCTCTATCCATTTGGACACATAATCAACAGCTAAAAGAATATATATAGAACCAAAAGACGAGGGAAAAGGACCCATGAAATCAATGCCCCAAACATCAATGATTTCGCAAAATATTAAAGGTTGTTGAGGCATTTCATGCCTTTTACCTAACCCTAAAAAATGTTGACATTTGTCACAGAACCAATAAAATGTAAAAGAGTCTTTAAAAAGGGTTGTCTAGTAAAAACCAGAGTCTAGAATTTTACTAGATGTTCTCCTTACACTAAAATGACTGCCACAAATCATGGAATGGCAAGCTGAAATAAGGGGCTCAAATTCTTTGCTAGGCATGTACTTCCTAATGACTTGATCACTACACATCCGCCAAAGATGAGGGGCATCCCATATGTAGTGTCTCGATTTGCTATGAAGCTTTTATGCCTAAGACTTAGACATAAAAAGAGGGGTGAGTCCAATAATAAGATAATTAACAATATGCACATACCAAGGCTCTTTAAAAGCTAAAGCACATAAAGTTGAATCAGGAAAAGAATCACAAGTGAGTTCAGAAGAGTCTACTCCCCTTGTATCCTCTAGTAGCCTACTCAAGTGATCGGCTATGTGATTTGCTACCCCGGGTCAATCCTTTATCTTAATGTCAAACTCTTGAAGAAGTAAGGCCCACCTTATCAATCGTGGCTTAGATTGTGGTTTCTTGAGAAGGTAACAAAAAGCTGCATGGTTAGTAAAAACAGTCATATACAAATTCAGTAGATAAGGCCTAAATTTTTCTAAAGCAAAAACAACTACAAACAGCTCTTTCTTTATTGTTGTACAGTTGATTTGAGTTGTATCTAGTGTTTTTTAAGCATATGCAATGGCTTTTGAGAGCTTCTCCTCCCTTTGGCCCAACATAGCTCCTACAGCAAAATTAGAAGCATCACATGAAAGCTCAAAAGGTAAATTCCAATTAGGGGCAATCAGAATAGGAGGAGAAATGAGTTTAGATTTCAACTCATCAAAAGTAGCTATACAAGAATCATCAAAATCAAACTTCACGTCTTTCTATAAAAGCTTTGAAAGAGGTAAAGCAATCTTGCTAAAATCTTTTATAAACCGCCTATAAAATCCTGCATGACCCAAAAATGATCTTATATCATTAACACAAACAGGATAAGGCAAAGAAAATATGACTTCAATCTTAGCTTTATCAACTTCAATTCCCTTGCTAGAAATCATATGACTTAGCACTATTACTTCGTTGACCATGAAATGACACTTTTCAAAGTTTAAAATCAAATTCTTTTCAATGCATCTTTTCAAAACCTTTTCAATACTAACAAGGCAATCATCAAAAGAACCACCATAAACAGTGAAGTCGTCCATAAAGGCTTCCATACGTTCTTCTAAAAATTCACAAAAAACAGCCATCATACAACGTTAAAAAGTCCCTAGAGCGTTACATAATCCAAAAGGCATCCTTCAATAAGTGAAGGTACCAAAAAGACATGTAAAAGTGGTTTTGTCTTAGTCCTCTGGTGCAATAGGTACTTAAAAGTACCCAGAGAAACCATTAAGAAAGCAGTAATAAGATTTGCCTACAAGTCTCTCAAGCATCTAATCTATAAAAGGAAGAGGGAAATGATCTTTTCGTGTGGCATCATTTTGTCTTTTATAATCTATGCACACATGCCAAGAATTCTACACTCTTGTAGGAATAAGCTCATCCTTATCATTTCTAACCACAATGACCCCACTCTTTTGAGTCATTAAATGGAGTGGACTAACCCATTCACTATTAGAAATGTGATAAATAATCCCAGCACTCAAAAGGTTGTTGATTTTCTTCTTAACTACATCAAGGATAAGGGGATTTAGTCTTCTTTGGGGTTGTCTAATTGGTTTGGAACCTTCACTAAGTAAAATCCTATGTGTGAAAATAGCTAGACTAATCCTTAGAATGTTCGCTAAAGTCTACCCTATAGCCCTTTTTTGCTCTCTCAACACAGTAAGGGGTCTCTCTTCCTCAACCTTAGACAGGAAGTTAGCAATGATGACAGGTAATTGCTCATTAGATTTGAGGACAGCATACTTCAGAGTAGGGGGAAGGGGTTTCAATTCAATCACAGGTGGTTGCACAATAGAAGGAATTAATTATGAAGTTCAAGAGAGAACAGATTACTCCCCTTTCCTTCAACTAATGATAGCTCAAGTTCCATGTGGTCATCTTTACAATCTCTATTTATTCCAAGTGTTAAACCAACCTCAAGTTGATCTATAGTAGCAACTGCCTTGGATAAATTCTTCTGCATACTTGAATCATCACTAGACAACAACTCATTCAAAGTATCTCATAGTATGCAAAGAATTAAAAATAGATAAGTCAGGAGATATAAGGGATTGAGAATAATCCTTAGATTCAAGGTGTCATTGAATCAAATGAGTAGTGGAACAGCTGCAAGTAGACTATCTCTATTGTCTTTAGTTAAGCATGTTTGCTAAGGTGAGCCAACTTTATCTATTACCACTACAGTGTTAGCTTCCACAATGCTAGAATCACCTAAAACATTAACAAAAAAACCCTTCTCTAAGGAGGTCATCACTGACAATAGAAGGAATAGAACTTATATGTGAGTCAGTAGATGATACAGCAAATATGTATGGGATGAAAAGCATGCAATTAACTACTGTACAGTTAAGGCATGTCACATCACCTCTACATAAACAAGTAGAAGGAAAAGAATAAAGAGATGAAAAAGAAGAAATGGATTCATCCTCATCAGTTGAATCAAGTAAATAGAGTTTAGAGCAAAAAGAATCATCTTGTAATTCAAATTCAGAGTAAGCATGATCAACAGCAATATCAATCATGTTAACACCCAAAAGTGAGTAGTCTTTATAAGGATGTTTCATTACATCATACATGTTAAAGCAAACTTTGTGATCACCTACTTCTATTGTGATGGTACCTTCTTTCATGCTAATCATGGTGTTAGTAGTCCTTAAGAAAGGTCTACCTAGAATCAGTGTGGTGTTATTAACAAGTTCAGAAGACATGTCAAGCACATAAAAGTCAGTAAGAAAGACCAAATCCTTAACCTAGATCAAAATATCCTCTATAATGCCCTCAGGATACCTAATAGTCCTATCAGCTAACTAGAGTACTACAGCGGTAGACTTAAGAGTCTTGACTCCCAATGAAGTATAAACAGACTTAGGCATGACATTAATGGCTGGCCCTAGATCTAACAAGGCTCCCCCTATGGTAACTTTGCCTATAGTGCAAGGGATAGTAAAGGATCCAGGGTCTTGGCATTTAACAGGAATTTGAGGTTTAAACAAGGCAAATGCATTTGAGCTTACTTGAACTCTTTCATTTGGTCTAAACTTCCTCTTGTGGGTACAAAGGTCTTTAAGGTATTTGGCATAAGCAGGAACCCTCTTCACAAGATCAAGCAAAGGAATATTGACTTCCACTCTACTAAACAAATCAATAATATCTTTTTCATGCTAAGTTTCAGTCATTCTTTTGCTCATCAAATATGAATTAGGAAAAGAAAAGTCCTTAAGATTTACCTCCTTACCATTTGCTTTATCGGCTCCATGCTTACTTGCCTTGACATGCTCCTTTGTTATTGCTTGTTCATGGTTGCTTTCAGAATTTACTCCTCTGCTTTTCAGAGATGTAGATTCATTTATAGCTAGCAATGCTCTCTGTCACACCTTACTTATATAATACCTTAGAGTCTATTTAGAATCATTTTAGACCACCTTAGATGGTCTTGAGCTCAAAAATCTCATTAGGATGTTACTTTTCAGAAATTATTGTTCACTGTGCAATTTTCAGATTACAGGTCCAACTTAAAAAAATCATAACTAATTCTAGAAAACTCATATGGAGGTATTCCAAAATTCTATAGAAATATGTTTTAATGCTCTTTAAGGAAAAAAAAATCCAATTGGACTTACCTTTGCCCAATTCGTACAGTTTAATCAATAAAGATTACTGTTCATTTGGTAAAATCTGGAACTTTCAGATTCTGTGCGTCAACTTTAGAAATTTATATCTCCTTGTTTACACATCCAATTAAGGTGATATACCTCTCATTTTAAAGCATGATATGTTTACTATAAGTATGCCAAATTTTGTGGCTTAACTCGTTCATTTGATAGGTTAAACTAAAGCTCGAAACTAACTACTCCAAGACCTACGTTTTATCCTTTCACCTTTGCTTGCTTTGATTCTTTTTATTTCTTTGGTATACATAACTTGGGTTTACTCTTTCCCATTCATGATCATACATTTTTATACATGCCATAAGCATTCTATACACATAAATTGCATCAAGGTATCCATAAACATAATTTACAACATAGGAGAATTATATATTGAACATTAATCTCATTCATTAACATCAATAATTCTCCACTTTCTTCACCTTGATTCTCATGCCACTATTACCCATCATTGAGTAACCTAAATGGTTGGTTAGGGAGGGAGTGAGATTCAGGGGAATCTCAGTAGCAAACAATACCATATTAATCATGCTAGATGGATACTAATGCACTACACGCAACTTATTTATTTTCTTGTTAATTAGTGACATATTAGCATGCTTAAAGCTAACTTCTTGATGCATGGCCATAGAGACATAATCTACTCATCATGAATAGTAATTAAAGTAGCTAAAACATGTCACAATAACATTCAAATAACATGTACACAGCAACACACAAGCATACAACATCAAGCAATGACAATAGGTAAGTTCACTACATTTGGACTTCAAGCTTTCCTCTTGGTTTTCCTTTGATTCCCTTGACTTGCCAACCATAAGGGCTTTTAGTCAATATCATCAAACATCCTCTTAGATACTCCAAGGTTTTAAACATAGCCATAGTGATCATTCAATCTATTAGGACTAAGAGACGACATAATGTTCAAGATTAGCTCTCTTGAACCTTAACCCTTTCTCTTGGTTTTAGGGTTTTCTAGCTTTCTAACATAAATATTATCATTTCCTATCCTTAAGATCCATTTCTTGTCAATTAGGACCACTTTAGATGGCCTTAGATTCAAGAAGATCAAATCTGAAAATTTTGCTTCACAGGTACTGTTCACACAGAAATTTCAGAATTTTTACTCAATTTTGAAAATTCATAATTAATTCTAAAAAAATTAAAACCAAGTGATTCCAAGTCTTCCTGAAAGTCCCTTAAGTTCTCTTTAAAGGAAAAATAGTTTCAGGAACCAATTCTATATGAAACAGTACCAGAATTGTACGGAATTTGCTACTCTTCTAAAGGTTAAACACTGTTTCCAGATTTCAAACCCTAACTTTGAAAAATCACCATAAATGGTACACATATCCAAATAAAGTGTTCTACCTATGGATTTAAATCTTACAAAGTGTGATTTAATCATACCAAATTTTAGAATTAGATACAAAGAGTAACTTATTCAAAATAGGTATCAAGATAGATGCTATAACCATCACATACCTTGATCTTGAGGCTTGAATCTTGTTCCTTCTTCTTGGCCTTCACCCCCACGTTTTTCTTTTTAAATTTTGGCAGGTTTTCCCTCTACAAATGGCTGCCAAAATTTTCTTCCAATGTGGGGTATTTATAGCCAAAATTTTGGCTTGAATGGACCAAAATACCCCTCAAGTTCATTCAAATTACAGGGGTGAGGTGTCAACTTATAAAGGCTCCTTGAACCATTTTCTATCCTTAAAATAATTCCAAATGAAATTGATGTTCAAAGTAAAAATCCTCTTCATAGGGAACTTGACAAGTGGCACAGTCTAGGCCAAGTAAAAAGTAAGTGTACCTTTACACTTTATCAGTGCACTTTATCGGTCCATTCTCTTAGTTCTGGTCTCCTGGAGCACTGATATATTCATCACCTCACCTTTGTCTTATTCCTCTATCTCTTCTATCCTAATTAATGCCTTTAAATGTATCATGATTGCCTTACATGATGCATTAATGAGCCATCATGATATTTTCTTGGTCCTCTATTTACTTGGTCCTCATTTTTGGGGTTTCTTTCCAGGTTTCTGGAGCTCTAAAAATTATTCTATTTACTCCAAAAATTCTTTCCACCTTAGAGAAAATCTATAAATTTTCTCAAGCCATAACACTTCCTTTAAGCCTTGCATAAAAATCATTTACTAAAATATCCTTTTTATCAGCACAATTGGCTTATTAATTTATTAAAGCTATTCCACTGGCCTTTTGGTTATAGAACTAATTTTATAAATTAGTACAACCTTTCAATCATTTAACCTCATTTTTTGTATACATTTTTTAGGTCTCTTGCTATTTTAAATAATTACCTCAAACAGTATACTTTTTACTAGCCATAACTTCATAAATTCTATTTAAGCTGCCTCAGGGGTATTTTCATCATTTCTCTTCACAAAAGAGTCTTAGAATATTATTTCTCATTTTTTGGGATTTTCTTAGAATTTTCTATATACTTTTCATTTTTACTCCTATTGGCTGTAACTTTCTGAATTTACAATTTAGTCCCTACTTGGACTTAACAGCATACAACCATCTTTTTGGGGTTTCTAACCTACCCCTTAGCCTGTTTCTAATTTTTTTCTCTTTCTGGGCCTTTGAGACTTTATTGGAGCCTCTAGCCTTAATTATAGTTGAGCCCCTAAAAACTTTTATTTTACAGTTTAGTTCCTAAAACTACTTTGACTTCCTTTCTCATCTTTGAGACTTCTGCTCAAAAAGGCTTAGTAGGCTACCTTCTTTAGGCTACTTCTAGGGCTCTTAGATCTAAAACTTGAGATGTGACACTCTCTCTTTGGTGCTTTCAGAATTCTTGACCCTTACAGGTGAGGGAGGCAACTCATCACAATCAATCTCCTTACTAACTACTTCTTCATCCTCATAACGGAAATTTACTTGCTTCCCACTTTAAAGAGTGATGGCATTTAAACCCTTATGGTTCATAACAGTATTTGAGGGAATGGTGCCACTGCTCCTAGCTTGTTACTCACTCATGTTGTTGGATAGTTGAGTGACATAGGAGTTAATGTTCTTAATTTTTGTCTCCCATTGCTTTATTCTTTTCTCTAGGGAGTTAAATCCGGCATCATTCTTAGAAGAGTCTTGTTGAATCAGAGAAGCTAAGGAATTGAACTAGTTGTCATTAGAAGTCCTTTCCTTCTATAGCAATGCCATCATATTGTGCAGGAGTTGATTTGTATCTTCCTTAGGTGGAATGGTCAAGGCTTGTTGTTGATTTTGGAATTGGTTAGTAGATGGACTAGCTCCTCTACCTCATGGAAATCTGTTTGGAGGTCTACTTTCCTTATTTCTCTAACTAAGTCGAGGGTTTGTTTTTCATCCCTCGTTATAGGTATTAGAATAAGGGTCCCACTTCTGATTTGGATGACCCTAGTAGACAGTAGATACCTCTTAATATCAGTATGGACAGACACTAGAAATATGCATTATTGAACCACAAGTCTCACAACTAGGTGCAATAAGGTGCATAGGTGGTCATGGTCGATGAACACTCATATTCTTCAATTCTGTAGTGATGAGGGATAGTTGAGAGGTTACTTTACTCTCTAGAGAACCAACCTTAGACTCAAGAGTGTCCATTCTTCTAGTATAAACTGTTAGAGCTCCCAACTCATATACTCCCCTAGTGTCTCTAACGTTGTATTCTTGGTGATTCACAACCATTTTCTTGATTAAATCCCAAGCCTCTTTAGCAATTAGGTCAATCAGTAAACCTCCTAAGGTTGCATCTAACACACCCTGTCTTGACACTTCAGGCCATTACAATAATGAATTCCCTCTAGAAAGCATATCACTCAACAATTCGATCAATTTTTCAAAACCAGCATCAGTCCAACCATTTCTTGCCTTCAAGTTCATTAACTTTAACACAATTGTCAACTTTATGTCATCATCTTTACACCCTAGGTACAAAGGCTTCTCTACATTATTACACAAGCTTTCATGTGCCAGAGAGAACTATGCAAAAGACTCTGCCCTAACATCATAAAACATATTATGAATTCTATCACCAAAGTCATCATTTACAACCTTCTTCTTTTTAGACAAAGAAGTCCTTCTAATTTCATGATGCCATATCTAATTTACATACGTCAAATTTATACAAAGACAAATAAGATGTTTTCTCATCCTTAGAATATTTTGCAGACTATTATTTAAGCACTTGATACAAAGACAATAATATAACTCATTAATTTCATTAGGCATATTTTTCTAAGCAAATTCAAATAAACCTCTTAACCCTATCTTTATATTTTGCTAATTCTCTTAGCTTTCATCTAATTCTTCTTAATTCTTGTAGCTTTCATCTAATTATGATCCATTATTCCACAAGGTTATAGAGTATAGTTGTTAAGCTCAATTCTAGCTACTTAATTCAAATATTACTTTATTTGAATTAAATAAATCAAATAATGAAGTATTAATTACTAATTAGACTTGACTAATACTTAATCACAAATTAAAAGGGCTACCTTTTATTTTTAAAAAATTTCAACAAATGATGTTTATTTATATTTCATTAATTCTGGCATGATTTTCATAGAGTTATATGCTTACTTCTAGAATTAATTGTGAATAAATACTAATAATTGGTTAAAGAAGGTGTTTTGTGATTTTGCATGATTTTAGGTCCAGAAATCAAAAGAAGAAGTATTCAGGGACCAAATTGCAGATAAGTAGAAGGACTAGATAGCAATATTTGAAGACTTTAACATAATTACCAAAGGTGTGCATTTTGGGGAATATGAGTTTCAAACAGAGGTACAGGCATGAACGACAACTTGTGAGAGAGGAAAGGAAATCAGATCATGAGCTCCAGGTTAAAGAAGCACGGATCCTGATTTCATGGTGGTTAGGAGGCGTTAATCATAAGGGGAGAAGGAGGAAGAGAGATCAGAATTCCATTAGGAAGTCCAGACCAGTTCACATTATCTCTTCCATTTTGTCTCTATAATGTTTGTCCAAAGCCAATCTTCTTTCTCAACCAATATTTCTTACATGGACTCCATAAGTTCCAGACCTGTTCTTCTCTCCTCTATGTCTAGCTAAGTCTAAGGTGTAACATCCTGAAAATTTTAACCCTAATGATAAGGGAAATAAATTAGACCAAGGGCTAGTTAGTGTTGAGGGGACGTAGTGCATACAAGTTTTGAATTAACACCGGATAGTGGTTAGACCGATATTTTTGAAATATCAATTGACGAAAGAACTGATTGGGAAGTTAGGTTAGAGGTTTCCAAAAATTTCAAAAAATCATGTAAAATAGAATTAAGGGTACAGAGGCTCTAAAGGAATTATTGAAAGGAAAATAAATGAATATAGAATTTTCTATATTTACAGAAATTTTTGGTATGCTAAGTAATAGTAATCAAAGTTAATTATTTAAAATACTCAGAGGCCTCAAAATTCTAGGAAACATGTGAAAAAATTTCTTAAAGGATATCATAATTTATAAAATTGTTCCTGACTTCAAATGATGAGGAGGTTAGCTTTAATAATACTTAAAGCGGCATTATTGCTGGTAAAATGTCAATTTTGCTAGAAATGAAATTTAGAGAATTCTGGAGTGAATTAAATTCTGAGAAAAATCATGAAACTTTCCTACACTTAGAGGAGGTTAATAGTACATTTGAGATGAATTTTTTGAGATAGTAGATTAGACAGGATACAAGAAAAATTCATTCAGCACTTCACGGTACTCGGTGTAATGTAAGGATAACCAGAGAAGTGCATTTTTCTACAATTTTTTCCAGCCCAAATAGCCTATGTGTCATGCCATTATTGGCCAATTTTGGAGGAAAAATATTTAATGATAAATGAAAAATAAAATAGTTTTCTAGAAGGTGGTTAATTATGGTAATTAAGGAAGTTAGCCAAGATTAGGCTAATTAATATTGTTATGACGTAATCAAGTGACATCATCACCATGACATCATGTGGACATGTGGGAAGATCACATTCATGAAGCACAAGATTTGTCTACCTATTTTTAATTTATTTTCCATTATTTTCGGAAGAATTTTCAAGGGCCAGGATTTATCCACCTAACGCCTATAATTTTGTTGAAATTCAAGGGCAAAGAGTTAAGGAAATTGCTATAAATACCCCCTCCCACACATGAATTTTAGCCAAGAGAAGAAAGCTAAGGGAGACTTTGTTGCTCTTGATTTTAGAGAGAGAAAAGGCAAACTCTAGTGAGAGAAAGTGCACATAAGCTTAAAGAATTGTCAAGGTAAGCGTCTATCTCTCTTATTCTTTGGTGTGTGGTTGTTTTTATGACATTTCTATGTGGTTTGGATGGCCATTTTCCTATGCGAAAGTGCTGCCAAAATTTTTAAAAATTTGGAAGAAAATAGACAAGGGATTGAAACATAGATTAGACACTTGAAAAGTGTAGGAATTGATTAGTTATACTTGAGTTTTGGAACGAAGATTCAACCCCTTGAACTAGAGCGTCAACTCGGCCAAGATGAGTAATTAGGGTTAGAGTAGGATTCAATTTAGTTTTATGCTTCCAATATGTTTAAATGATGAAATGATGTAGGGAAATACCAAGAAAGGAAGCTTGAAAGCATTAAAATTGAAAATATAAATTTTAGAAATTAATCCCTATAATGTGGCCAAGCTTGTTTCATTAGGAAAGAATTAGATTTTCATAAATCTAAGTTGATATTTGGATTTTACAAGAAAAATTATGTAGGAATGCCCAAGGTAATTAAGGAATCAAAGCTAAAAATAATATCTAAAAAATCAAGTAAAAAGGGATTAAGGGTTATTATGATGAATGAATAATAATGTGCGATGCCCTATTGTGCTATCAATAGGTTTTGCATCCAAAGAGGAGGAGATTTACCAAGGGAAGGAATTGGAAAGCAAGGACAAGCTTGAAAAAGGTACATTTACTATTTAAATGTTACATCCCTTTGTATTTATTACTATATGTTGTGCTATATTGCCATGCCATGATGTGGATGAGATTATGATGTTATGTGATGTTTAACTCCATGCATGTAATGCCTTGGCTTATGCAATGTTGAGTGCTATGAATGAGAAGCATGTTATTTGCTTCCCCTAGCATGTGAATGAGTTAAAAGCATGTGATAGGTAGTTCATGTAGCATGTAATACTTTGCTTGAGTATGACATTGTAAATGTGATGCTATGCTACTAAGACTCCTATGAATCTTATCCCTCTCATGTTTAACAAATCTTAGGGCCTACAACATCTAAAGTAAAGGGTAAGGAGGTGATCAATGCTTGAAAAAGTAATTGATGTTATGAAATGTTATATGACTTTGATCCTTTCTTGAAATATGTGGATATTTGTAAATATTCTTTTTGGATGATATTATGCCATTGTATAATGCAAATATATGACAGGGTATGCTATATTACCCAATTGCGTGGTTGAATGGTTGGGATGTTAAGTTAGAGCTTGAGTTTGAATTTAGAATCACTCAATTTTGATTTTTCTAGAATTAACTATGATTTTTCAAAGCTTGGCTAAAATATGGGTTGTTGTGAATAGTAACCTGAGAACAAAACTTTTCAAAGTTAAAATTTCCACACTTTTGGCCATCAAATGTGATTCCATTTGGTTCTAATTAGTTAATTATATGGTCATGGTTTTAATAGGGAGATTTTAGAGTTTAATTATGTGTTTTAATTCAGTGACGCTGTGATTGTGTTGTCAATTTCTATAGCTAAATTCAAACTCCTTTCCTTATTTTGTTAGATTTTGATTTGGTTAATTCAATTCAGAGGTTATCTTCTTAATTCAAAGTAATGACGTGTGATTCTTGAGCTTGGTTTAGTTTTAGGTTCATAAATTGTGACTGATTTCTTGAGAAATATTGGTTAATGTTTCTTTTAGAAGTGGCTAAATCTCTATTTAATCAATCTCATCTTCTATACAAATAAATCCAAATGAAGCTCTCTAAATTTGATTATTTCAAGAAAGGTAGTGAAGGCAAAGTCATACTTCTTTAGAATCATTTATCTCATTGATTTTAGATCTCAATCACCCACTATTTTAATCCTCTTAAGTCTCTGTTTTAATAAATCTTTTAAACACCATCATATTTCATAGAAAAATGATTTTCATCTCTCCTACCTTAATTTGTGACTTAATCACTTAATTACACTAATAAACACTTAAGCTTCTTGAGATCGACCTCTGATTAGTACCACTTCTTTACACTAATTAGAGCATATAAATTTAGTTTAAAGCAATATTAGATCAGCAAAGTTTCCCATTCACTATAAGAAATCCCTAAATTTCAAGACAATCATTATACAATCAATAATAGCAATCACCAAATCAATTTCAACATTAAAATATACTCTTTCCGAGCCTTAGTAATTTAATTCCACACTAACCTTCCACGGCTTAAAAGTAATCGGATTGACTGCTGATTGAGGTGAGGGGGTATATTTTCTTCTATTGATCAACTTCTTGAAAAACTACCTATTTGTCTTTCCCTTCTTCCTTAGCTGGAATAACATCAAGAGTAGCTTTAGAACGGCTCTAAGCCATGGAAAAAATGCCATCAGTTACACTTTGCTGAGTCTGTCTGGTTTTTTGAAGAAAGCAAGCTTGAGCTATTGTCATCAAATTAAAACATGTAGTAAACCCATTAGTTGTGCCCTTTAGCCTTATTCTAACCAGTAAACTACCTTTACTAAGTTTACCTGGTGATCACGAGCATTCTCTTCAATAGAGTCCAAGCTTAAACCCTCCACAGTCAAACGCTTACCAAGCTTGTGATTTAGAGTCGTATCCCTAATCTTCCAGCTTATTATTGTAATGAGACTTTTCTCTAGAGATTGGGTAATATCATTAGGAGGACTTAGAAAGTTGACCTCAACACTCTTCAATAGAAAAAGGGGAAAGTCGAGAGGGGAAGATATGCGAGGATTAGTATAGAGATCGATCTCTGTCAGAAACTTATATCCTGCGTGATTACCAAGAAAGCCATTTTTTGGTAGAATACGAGAATCTCAACATTATTTGTTTAAAGTATGGCATCTATAGGCATAGAATGGAAGATTGTCCACTGAAGGCAAAAACAAATCCTCCAACTGAGAATTCTCCACTGTTGCTTCCATCGAAAAAAACCAGAGTCAAGGCTGAGAGGCACAAGAACGTCTCCGTTGATGAGGAGTTCAGTCCTTGGATAGTGGTCAAAGGGAGTCTGAGGTTCCACTCCTCGAGAACCAAACCTGAGGTAAAAGCTGGTGAACAGGTTAATAACCAGGCACTGCAGGTGTAGAAGAATACAAGCCCTTCAGTCAGTCCTCACGATTTAAAGCTCTTGCTAATCTCACAAAAGGGGATACCAGTCCTGTCATAGAGTAGGTTTGCATTGATAAAGAAAGTTTCTAGTTTGGCTAGTTTAAGTCATTAAGTAGGGAAAACTACTTCATATGATAATGATACCATTCACAGCGGAACAAGAAGAATCACAATCACCTTAACTTGTGATCTATCGAGTCAATAGTTGCCTTTAGAGTTGGGATAAGTAAGGTTGCAGCTAGGATTAACTAAGTAGATGCTCAAATATTTTTGAAACCTTTTTAAAGATTGTCAAAATCTCCCTATACCTATACTTGTATGACTCATATCCAATTGTATGGCCTGACAACTTATTCATGACATAGACTACAAAATAGAGAGCTTCAAGCTATAAGCAAACCAGCTTAACTTTAAATAAGAAGGCCAAGGCCCAACTGGCCTCTATCAAATTTTGATGCTTATGCTTAGCAATGCATCAAATAGCCTTCATCTTGATCCTAAAGCCTTTTAATCACCAAGGTAGAAGAAGGGTGCTATCCTTATGTAATCTCCCAAGTCAAAAAGTATAAGACTATGGGTTCTTGCTTGATCTAATTTTCTTGTATTTGAGAAACCCATATACATAGCACGCAAGGGATCCTCTTATAGAGTAGGGAACTGGAAATCCTTATTAACCCTAAAATCAAAGCTTTCATTGATCTTAGGAGCTTAACCTATTGTCTGCCATCCTAATGATGGGGTTCTATATGTAGGAGCTGTCACACCCTGATAATCTTATTCTAATTGATGAATGACTTGAGACTGACTAAGGCCAAATAGTATAGTAGACTGGTAGAGGATCCAGGCTATGAAGAAAAATCAGGATAGGGACATAACGGTCATTTTTGAAAAGATCGGTTAAGAAAGGGCAGTATTAGAAATAATGTCTGAAATTCCTGAAAATCCCCAGAAAATCATGAAAAATAGAAAGGAGGGTACAGAATAATGTTTGAGGCTTAGAAGGTGAATATAGGATTAAAAATAATTTATCAGGGAATTATTTGTAATTATTGGAATTTTTGATTAATTAAAGAAAATTAGCCAATTTCCATTATTTAAAATATATAGAGGCCTCAAAAATTCAAGGAAAAATATGGATAAATTATGTGACATATTATCCTAATTTATAAAATTATTTTCCACCTTTGGATGTGCAGAGGTTAGCTTAAAAATATTTATTACAGAATTATTATCGGTAGAATAGTGATTTTTGACAGAGAAAAATTTAGAAAATTATAGAGGGAGGTAAAACTTGAGAAAAATCATGGGATACCCTTGGAATGATGGGAATTTAATGAGGTGTTGAAATCAAAATTTTGTGACAGTAAATTGGACAGGATTGTTGGAAAATCGGACCGAAAATACACAAATAATCAGTGGATTGCACTGAATATTGGATGAGTCGTTTTTCTCCCAATATTTAGAGTAATATTTCAGCCAAAAATTAAGGGGGAGGACAAAGTTGGAATTTTTCAAATTGTTCAAGGGCATAAAGGGAAATAAGAGACAAAACATTAAAATAATATTTTATTTCCACATGAAAATCACATGGTGATTAGGTGTCCATCCATGTGTCAACTTCTTATGGTGTGTGCCCTAAGATTTGTCCATGTGTAAAGTGAAAAAAAATGAACGACCGAGATCGCATCTTTTTCCCGAAGGGCATTTTTGGAATTTTGAAAAATCAAAGCCTATAAATACCCCCTTCCATGAACAATTCGCCCAAAGTGGTTTGGTAGTGAGGGAATGTTGTGTTCTTGAGTTCTAGGAGAGAGAAAGGAAGAAAGAAGAGAGAGAAAGGGAGAAAGCAAAGTTAGACACCTCTAATCGCCGATTAAGAGCTAATTAAGATACGTTTACCTCCCTAAGTGTTAATTATTTATTTGAGGAAGATTAGGATTAATTACCTTGATTAATTATGGTTTAGTGATAGCTAAGATTAATCATGTTATTTGATTAAAGATTAGTAAGTAAGGTTAGCTACCTTGATTAATTAGTAATTAGTGATCAGTTATGCTAATTGAAGGATGATTAATTATGATTAATCATGTTGATTAAGGAATGATTAAAGGTTAATCATGTTGATTAGAGAATGATTAATGGTTAATCCATAAGGGATTAGTGACTTAATCTTAGAAGATTATGTTGTACTAATGACTATGTGACTTGAGGAACTTAATTAATTATTGGATTAAGGATTAAGGGTTAATGATTAACCAAGAAAGCATGATTAATCATGGATTAAGGAAGAATTCCAAGACCTTAACTGAGGATTAAGGCTTGGTCAAACCAAAGTCAGAAGATTAGGAAAGGTATACAGAAATTATAAATTGAAAGGCACAAGGGTAGCATTATATAGAGAAAGAATTGTATACTGGATATGGAATTTACCATACCCTTACTGTATGGTTGATAGGCAATTTTCTGGAAACCTAGGAGGATCTCAAGCAAGGAAACAAGGAGGAAACATTAAGCGTGGAACTGAGGTAGCGTGAACTTGCAATTATTTTGTTGACCTGCATTTAGTGTTTCTGCTATGTGTGTTTATGTGCCACGAGAATGTTTATGCCTAGATGATATGAACTCCTTGCAATGGATGCCTTGGCTCTTGCATGATTGAGTTTTGACCAGAATGATTATATGCTCCATGATATGATGACATGGATACAGAATGGTTATGGCATGGCATAAAGACTAGCAATGTTATTTTACTGCATGTAGCATGACATCTTATGCATGTTGACTTGATGGTTGTATGTTCAATGCTACTGGGATTTTTATGAAATCTCATTCCTCCTATAACATGGTATTCTAGGTGCTACTATTTCCAAGGAGAAGGGAAAAGAAATAATCATGGCTTGAGGAAGTTATTAGTTATGTACTGTATTATATGGTTTTGAACCTTTCTCTTTCAAGCCATGTAAATATATTCTGACCTTGAATACATGATATGATGACCTTTTGAAATGTATATTAATGGTAGAGCACCTTTATATGTGATTGTGGTATGCTTATAGTGAAAAACGAAATGGTGCTAGAATTAGTAAAAAGGGGATAAAAATGGTATAGATTTGACCAAACTTTGACCAACGAAGACCCTGGTTAAATGGTTGACTTTTTCCTGAAATTTGGCATGCAAATAGATCTTATTTTTCCCTTTAAAATGAGTGGTAAAGTGTCACAATCAGAGCTCTGTGCAAGAAGTTATGCCTTTTCGAAGTTAGGCAAAAATCCTGGAAAATAGAAAAATGACCAAATGAACAGTACTTTTCGAAATTAAAATCGGATATGTTTCTGATTAAATTGGAACCTGAGGTCATTTTTCCTTGATAGATGATGTTAAGAGCTTCAAGTGAGACTTGGAACGAACTTGTTTTGATTTTTCTAGAATTAGTTATGATTTTCCAAAGTTATGCCAAGTTTAAGGTTACAGTGAATAGTAATGCGGGAAAAGAAATTTTCAAATTCAGATTTTTCAACCCAATAACCTTAAATTGCGCTTCCGAATATCTTAACTTGGCACAATATAAGGTCACAAATGTAAGGTGTTACAGGAGCTACTAAGTGAAATTACAATTATTGAATTGAGCCTGGATACCTATAGTTGTAAAGATATCATACTCACCCCTTTTTAGATATAGTAAAGCGCGCTAAGAGAACAAAGAAGAGGGTGAGAGCGACCTGCAGAGCTCTTCTTTACCTTACATTTGTGAATATAGTATGGTTAAACCCAAGACCAGATTCATGAGTGATAGAACCCAATTCTTCTATGTCTTTTCATGTCATTTTAAGGGCTTTTATTATAGATTTTGGTTCTTTTTGGTGATTGTGTCTTTTTGAGGGGAGAATTGCCATAATTGGTTATTAATTGTATTCAATTAATTTTTAGGACAATTGATGCTTTAAACCATTGCTTTTCGCTGCAGGATACTCAAAAGCTAAAGCCAAGATTAAAGACCAAGAAACTGAAAAACACAAGATCAAGAGTATTAGCACTAGAAGAGTTCGCCGTGGGGCAACTTGTCAATTTGACCAGGGACCTCTCAGGTGTTAGGATTATAGTTTTGATGATAACAAAGTTAGATTAATTGAGTTAAGTATGTTGATCGATCATGTGATCGATCAATCGTTTATCGCTAAGTTTTCAGATAACTGCTCAGGTATAAATCAGTTTTGTAGTAAGTGTTCTGATCGAAGAACTATCCGATAAGTTGTTGATCGATAAAATGATCAATTATCACTAACATGAAAATCACATAAGGTTACAGTTAATTATCGATCACTTAATCAATAACATCAGAAAAACAAACAGGTAACAGATAAAGAGAACCAAATCTGAAGTGTATTTATCGATCACATGATCGATAAATCAGTTATCAATAACGACTTCGATAAGAGGTAACACACTCTACTCATTAATTCTGTTATCATTTATCGATCATATTTTCGATCACTTGTTTATCGATCACATGATCGATCATTATGCTCCAACTCTGAATGCAGGTAATCATCTTAAACTGCTGGATCGATAACCTTATCGATCAGAAAATTATCGATCACATGATCGATAATCAATGTCTTTATCCACTCATATTTAGTTTTTCTGCAACCAAATTATCGATAACATTATCGATAATTTAACTTGTTTGCATAATATCTTTTCACATAACATGATCGATAAAGAGTCTAAGGATTGCTATATTCGCATTAACTTATGTTGAACCATTTTCGATCACCTAATCGATCATTGACTTTTCGATAATATGATCGATCATCCGATTTCCTTAAACTCATGTTTTCACAAAACGTGATCAATAATCAGTTTCTTTACCTTACAGGATTAAATTTCTTCTCTCACTTTATCGATCACTTGTTCAAATATTCATTGATCGATCACCTGTTCGATCATTTCAGATAGTCTGTGTCTTTCACTGAATATATTCATGCTCATGGTTCATTGATAACATTATCCATCATCCTTTTATCGATAATCTGTTCGATCATCAATGACTAAAGTTTCATTTCAATAACATTTAAATTATCGATAATCTATTCGATCAACAAGTGTTCGATCACTTGTTCGATCATGGAACGATTTCCGTTTACTATGATAATTCTTAAAGTCAATGATCCAACACTTGATCGATAATATTGTTGAACTTATTCGAAAAGCTTTCATTCAGTTTATCGATAACCTGATCGATCAACATGTAATCGAACACCACTTCGATCAACATACCCAGAATGTCTTTCTGCTCTTTCTACAAACAAATCATTTCGTCCAAGATCATTGAATGATAATTTTGTTTTTCTTCTTGTTCTTAATTAAAACCTACACCACAAGACTCCTTGTTGTTTAAAGTTTTAAAATGTACAGATTACCAAGAAAGAATACAACGGCTCTTCAACGGGATTACGTAAACCGCAATCTACAGTGTCAGAAGCTCAGACGCATTAATGGCGGAACCGTTGAAACCGGCAAAACACGCAAAATGAGTCACAACGGCTAGAAGCTCTTCCGTCTAACGGCTAATTAACGACCTCAACTATAAAAGGCGCGAAGAAGCATTAATGAGGGGATTGAATACCGGAACTACCACCTGTGATTATTAAGTCTAGCATTCAATACTCTGTTTTCCGCAATACTACTAAGCGTCAGTGTTCATCATTAAATTCACTCTGTAAGAGAGTCGATAGCTACTCTTCGTTAAATACTATTGAGTGATACTCAAGAGTGAGGACTCTTGAGAGGGCTTGTATCCTTACGGGAGTAAGGGGGAGTGATTGAGCGATTCAATTATTGTACCGAGGCACCAAGAGCCCTATCGATCTTGGAAGATGGTGAAATACTCAGAGGTGTTCTGAGGACTGGACGTAGGTCAAGTGGTTAAGACCGAACCAGTATAAATCTTGTGTCTTCTCTCTGCGGTGAAATCTCTCCTGACTCTGACTCTCTGTTTTTCAATACTATCTCATTTTAATTCTAAATTTTTGTAACTCACCCAATTCACCCCCCTCTTAGGTGAGATTGATTCTAACATCAGGAATGTTTTGTTTCGCTGTGGTGAAGATATTCATTTGGTATGGTGAAATACCTCATATCAGCAACATCAGATTAAGGTTTGAATGCAAAAATAGAGCATCTACTCAAATGATCTAACCCAGTTAGACCTCTTAAATGCTTAGAAACCCTATTTTCCTCCTATCACTCCATTCTCTCAGCTCCTACACCTCTATTCTCCCATCCTCTTACCTCTCTATCTCTACCTTCTTCCCTATCCATTGCCATCATCTTTTCTTCACCCCATCTCATCTTTCTCCATTCCCAGTTACTATAATCAACGAATTCACTCTGGTTGGGGCTGTTTCCAAGGCTATGGTGGGCTAGGATTTTCCAAACCTTAAAGATGGTAGAGTGGTGATGAACCTTGTCTCAAGGAGCCTTAAGTTGTAGTTTAATTCTTAATAATTCACTTTAATTATCAAGTTACCAAGGTGAAAGATTGAGTTTCAAATTGGGAAAATCTAAGTAAGAACAAGTTTAAAGTAAAAGGGTAACAACAAAGATCCAAAATGCAACAGAGATTCAGACAAGAGATGATAGTTCCCCTAGCAATTCATCCTTCCTTCCTTGTTCAATCTTATAAATTGGAGTCTCTTAGAGTCAATTAATATTCAGCTACTGCTCGAATCTCTCTAAACACAGGTTAAAAACAACTATCTTACTAAATTCATTGTCTTGCTTTGTACGAAGGAAAACCAATTGACAAGAGCATTTGAGAAACAAATTGCAATTCTCTAAGGATGATCACAACTGTGAGTCATCAAAATCATTCAATCAGATTTAGAATTACAGAACAACAGTCTAAGCAATTTGAATTAAATCTACAAATTATTAGATAATCCTCTATTCAACTTAATCAAAGGACACAACTCATTTCTAAATGTTCAATCAGATCTAAATTCCAAGAAAGATAAATCTAATCACAACACCCATTCTAATCACAAATGTTCAACTGATACAAATGAATCTTAAAATAGGAAGTAGAAATCAAATCTAAAAAGACTCCCTATTCAGCTTCATGAACTCAGGTCAGCTTTATTGCTAGGAGAACTTGAGAATTCAGCCAACCATGCTCTGAATTGTAGCAGAATCAATAAGAATCAATGAAAGATCCATGAATGATATGTGAAAGATGATGGATTTAGACGAAAATGGAAGAGGAAATTGAGAGAAGGCAGAGAGGACAAGAAAACCAGTGATATAGAGGTGGAAGAACTGAATTTGAACTCCCTTTCTACAAGCATGCAACTTCTGTATTTAAATATGAAACTTTTTATCGTTTGCCACGACGCCTTCTCATATCCACTGCGGTGCCTTTTAACGAAAGTTCTCTTGCAAATCCGTCGTGATGCCTTCTCATATCCGTCATGGCGCTTCAGGCAAAATGCAAAAATACTAGTGAAGCTCCCTTAAATGCAATACTAAATAAGGATCAAAGGTACACACAAATAAAAACATAGCAAATACTTTTGCTTTTGCCGCGGTGAACACTTCTGGAATAAGTTTTGAAACTTGAATGTTTTGCCCTTCTTTCTATGCATACACTCTCATACTCGTACATACACTTGTATCCATCACAATTCATACTTTTATCTGATTTTGTGTGCTGCAAGACAATTTTGTTTACTCTGTCTCTGTGATTTTGTTCTTGTATGCCATGAAAAACCAAGCTTGTACCCTTTAACCCCAAGATTGAGAGAAGACTTAGAGAGATAAGAAGAGAGAAGAGAGAAGAGAGTTAAGGGGACAAATGAATTAGTGGTTGAACAAGAAAACATCTCCGTGGAATCTAGCCTATCTAGTAGCGAGAGTGAACCTATTAAAGAAGAGATCATGGCTGATTTACCACCTAACCTACCTAATCCTAACCCCAATGCTAACCAAGCGAGGAATGGAGGCAATGGAGGGAATGGAGAACAAGAGAGAGTAGGAGAAAATAATGGGCACCCTAGAAGAAGAACAATTAGGAAAGCTACCACATCTAATGTCAATTTTGACCCATTTACTGCTGCATGTCCAAATTTTAAAATTAACTTTGAAATTAAAGGTTTATTGATTAACTCACTTCCAAAATTTCATGGTTTGACAGCAAAAGATCCTTATGTTCATTTGCAATCCCTTTCTATGGTTTGTTAGAGCATGAAGCCTGTCGGAGCATTATTGGATCAAGTGCTGTGGAAGGTTTTCCACTTATCATCGGAGGGTAAAGCTCGTGAGCAGTACATGAGCCTTTCAAGGCATGTGGTTGATGCATATCACAGTTGGGGGAACTTAAGGAAAGCATTCTTGGAGAAATACTTTCTGGCTTCTCAGACTTCACAATGAGAAAGGAAATCTATTTAGCTAAGCAAGATTTTGACAAGTCTCTTTATGACTATTGGAATAGATTCCAAGACCTACTCTCAAGATGCCCACTTCATCAAATTCCAGATGAACAATTGGTGCAGTATTTCTATGATAGGTTGAAGAACCAAGAAAAGGGTATGTTAGATGCTGCATCAGGTGGACCTTTGATAGATTCCACTGCTGAAGAAGCCTGGGATTTAATCAAGAAAATGGCCCTGAATGATCAGCAATATAGTGTAAGGGATACTAGAGCGGTACATGAGTTGGGAGCCTCAACAGTTCACAACAGAAGAATGGACACCTTGGAATTGAAGGTTGATTCTCTGGAAAGCAAAATGACTTCTCAATTATCCCTTATCACTGCGGAGTTGAAAAATATGAATGTGCATAGACTAGCACCCTCTATGGATATTACTGCCCCTAGTTGCGAAACATATGGTTCAATTATGCATATTTCTAGTGTTTGTCCAGGCCGGTATGAAGAGGTATCTACGGTTTCTAGGGTCATCCAAATCAGAAGTGGGACCCTTACTCTAACACTTATAATGAGGGGTGGAAAGCGAACCCTCAACTTGGTTGGAGGAATGAAGAAAGTAGACCTCCAAACAAATTTTAGAAGAGTGTAGGAGCTGGTTCATCCTCAACCTAGTTTGAAAACTAACCTTAGACCTTGACTATTCCACCTAAAAAGACATAAATCAACTCCTGCATAACATGATAGCCTTAATGAAAAAAGAAAGGACTTCGAATGCCAATCAGTTCAACTCTTTAGCTTCTTTGATTCAACAAGACTCCTCTAAAAATGATGCCAGATTTAATGCTTTAGAGAAAAGTATGGAGCATTGGGAGACAAAGGCTGAGAACATCAACTCATATGTAACTCAGCTGTCCAATAACATGAGTGAGCAACAAGCTAGGAGCAGTGGCATAATCCCCTCCAACACTGTTATAAACCCTTAGGGTTTAAATGCTATCACTCTTTGAAATGGGAAGCAAGTGAAGTTTCATAAAGAGGAGGATGAGGCTGTTGATAAGGAGATTACTTGTGATGATCTGCCACTACCTCTCCAAGAGATCAAGAAGTCTGAAAGCTCTAAGGACATGAAATTGCGACGGAAGGAGCCTAATACTAAGCATGATGGCAAGGAGAATGCAAAGGAATCTCAACCAAGCAAGCATGGAGCCTTGAGCAAGAAAGGTAAGGAGGTAAACATCAATGAACTACCTTTTCCTCATTCTTACTTGAAAATTGTAAAAATGGGCAATGAAAGGCAAAGATCATGAATTTCTTGAAACTTTTAGGAAGGTAGAAGTCAATATTCCCTTGCTTGACCTAATTAAAAAGATTCCAAAATACGCAAAAGTTCTTAAAGAATTGTGTACATAAAAGAGGAGGTTTAAGCCTAATGAAAGAGTTCAATTGCCCTCTAATGTGTCTGCCTTGTTTAAACCCCAAATCCCAGTAAAGTGTCAAGACTTTGGATCTTTCACTATCCCTTGCACTCTAGGAAAAGTCACTATAGGGGGAGCCCTGCTTGATCTAGGAGCAGCCATTAATGTCATACCTAAGTCAGTTTACACTTCACTAGGAGTCAAGACTCTTAAGTCTACTACTGTTGTACTCCAACCGGCTGATAGGACTATTAGGTATCCAAAGGGCATTATTGAGGATATTTTGGTTCAAGTTAAGGATTTGGTTTTTCCTGCTGATTTCTATGTGCTTGACATGTCTTCTGAGCTTGTAAATGACACCACACTAATCCTTGGTTGACCTTTCTTAAGGACTACTAATACCATGATTAGCATGAAAGAGGAGACCATTACAATGGAAGTTGGTGATAATAAGGTTTCTTTTAACATGTATGAAGCAATGAAATATCCTTATGAGGATTATTCACTTTTGGATGTTAACATGATAGACATTGCTGTTGAGGATACTTGCTTTGAAATTGAATTGCAACATGATTCTTTTTATTCTGATCTTTACTCTGCTGACTCTAATGATGAAAATGAATATGTTTCTTCTTTTTTATCCCTTTATTGATCTCTTTCTACTTGTTCATGCAGTGGTGATGTGACATGCCTTGACTGTACGGTAGTTAATTGCATGCTTTCCATCCCGCATACATTTTCTGTGTCATCTACCAATACGAATTTGAATTGTGATTCCTCTATTATTAGTGATGATTCCCTTGGGGAAAGGTTTTCTGTTGATATTTCAAATCTCCCTAGCATTTTGGGAACCAAAGCTGAAATGGAGCATGATGGCATTCCTCTAGGGCGGTTGCTGTTGTAGATCAACTAGAAGTTGGTCCAATGCTTGGAGACGAGGGTAACTATAAAGCTGATCATATTCAACTAGAGCTATCATTGGTTGAAGGAAAGGGGAGTAATCTGTTCTCTCTTGAACTTCATAAATTGATTCCTTCTGTTGTGCAACCACCTATACTTGATTTGAAACCCCTACCTCTTACTCTGAAATATGCTTTCCTTGAGTATAATGAACAATTACCTGTTATTATTGCTAACTCACTGCCTGACGGTGAGGAAAAGAGACTCTTATTTGTTTTAAGGGAGCATAAATGGGCAATAGGGTAGACCTTAGCTAACATTCCTGGAATTAGTCTAGCTATTTGCACACATAGGATTCTCCTTAATGAGGGATCAAAACCAGTGAGGTAGCCCCAAAGATGACTGAACCCTCTTATACTTATGTAGTTAAGAAGGAGATTACTAAGCTTTTAAGCGCAGGGATTATCTATCCTATTTTTGATAGCGAATGGGTCAATCCGGTACACATAGTACCCAAAAAGAGTGGGGTGACAGTGGTTAAGAATGAACAGGATGAGCTTATGTCACATCCAGTAATATGGCAATTAGGAATAAGGATATTCCTAAATAGTTAAAGGTCAAAAATGACGAGAAATAGAAGAATTTTGGTGGAAAATAATTATTATAGTTTTCCAAGTCAATTATGAAAAGTTTGACTAATTAAGGAAAATTGGTCAAGAATAATTATGAAAAAATATTTCCAAGCCTCAGAAAATTAAGGAAAAATAAGGACAAGGTTCCTTGAGAATTATATGGGATTATAAAATTAGTTTTATGACCAAACTGCCCCTAGAGAGATTACAGAGGAATTTAAGGGCAATTTAAGCCAATTTAAGGTCTTTATTTGGAAAATTCCAAATAAATATATTTAAGGGGAATAAAATTCCAAGAAACTTCATATGATATCCCAAGAAATTATAAGAGATTATGAAATTAAAAGAAGACCCTCAAGTATCCAAGATTTTTTCCAATTCCTCAGAAAAGTGGAAAAATCACTAAAGAGAAGGAAATTAGTTTTCCATTTTATTTAATTATTGGAAAATTTAATTTGAGACGAAGAGGGAAATTTGGGAAGATAAAAATGAGGAAAATAATTTATGGATCTGACAAAAAATAATTACAGGGGCCAAAGTACTGTAATTATAGAAAAGAAGTTAAACCCGGAGTAAAAGTGCACCGATAAAGCAAGACTAGAGTCTTGCAATTCAAATGGTTCACACTTAGCCAAATATAATCTTAAAATCTCATCCCCTAAATATAATCTAACATTTTAGGGCCTAAAACTCCTATGAGCAAGCTGCAGATTGGAGACTAAAGTATGGTGTCTTGCCATAAAATTCGTGGACCCATTTTGGTTATGTATATATTAAGCTAATAGTGCTGTAAGCACACTGACACTGCCATGTTCGTGCAACTTTTTGATTATGATCCTGAATGTGTTTAATCACAAAATCTGGTATGATGAAAGGTAACATCCTGAGCTTCAATTTGATAGCTAATACGTTAAAAATGGCCAAGTATATGAATTTTAATGATTTTTCAAAGTTAAAGGTAAGAATCTGGGAAAAAGGGTTCTTGGCAAATGGACAGTGTTGCATTTCACAAAAACCTGACGCTTTTTCATAAGGAATTGGATCATGAGATTATTTTTCCTTGAAATAAGACTTAAAGATATTTAAGTAGAATTTTGAACCATCCCATTTGGACTTTGGTGGAATAAGTTATGAATTTTTGAAGTTGGGCCAGAAAATTGGATTTTTTTTACCTGATGAACAGTAAAAATCCGAAATTTAGCGTTTTTAAGGTGAAAATTGAGCCCAAGACCATCCAGTGTGGTCTAAAATGGTTTTGAATGGAACCTAAGTTGATATATTAGTAAGGTGTGACATTTTTGGTATCAAAGCGGAGGTTCTGGCATAGGATAGAACGCTCTGCTTAATTAATATGTCAGTTAAAAGGAAAATTGACATATTATTGCAAAAGAATACTACTGTCTAATTATTAGATGGTTTGGTTATCATAATGTAGGGTGGAGTAGAATGGCTTGTTGTGACCACAATAGTGACTCAGAGGGTTCAATTAACCAGAGGAGACCAGGAGAACCTTTCCCTCAATGGTTCGATAAGGATGAGGACTATAGTCTTATAGCATACTTCTATTATGATACCTTATGGGAGAGTAACCCTCCACCTGACATAGCCACCGTTGCTTCCAATGATCCTCAGAGGATTGTGGTCATTGAAATATCTGATAATGTTAGAGTTGGACCTAGCGAAGTCAAGCTACTTCCAATTATGAAGGAATTTCACACCATAGAGGACCTAGCTAGGGGTTTTAGGGAGAAGGGCTGGTACATTAAGACCGATGAGAATCAGAATGCCCATGTGTACCTAAGATATCTAGAGGATATCTGAAAGCTCTACCATTATGTGACTAGGGAAGATGCTACCCTAGAGATGATAGACTGGATATCAGCATTGCTTAGAGTACTTCCTCAGACCCGACTTTGGAAAAATGGTATGAGACGTTTGTAGTCGCATGAATGGTGCTAGCTTCAGCGATCTCATTGATGCCCTTGAGATCTTTATAAGGAATACATTTCCTTGAGTAGATACCGAAGACTGGATCCTAATGACGATGGATACGTTCCCGTTCATATGCTGATAGTAGAATGAGTTCTGTCGTTTAGATTGGATATTGGGATCTGATGTTGAGTTAATGGACCCAGAGCTTTAAGAATTTTACTATTTCCCATTTTGGGTAGTCAGTTGGACTTTTGTAGTATTGACATAGGACTTGTATTGTTACAGCTAACCGTAGAAGGTTGGTCTGGCATGCTTGATTGTTGTGTATGTTCCTAAGATGGCTATGTATGTTAAACTATATTGCTGTGACTGATGACTGATGTAAAACCCTTAACCCATAACATTATAACTCGTCATAAAATCACTACTATGGTAGAAAAGGAAATCTGTTAACATGAACTACCATAGTGGAAAGAAATTTGCATATTTTTAGAAATTGACTTTCAAACTCGGGTCAAACCCAAACTCCGTTGCATGCAACTAAAAATCATTCATTAACATCTATTGGGCCTCCGAGCCTCTGGCCCGGGTAACAACATACATCACATCAGCTCATCCAAATGGTTTCTAAAATGATAAAACAGAGTTTCATAAGACACTAGAAATGGCCTCCGGCCAACCAAAATAAGGAGATAACATTCTCTCCAGTTTACAACAAGGCCGGGTAATCAAAATATTTCAAAAGGGATCCTAAACGTGGCAATATACAACTAGCTATACATATGCAAAGGCTAGAGGCTTAAAGCTAACCTAGCTCAAGCCTCTGCATCTCTTCCCGAAGGCACACGCCCGGAACCTTCACCTGAAAACATTGTAAACCACGGGGTGAGACAAACATCCCAGTAACCAAGCTTTCCAATTCAAGGTACTACTAAATAGGTGCTCGTGAGGTGTCAAGTGGGGCAGTTCACAAGTAATATGATAACATGATGGCCACAACAAGTCATGCAAGTGCAATGATGCAATTCCATCAACCATATCCCTCACTTTGGGGGATTTCTAAGAGCCGAACTCGGCCTATCCCTCACTAGGGGAGACGTAAGGAGCCCTAAAAGGCCTATCCCTCACTCTGGGGGACGTAAAGAGCCAACCATCATGCATTAATAGAGGCCTTACCACGTGGTAGTAACAATCAAAACTCTCACCAATTCCCAATTCATGCATCATGCTCAAACCATAATCAAAGAGTAAATAATCATTTCACAATTAACTTCTTTCAGTGGCCTATCTTTCACAAGTTACAAATTCAATCAATATCAATTTAAACCCCACAAGACGGTTTTCCTTTTTAATATACAACATACACTTTGAACACATTTGTTATCCAGAGCACAAAACATAAATCCACTCACAATACCACAAAAGCATGTACAAAGGATTGGAAAGTGGTTACCTCTCGCCCGAGCAAGGAATAACAAACCAATAAGACGGCCCCGTGCACCAACAAGGCTCACAACCAGTCTACACAAGCACACAAACACACAACCACCATGTATTAGCTTTCAACTAATAATGTGGCCAAAACAACAATTGGGGACACAAAATTCCTAGCTCCAACCAAAACTCTACCCAACTCAAAGGGTATAACCATCAAGGCAACACTCCAAGGTCATAAAAATCCATTTAAAACCTTAATTCCTTTCCAAACATCAATTAGAATTCATACCCTCAAAGACCCACTATAGAAATTCAACACCCAATCATCCCATTTGAACAATTGAAGCCTTAACAACATTCTAAACCGATTAAACATCTAATTTAACCCTCATTAACATAACCCAATTCACAAAACTCAAAATCAACCTCTACATTATCATCCTCAATCACAAACCTCCCATTTCCATAAACCCTAGCTTCAAAAACTCAAGGTTCTTTAAATCCAAGAAAACTACACCGATTAAATACTTAGACTAACGCAAAGCAATCAATCAAACTCAAAACAATTGGTCAAAAACCTCAATTCCATCACAACCTAGAAAACTCTAGGGTTCCATCATAAATCCTCAAAAATTCCAAGAAAGAAAGTAGATTAGAGGTTAAAATCACTTACTTGAGGTAATGGATCCTTAGAAATGTCCCCTCCAAGCCAAAATACCGAAACCCTAGCAGAGCCTCTCTCTCTACCTCAGATTTTTCTAATTTTCGCACAACTGAACCCCTCCCGCGACTATATAGATTCAGACTCCTTCGCCGCGGTAAACCCATACTTCGCCGCAACGAACTAATCCTGAGAGGGATTACTCACCTAAAAACCCGACTTCGCCGCGGCGAAAGCTTCCCGAGGGAAATTCTCGCTCGCCCAAAAACCTTCGCCGCGATGAAACCTTCCCAAGAGGGAAACCCTGCTCACCTGAACAACTTCGCCGCGGCGTCCCTCTGACTTCGCCACGGCCAAACCTGCCCGAAAGACAAAGCCTACTTGGAACTCCCGGTTCGCCGCGGCGAAGTGCGAACATACCCTGAGAGGGGTATGTTCACATATACCTCCAACATACCTCAAATCCAACTCAAACACCAAGATCAACATTAAATCACTAATATATCCTCAAAATCAACCAAAAGAGGTTATTAAAAACCAGATAAAACTCAGGATGTTACAATTCTCCCCAACTAAGGAATTTTGTCCCCAAAATTCAAGCAATCACACAAAAACACCACACAAACAAACACAAACACTTACTAAGAAAACAAACAAGGGTAATCACGTCGCATCCTTTCCTCTGTCTCCCAAGTGGCATCGCCAGGACTCATGCCTTTCCAGAAAACTTTCACTAATCGAATGGTCTTATTCCTCAACTGCTTATCCTTCACATCAAGGATTCTTTCTGGTTCAGCCTGGTAAGTTAAATTGTCATCCAGCTCCACTTCTTCAGGCTCTAAGATGTGAGACGGATCAGGGTGGTACTTCTTTAGTTGGGACACATGAAAGACATCATGTACGTTGGACAGGTGCGGTGGCAAAGCAACTCGATAGGCTACTTCTCCAATTCTCTCCAGAATTTCAAAGGGTCTAAGAAATCTAGGACATAACTTCTTCACTTTAATGGACCTCCCAATACCGGTAGTCGGCGTGACCCTCAAAAACACATGGTCACCCTCACTAAATTCCAATGGTCTCCTCCTCCTATCAGTATAACTCTTTTACCGGCTCCGAGCTGTCAGTAACTTCTGCTTGATGACCTCAATCTTCTCTGTGGTGGCATCCACCAAGTCTGGTCCTAAAACCGTTCTTTCACTCAATTCCGCCCAACAGAGAGGCGATCGACACTTTCGGCTGTAAAATGCTTCATAAGGAGCCATCTGGATGCTGGCATGGTAGCTGTTGTTATAGGCAAACTCAGCCAAAGGTAGGTGATCAATCCAACTCCCCTTGAATTCAATGGCACAAGCTCTCAACATATCCTCTAGCGTCTGAATCGTCCGCTCGGTCTGTCCATCGGTCTGTGGGTGATATGCCGTACTGAACTTCAACTTAGTACCCAAAGCCGCATTCACCGCTTTCCAGAAGTTAAAAGTAAAGTGTGGATCTCGGTCCGAGACTATACTCGATGGAACCCCATGAAGCCTGATGATTTCATCCATGTACAACTTGGCCATTCTCTCCAAGGTATAATTGACTTTGTAGGGTAAAAAGTGAGCAGATTTTGTCAATCTGTCCACCACCACCCAAATAGCGTCATAACCTTCGGGTGTCCTCGGCAAACCTACAATGAAGTCCATGGAGATGCTGTCCCACTTCCACTGAGGGATTTCTAGTCCTTGCAACAAACCTCTAGGTCATTGATGCTCTATCTTAAGTTTCTGACAAGTTAAACATCGGAGTACGAAGTCAGCCATTTCCTTCTTCATGTTGGGCCACCAATACTGCTGCTTTAGGTCGTGGTACATCTTGGTTGCACTAGGGTAGATGGCGTAACGGCTTCGATGAGCCTCCTCTAGGATAGTTCTCTTAATCTCCTCATCCTAGGGAACACAAATCCAGTTCTTATACTTCAGGATGCCCATATCTCCAAATTCATAGTCCTGCACGAGGCCATCCTCCAATTCTACCCGAATCCTTGCCAACTGTTCATCTTCCCATTGAGCCACTCGTAAATCCTGATAGAATTCATAATCTCCAAGCACTGCACATAGAGTAGCCTGCTTCGACAATACAATTGGAATCTCTAATAACTCCTCGAGCAAGAATTGTTCCTTTAAGCTCATACAGAACACATGCACTGCTTTTCTACTCAAAGCATCCGCTACCACATTTACTTTTCTAGGATGATACTTAATCTCAAAGTCATAGTCCTTCAGGAACTCCATCCAATGACGCTGCCGATTGTTCAACTCTTTCTGATCCACCAAGTATTTCAAACTTTTATGGTCACTGAAGACTTCAAACTGGGAGCCGTACAGATAATGCCTCCAGATCTTTAGTGCAAAAACTACTGCCGCTAGCTCCAAGTCGTGGGTTGGGTAGTTTTCTTCATGTGGCCTCAGCTGCCTGGAAGCGTATGCCACCACCTTATTATTCTACATTAGCACACAACCCAAACCCTTTAGTGACGCATCAGTGTAAAGAACATACGGTACTCCAGGGATCGGAAGTGTAAGCACTGGAGCTGCAGTCAACTTGGTCTTTAGCTCTTGGAACGTTGATTCACATTTCTCCGTCCAAACAAACGGCTGATCCTTCTTGGTTAACTTAGTCAATGGCATTGCAATCTGAGAAAAACCTTGGATGAACCTCCGATAGTATCCAGCTAATCCCACAAAACTCCGCGCCTCAGTTACCGATCTAGGGACTTCCCACTTAAGTACCGCGTCCACCTTGTTAGGATCCACTGCTACTCCCTGAGCTGACACCACATGACCTAAGAACTTCACTTCTTTTAGCCAAAACTCACACTTTGACAGCTTAGCATACAACTGGTGATCCCTCAAAATCCGTAGTGCGATGTGAAGATGCTCTCGATGTTCTTCCTCACTTCTAGAATAAATCAGAATGTCATCGATGAACACTACCACAAATATGTCCAAATAAGGTCGGAAGATCCGATTCATGTAGTCCATAAAGACAGCTGGAGCATTTGTTAGTCCAAAAGGCATTACCAAAAACTCATAGTGTCCATAACGAGTTCGAAAGGCTGTTTTTGAAATGTCCTCTGCTCGTACCCTCAACTAATGGTATCTTGACCTTAAATCAATCTTAGAGAAACCTGATGCTCCGACTAATTGGTCCAATAAGTCATCAATTCTAGGCAACGGGTACTTGTTCTTGATTGTGACCTTGTTTAATTGTCGGTAGTCGATACACGGCTTCAAGCTACCATCTTTCTTCCTCACAAACAAAATCGGTGATCCCCACGGTGACACACTTGGTCGGATAAGTCCCTTTTCTAACAATTCTTCTAGCTGCTTTTTCAACTCGACCAATTCTGAAGGAGACATTCTATAGGGAGCCTTTGAGATTGGGGTGGTTCCCGGAACCAATTCTATAGAGAACTCCACTTCCCGCTCTAGAGGTAGTCCTGCAACCTCGTCTGAAAACACCTCAGGGTAGTCCCTCACCACAGCTATCTGTTCGATTCCTCCTGTCTCATCCTCACTATTGAAAAGAAGACAATGAAGGCCTGTCACACTTTCCTCACCGCCTTCTCTACTTGAGCAGTTGACAACAAAACCGGACCACCTAACATTTCAGCACCTAAGAATGATTATGGTTATGCCCTTCTTGCATAAGACTTAATCTTAGCCCTCCAATTTTGACCTCTTTCCACATGTACAAATCTTAGGCTATGTGGCTTAATATGTTGACACTTGGATGGTGAGTAATTAGGGCTTATGTCATCGTTTTTATCCATTAAGATTAATTAGGCTTTAATCAAGGTTAACTCTCTTAATTCCTTGATTAACTTGGCTAATTACCCTTCTAGAAACTTTTAACTTTTCAAAGATAGATGGTTAAATCCTAGCCATCCAATGAACCATGTTTGCCACGTGTCACGATCCTACGGAAGATGACTTAACCATAATCATTTTACTTATCCCTAATTAAATTTTAATCTAACTTGATTTAGTATTTTCTTTTCTTTTTTCTTTTTATTTTCTTTTTCCCTTTCTTGGCCAATTTTGGCATGACATGTGTCCTTGACATTCTTCAGAAATTTTACCACCCCGGTTGTCTTGACAGTCTACTGAATCGTAATATAATATTGGTTTATTTTATCTGATAGCCGAAAAATTCTAGTATCTTAGAATTCTTGTATCAGATCACCATTAATTATATCTCAGTAAAGGGAACTTCCTTGATTAATTTCATAATTTTTCTCCCCATATAACTCTTTAAATTGTCGTTTCCGTAAAAACAGACAATCTACCAATATTAATTTAGCTTTATATTCAATTAAAGCTAACCTCCTCATCATTTAGGGTTGGAAATAATTTTATAAATCTCCATAATTCCTAAATGAATTTCCTTTAATTTTTCATAATTTTCTGTGATCTCTAGGTATTTTTAATAATTGATATTGGCCAATAAAAGGCACAAATATGGTGCCACCTTAGAGGAGCAGAGGGGAAAAAAATAGTCAACACTATTGACCAATTAGTCAACCTTATTAGTCACATAGTAGAAATTTTGCTCTACCGGGTAGATAGGGAACTGTCTAACACTTACCCGTATTGCATTCTAATTTTTCTACTGCCCATAAAATATCTTCTGGTGACTCATACGATGACTCATCACCCTCATAAATGAAGCACATAGGAAAGAAGAAGAGAATTCAAGCTGAACTTGTCTTCCTCAAAATATCTGAGATATTTTCTAACTTTGTCTCCTAATTCAGGGAATTTAATTATTTAACATTTGACTGGAGCATTTTACCCCATCCTGAACTCTAAAAATTTATCTATTTATACCATAAAATTCGTCTAATTCTGTAGAAAATTTATGAATTTTCTCATATCATCACTCAGACCATAAGTATTTCTTTTTAAATTTTCCATAAAATGTTAAAGCCATTTTGCTGGCCTTCAAGGGTTGAGACTAATTTTATAAATTCTATAGCCTCTTAGATCATACATCCCCATTTTATCATAACTTTTTGAGGTTTCCTTATGACCCAAACAATTAAATCTATCTTTACATTTCAAACTGAGCCATAAACTTATAAATTCCTTTTAAGTCAACTCAAGGGCATTTTCGTCATTTCTCCCCATATACAGGCCTTAAAATGTCATTTTTCATTTTCTGGAATTTTCTAGAATTTTTTGGGTATTACTTCCATTTTTACCCATTCCTGGCCTCAAACTTTCCAAAATTACAGTTTTGCCCTTGCTCAAGTAAACCTTATAAATCACCCTATTATGGCCTCTAATATAACCTTGGTCTAAACTGACCTCTTTTCTGATTTCTGGGCCTCGAGACTTCACCGGAGCCTCTATCTCTCTTTACATTTTAGTCCCTATAACTTTCTCTATTTACAGTTTAGTCCCTAAAACCCTTCAACATTCCTTTTACATTTCTAGGACTCCTGCTCATAGGGATTTAGTAGCCTACCTATCTTAGGCTAATCCGTGTATTCTTAGGCCCAAAACTTGGGGTGTGACACAATGAGTTGAGAGCTAAACACATATCTTTGAGATAAATCTCTTTTGCTCAATCTTTTGGATTAAATGTCCATAGTGTTTACTTTCTTAGCATACTTTTGCTTTACCATTGTCAATATCCATGGAAATTTCTTACTAATCTTCTACTATCATCTTTAAGCATGTTAGTATTCCTTATTGCACTTGTATCTTTTTGAATCATTTTTTAGCTTTGTCCAGGAGTACAAAGGTCTAAGTGTGGGAGAATTTGATTGAGCTCAAACTGTTTATGCCATTTGATGACATTTTCTATGTTTTTGTCACACTTTTTGACTCATTATAATGATATTTGTGCTTAATTGAGATTAAGGGTCTTTGTTTTGAATTAGTGTTATTTGAGGGTAAAATTGTCGTATTTATTCATTAATTGCGTTCAATTTATTTATGGGACAATTGATACCTCAAACCATTTCTTGTTATTCCAGGACACTTAAGAAGAAGAGCCAAGAGTGAAGATCAAGGTAAGCCAGCACACGAGATGTAATGACGCCTCTGCCATGTTTCGCTGCGGCCAACTTCTGTCTTCACCATGGTGAAGACACTACATCAGCAGGAGTCCTCTCAGCCAAGGTTTACCACGGCGAACTCCTCGAATCAACAACCCAAACTCGAGTTTTACCTACCCACTCTCATAAATTGACTCAGTACACCCCATTACCAGTTTAGAAACCCTATTTTCATGTAAGTGACATCATTCATTCACACCACAGCCGTCATCTCTATTCTCTCTCATCTTTCTCTCATCTAACCCTAATTTCTTCCATTTTCACTGTCAAACCTCCACCATGGGAAGCTTAGATTCATTCCTAGTTGAGATGCTTCAGACTTTTATGAGTGGCTAGGCGCTTTCTTTCCTCTTGAAGGTGTGGCAATGGTTGGAGTTCAATGAGTTAAGAAGAGGAGTAGTTTAATCCTAGTTCAGCTATGAATTTATGAGTTTTTAGGCTTAGGATTTGTATTTTGTAGTTAAACTACTTGATTATAGTTGTAATCAGCTTTGGATTTTCATTTGTGTAGTGGATTGGTTTCTGTAGAACCTTGAGCTTAAATATATGAAGTTTCATATATGTCATTTGTAATCTTTTGATTCTCTATACTCTGACACCGTTGTGCTTTGATATTGAGTGATTTTGATTGCATTTGACCTGTTGTATTAATCAATCTTTCTATACACACTAAGAGCACTTAACAAAATCTTAAGGAATGGAGTTCATTTATTAAGATTCTAGACTTAAAGAGTACTTTAAGGTTTATCATTTCGAAACTTAGTGATTTCTACTCCCATATCAATTGATTTGGAACTATGACAGCTTGAGCACACTTTCAAGAGGAACTTCATCATTATTTGGTTATTGTCTACCTACATTCATTACCTATTTCCCTAAAATCCAAAAATATTTTGTTTATCATTCTTTCAATTTACTTAATGATTTTGGAAAAAAACAAAACCCCCTATTAAATTCAAGTTTGCATTGCATGACATTTAAGCTAACTTAGTTCCATTTCACTAAGGCTCCGTTTAAGTGAGACAACCCAAGGTTGCACCCTATAGTGCAATCCTTGGATAAAAGTTTTGATTTAACCTCCAAGGTCTGGAACAGGTTCTGAAAATCAATAGTCCTCATGTGGATGTTTCATCATCTCATACATGTTAAATTGAATTTCTTACCACCAAATTCTATTTTTATAATCCCATCTTTCATGCAAATCATGGTATTAGCAGTTCTTAGAAATGGTCTACCCAAAATCAGTGTGCTTTCACTTATGGCCTCATTAGTCATGTCTAGCACATAAAAATCAGTGGGACATATAAGGTCCTTTACTTGTACCAAAATGTCTTCTAAGATTCCCTTGGGATTCTTAATAAACTTATCAGCTAGTTACACTAAGACACTTGTGGGTTTCATAATTTCAACTCCCAGAGCATAGTAAATAGAACTTGGCATCACATTAATAGCAGTACCCAGATCCAACAAAGCTTGAGAGATGTGAAATTTACTGATTTAACAAGGAATGGAGAAAGCTCCTGGATCTTGGCATTTCACAAGTAATTGAGCTTTAAAAAGAGCTAAAACATTAGGGCCAACTTGCACCAATTCATTAGTTTTAAATTTCTTTTTGTTAGTGCAAATGTCTTTCAAAAATTTCGCATATTCAAGAACTTTCTTTAGTAAATCCAGCAGAGTAACATTAATTTCTACCTTACTAAAGAAATCTAAAACTTCTTTATTTTGATTTTCTCTTGCAACCTTCTGTCCAAACATAAAAGCTTTAGGAAAAGGTAGATCTTTTAAGTTTACCTCTTTGCCTTTACTTCCTGATTTGTTCATGTGAGAATCTTTAGCTTGATCTTGCTCCATCATCACTTCTAATGGTGCTTCATGAACTTCTTCATCAATCTGAATTAAAGGGCCAACTTGAGTTGTGCAATCTTTAGTAGTTACACTTTTAGATCCAGCTTCTTTTCTTCCATTCAATAGTTGTTTCTCTCTTAAACTTTCAGACTCTAAACCTATTGGTTTCTTTTTCTGTCCAGAGTTTCCTCTAGTGTAGTGACCTTTCTCTAAGTTAGACTCTTCATCATTCTCATTGAATGTCACTTTCCTTTCACTTCTTAAATTTATGGCATTCAATGACTTGGGATTAATCACAGTATTGGAAGGTAAAGCTCTACTTATTTTTGCTTGGAAGCTACTGAGATTGTCTAAAAGTTAGGTAACAAAATTAGACAAGTTTAAAGCCTTTATTTCCCATTGTTCAACCCTATTCTCCATAGCAGCCATCCTTGCATCAGATACAATAGCATATTTGTCAATTCTGTCCATTTAAGATGCCATAGCACTAATGTTAGCATTCATACTGTTCATGCTTTTCAACAAGAGAGCCATATCATCATTCCTTGAATTACCAACTTCTTGAGTAGTTTGGGAAGGAACCATAGCTTGCTCAAAGTATTAACGTTACTAGAATTTATTTTGCATGAACCTCTCCTTGCTATTCTCTTCTTCTCCCCATCTAAAATTGGGGTGATCTTTCCATCCCTCATTATAAGTATTGGAGAAGGGGTTCCTTTACTGATATTGACTGGATCTTTATTGATACATGGCTGACACTTCTTCAAACTGAGAAGGGCAAGATTCAGTCCAATGCATCATGGACTCACACAAGTCATAAGAGGGAGCCACCAAGGCTTGTGATGTTCCAACAACACCGCATTGTTTACTTGACAAGAGTTGCTCCATCCTAGTCAGTCTGTTGTCTATTTTTTCTGACAAGGCAGCAAATTGAGAGTCAAAATTATTAGGACTTGACCTCAAAATCTCACTAACAGATTGCTTATCCCTTCTGCTGAATTGTTGGTTGTTGGTCATCTTCTCCAATAATTCCCAAGCATTATGAGGAGTCAAATCAAACAGTGAACCATGGGTTGCAACATCTATTGTGTTCTTCTGATGAAATAGCAAGCCTTCATAAAAATACTGGACCAGATTAGACTTATTGATTTGATGATTTGGACATTTAGAAAGCATGGCTAGAAATTGAGTCCAATACTCATACAAGGTCTCTCTACTATCTTGTTGAACTCCATAGATAGCCTTCCTTAATTTAGATGTCCTCGATGTAGGAAAATATTTCTCCAAAAAGGTGTTCTTAAGTTGTTCCCATGTAAGTGTTATGAAGTGTTGAGGTAGACTCTGTAACCATTCTTTAGCATTTCCTTCTAATATGAAGTGAAAAGCTCTCATTAGCACATCCTCCAATTGAGCACCATGAGGCTTCATAGAGGAATAAACAGTATGCATGTTCTGAAGGTGTCAATATGGATCATCCCTTGCAAGACCAAGAAATCTTGGTAAGGTATTAATCAAGGTACCCTTAAGTTCAAAATCAGCTTCAAAGTTATTAAATTCTCTAATGCTCCTATTCTCCTCATCTCTATTCAATTAAGGGTTATCATTATGAAGAGCATTTTCAGCTTGTCTTTCATTTTGAGGTCTATTTACAGCATCACCTCTTTCATTTTGAGCATTGTTATTATTTTGATCTATTATAAAATGATTGTCTATAAACCCTCCTAAAGTAGATTCAGATTCAGAGGAAGATCAAGATTCTACTCGAGGAAAAGGTTCACTCAATATAGGCTGTTTGCTAGAATTGGCTATTTGTTTAGTTTTCTTGATTTGCCTAAGAGTTCTATTGATTTCCCAATCAAAAGGTAAAAGAGTTTTATCCTGGGACATGCAACTAGGAAACAAGAGGAAAAGACAAAAGAAACAAATGCCAAAAGAAAAAAAAAGAAAAAAATCATAGAAAATCCAAGAAGTTAAGAGGGAAGTATGTGTAATCTGCCATGGCACTTGCTTAAATCCGCTACAGTGTCTATTACAAAGACAACTCCCTAGCCAATTTTGCGTAGGCGCTACAGCGCTTAATGAAATTCACCGTGGCACTTGTCACCGGATCACTTCTGTCAGAGGCACTACAGCGCTTGATGATATCCATCGCAGTGCTTTCTTCTGATAAACAAAATTCAGCAGCTTTTTAATACTTCTCATACCACCAATCCTGCAAATTAAACTTTTAACACAGTGGTATTAGTTTTCCTTCTAGAAAAAGATCTCGAAAGCATAAAAATAATCAACTATCATCAGATTTAATGGAAAAACAACTAATGAAAAAGGTTGCTACAGCAAGGATTCAAACAATTCACAGCTAACCAAATTGTTTTAATTCCTTGACAACCTACAAAATAGATTCAGAATGCAACAACAAAGAAAGTGACTCAACAACAATGCACAAAGTAAAGAAGATGCAAAAACAACTCAGAAACACTAATGCTACTTTCTATTTGGTTTTAGGTTTTCTATCTTCTTCTTCTTTTCCTTTTCTTGGCAAACTAGTGAATTACTGAGAACCTTAACATGTAAGGCTCTATGGCAACAATGCCATTTGATGAACCTTGTTGCTAGGTAATCAAAATTATACTAGGAAAATGCAGTAGGTAAGGCAATACCTGTGTCATTATTCTTAAGGAGCCTTAAGTTGTAGTTTAATTCTTAACAATTCACTTTAATTATCAAGTTACCAAGGTAAAAGATTGAGTTTCAACCTAGGGAAATCTAAGTAAGAACAAGTTCAAAGTAAAAGGGTAAAAACAAAGATCCAAAATGCAACAAAGATTCAGACAAGAGATGATAGTTCCCTTAACAATTCATCCTTCCTTCCTTGTTCAATCTTATAAATTAGAGTCCCTTAGAGTCAATTAAAAGGATAGATTTAGCTATTGCTCGAATCTCTCTAAACACAGGTTAAAAACAACTATCTTACTAGATTTATTGTCTTGCTCTTTAGAGAAGGAAAATCAATTGACAAGAACATTTGAGAAACAAATTGCAATTCTAAGGATGACCACAACTGTGAGTCATCAAAATCATTCAATTAGATTCAAAATTATAGAACAGCAATCCAAGCAATTTAAATTAAATCTACAAATTATTAGAGAATCCTCTATTCAACTGAATCAAAGGACATAACTCATTTCTGAATGTTCAATCAGATCTAAATTCCAAGAAACATAAATCTAATCACGCAACTCTCATTCTAATCATAAATGTTCAACTGATATAAATGAATCTTAGAATAGGAAGTGGAAATCAGATCCGAAAAGACTCCCTGTTCAACTCCATGAACTTAAGTCAGCTTCATTGCTACGAGAACTTGAGAATTCAGCCAACCATGCTCTGAATTGTTGTAAAATCAGCAAGAATCAATGAAAGATCCATGGATGATCAATGGAAGATGATGGATTTCGACAAAAATGGAAGAGGAAATTGAGAGAAGGCAGATGGGACAAGAAAACTGGTGATCTGGAGGTAGAAGAACTGAATCTGAACTCCCTCTGCACGAGCACGTGACTTCTGTATTTAAATTTAAAATTTTTCGTCATCCACCATGACGCCTTCTCATATCCGCCATGGTGCATTTTACCAAAAGTTCTCTTGCAAATCCACCATGGTGCCTTCTCATATCCGCCACGGCACCTCAGGTAGAATGTGAAAATGTTAGTGAAGCTTCTTGAAATTCACACCAAACAAGGAGCAAAAGTACATACAAATAAAATCACATAAAATCATGCAAAAACACAAAGAAAACCTCACAACTTCCTTTACCAACTCTTATGCACAATAAAAGCCAATTATACCCAAAATATACAAATATAAATGGCAAAAGCATAAGTTTAGAACTAAAAATATGTGCAAGAAATGAGGTTTATCAAGTGGCATGAGTTTCTATGCTTCAAAGGGGAGTTTTAGTTTCAATCTTCAGTTTTTAGTTATAAATTTATGGTTTCCTAGGTTTGGGAATTGTAATTCTTAGTTGGACACTTGGATTATTGTTGTAATTATTGTTTAATGATTTATAATTGTAGTTTAGATTGGTTAATGTAGAATTCTGTGTCTCAATATATGTGGTTACATATATGTCTCATGTAGTCCTCTTGATTCTCTCTTATCTTACATGGTTATGATTTGATATTGAGTTGATTTTGGGTTATATTGAACTAATTGCATTGATCATTCTCAAATTACACATTAGGAGAGCTTAATAGTGTTTTCATTAATGAAGTTCATTGATTTAAACAATTGACTCAATGGGTAATTGAGATTGTTATTCAAGAAAACCTAATGACTTTACGACCCAATATCTTAAGCAAGCTATGATTGCCATTAAAAACATTTTCAAGAGGTTTCCTACTATCCATTTCCATTCCATCATCATTTTATCAAAAATCCAAAAATATAGTAGTTTAGGTTTATTTTCAATGTGAAACATCCTACCTTTAACCTCTCAGAGTACACATTAGTAAGCGTTATGGTTCAAGCAGGTCATGACACAAGCCCGTGGATTTAAAATTTTAACATAATTACTCAGGTTACTATTCACTGTTCAAATTTTAGATTACAGACCCAATTTGAAAAATTCATAACTAATTCCATAAAAATCATATTGAGGTATTATAAAATTCTATAGAAAGCTCCTTCAATTCTCTTTAAGGGAAAAAATATCAAAATGGACTTATCTATGACCAATTCGTACAGTTTAATCAATAAAAATTACTATTCATTTGATAAAGTTTGGAACTTTCAGATTCTGTGCCTCACCTTTGAAAATTTGTATCTCCTTGTGTACACATCCAATTAAGGTGATCTAGCTCTCACTTTAAAGTCTGGGATGTGTACTATAACTTTACCAAATTTTGTGGCTTAACTCATTCATTTGGTAGGTCAAACTGGAGCTACAAACTCACTGCTTCATAACCTACGTTTTATCCCTTAACCTCTTTTCACTTTAATTCTTTCTATTTCTTTGGCATACATAAATTGGGTTTACACTTTTCCAATCATCCTCATATATTTCTATTCATCTCATAAACATTGTAATTAAATATATGGCATTATTGGCATCCATAACATAGCTTACAAAATAGGAGAATTACACATTGAATAATAACATCATTCATTAACGTCAATAATTCTCCACTTTCTTCTCCTTGCCTCTCGTGCCATTATTGCCCACTATTGATTGACTTAAATAGTTGTTTAGGGAGGGGTAAGATTTGGGAGAATCTCAGTAGCAAACACTACCCATAAGCACGCAAGACATAATGCAAATGCATGACATGTTATAACATTAACACATGAATGCCATGGAAAGTAAGCTACAGCATTTCATACTTTCATAACATATAGCCAAGGCAAAGCATAACATAAACTTGCAAACATAACTTTGCAAACATTTCATCATAGCTTAGTTACATCATGGCAACACAATCACATCATGCAAGCATACATATCAAGCACACAACATAGGTAAGTTCACTACCTTGTAACATAGTTTTCCTCTTGCTTTTCCTTTGATTCCCTTGTCTTTCCAACCCTATGGATTTTTGGTGAACACCATTAAACATCCTCTTGGATATTCTAAATTCCTAAACACATCAATACATGATGTAAAACAATTATTAGAATCAAGTTATCAACTTATCTCTACTTGATTCTTTCTTGAACATAAACTCCAACTTTTGAATTTCAATTCCAACCTTCCTAAAATTATTTCCACATACTATCCTCACATAATTTTGTACGTAGAATCTATTTTTAAGCTCAAAAAAATCAAAATCCAATCATAACCATTCAGAACAGTTAGGGCTGAACAGAATCACAAATTAAGGGAATGTTGGATTTATTCCAAAATCAACACAGAACTACTTGATTCTTGTTGTTTCCAAGCCTTTAAACATGCGTTTAACACCCATATCATCTCCTATTCCAATAAATTTCATGCAGAACCTCCCCATAGGATTTCAATCATCAAAAATCCAATCAAACCAACCACCAGCTCAAAAATAACAAGGGAGGTAGAAACTACATCAAAACGGCACAGATACCTTGTTTTAGAGTTTGATCTGGCTTGGGATCACTTGGCCTTTCTTTCTCCCTCTTCTTTCTCTCTCTAGAAACCATTTTACAAGAGCTTTCCCATGGGTTCAAGGAGCTTAGATGAAATGGAGGGGTGGGGGTATTTATAGAAAGCTAGAACAAATCCTGGCTGTCAGCTCCGATTCGATCTCGGCCATCCATTCTTTCTTCTTGAATAAGTAAGCTTTCTCTCCAAGAAATGTGACACTTGTCTAGGGTGATGTCATCTAATGACTTCATGCTTACATCATCAAGCCATATGTCTTTAATCCAACCACACACGTGTCTTGCATCCGACTGTAAACGTGTCTTGCATCCAACCGTACACGTAATATCTTCTTTTCCCATCTAACCATACACTTGTCTCTTCCATATTCCTTTATCATTTTGGCATTAAAGTAGGAAAGAAATTAATATAATCTTCGTGCAAAATATAGCCCTTAGGCATTCCTGTACCTATTTTGCCATTATGTACTGTATATGGTACTTTTTTGAGTCATGACTTAGCCGGTACTACTGGGACATGTTTTGGCACCATTTTCTCATCTTAATTAAGTACATATATGGCGCCATCTTAGAGGAGCATAGATGAAAATAATTAGCTCTACTGACAGGCTATTTAACCTTACTGAGTTACGCAGTAGAGATTTCACTATAACGGGTAGGCAAAGGACTGTCTAAAATATTCCCGTATTGTGTTCTGATTTTTATGCTGTCCATAAATATCTTATGCTGACTCAGCATGATAACTTGTAGGTGTCATGATTGCATTTCGTGACTCAGCATGATGACTGTAGGTGTCATGATTGCATTTGGTGACTCAGCATGCTGAGTCAACACCGTCATGATGGTCTTTAGATATTTTCTTTCTCCTTTTCCTATAAATATTATTAAATAATACTTAAACGGGGTTACCTTCTCCGAATTCTTTCTATTGGCTCATAACTCTGTTGATATGTCTCTAGGTTTTATTATTTTCCTTTCATCACGGGAAATTCCTCTAATTTTTCTCTAGTCAAAAGTCAAACTGTAAACAGTTATTTTGACTTTCCCCGGATAGGGTATAAATAGGCTTTAAATTTAATTAAAGCTAACCTTGTTAGTTTCTGGGGACGGAATTAATTTTACAATCTGTGTAAATTCCTCAACTACTGTTCCCCAGTTTTTCCTGATTATTTGAGACTGTCTCATAGCTTAAATAATTCAATTTAAGTTACTATCTCAAATTGTCCAAAACCCTACAATGACTTCGAGGCATTTTCATCATTTCTAGCCTTATCTCGACTCTGGGATCTTATTCTCATTTTTCTGGAATTTTTCTAAGTCATTTGGGCCCTTTTCGCTAACTCTGAGCATTGGCCACCCAAAACTTTTATTATTTACAATTAGGTCCCTACTTGGCCTATGAATCTTTTCTTTGCAATTTGGTCCCTCCTTAGGCCTAACCTTCAAAACCATCTCTTGCAAGTTTCTAGCATAACCTCTGGCCCTTAGTTGTTTCTAGTTTGTCATTCTTTAGTCCCCGAACTCTATTGTTTTACACATTTGCCCTTGAAAAATCTCTTTTTCCTTCCGAGGGATCTCCGGGACTTTCATTGCATTAGACTTAATAATCATCCTTTTCTTGTGCTATTAATTGTATCTATGAGACAAAATTTGGGATGGTACACAATGCATTTATTTAGTTATAGTTCAAGTTGATTTTCTAAACTAAAAACCCTTTGACCCCTTCTCAATTACGTGTTTTCATTGCATTTAGCTTGCTTAGGTGATCAATAAAGGCTCCTAAAAGTAAGCACGACCCAGATTGCACTACCACACTCCATCTCTTGGATCCAATTATAAATTTATTGCATTTAACCCGAAGGCGTAACAACATGGTCAAATCAATTGGCGCCATTGCCGGAGAGCCAAGCAATTGGTTCCCTAGGCTAGTTAATTGTCAACTTTGGTTGACTAGGGATTTTTGAGCCTCATAGGTTAGATTCTTGCATTATGCATAATAGGTTTTGCATTGCATAAAAATTTTAAGATATACAAAGATCTTGATTTTGATTTTCTTTTTGCACATAGTTTCATACATCTTATAGTATTCTTTGCATTTTTTTTTGGAGAGTTTAGTGAAGTTGCCTTGTTTCTGCTATTTCTCTATTTTGAGGTCGCTTCTGCTAATAATTTCGTCACAACCAAGCATTGTCTAGCTGCAACGAATACTCCTTTCTCTTTTAAGTTTGCTTCGGTGAACTTTTGTAACATCCAGACTTTTAGGCCTAGAAGTTCCAGAAATAGCCTAAATTAAATAGGTTACCAGACCCCTGTGAGCAGAAGTCCCAAAGATGAGAAAGGAAGTTAAAGCAGTTTCAGGGACTAAACTGCAAAGTAAAAGTTTTCAGGGGCTCGAGTATAATTAAGGTTAGAGGCTCCAGTAAAGTCTCAAAGGCCCAAAAAGAGAAAAGAGACTAGATATAGGCCAAAGGTTAAGTTAGAAACCTCAAAGAGATGGTTCTATGAGGTTAGGCTTAAGCAGGGGTAAAACCGTAAATTCAAAAAGTTATGACCAGCAAGGGCATTTTGGTCCATTCAAGCCAACTTTTTTGGCTATAAATAGAGCCTCTTCCCCTTCATATTTTCAGCCAACATGAGTTTAAGAGGGGAAACTCTGCCAAAATTTAGAGAGAAAAACGTAGGGGTGAAGGCCAAGAAGAAGGAACAAAGTTCAAGCTTCAAGATCAAGGTATGTGGTGGCTGTAACATCTGATTTGATACCTATTTCAATTAGTTACTGTATGTATCTAATTCTGAAATTTTGCATGCTTAAATTACACTCTGTGACCTTTAAATCCATGGGTAGAACACTTCATTTGGATATGTGTACGATTTATGGTGATTTTTCAAAGTTAGGGTTTGAAATCTGGAAACAGTGTTAAGCTCTTGGAAGGGTGTCAAGTTCCGTACAATTCTGGTACTGTTCTGAGTAGAATTGGTTCCTGAAACTATTTTTCCTTTAAATTTAACTTAATTAGCTTTCAGCGAGACTTGGAAGCACTCAATTTGGAGTTTTCTAGATTTAATTATGAATTTTCAAATTGAGCAAAAATTCTGGAGATTCTGCGTGAACAGTACCCGCGAACCAAATTTTCCAGATTTGATATTCTTGAATCTAAAGCCATCTAAAGTGGTCCTAATTGATAGGAAATAGATCATAAGGATGTAAAATCATAAGATTTATATTAGAAAAGTTAGAAAGAAAACCCTAAGACTAAGAGAAAGGGGTTGAGGTTCAAGAAAGCTATTCTTGAACTTTATGTAGTCTAATGGTCCTAATGGATTGTGTCATCATTATGGCTATGTTTAGGACCTTTGGAACATCCAAGAGGATGTTTGATGATATTGACCGAAAGCTAACATGGTTGGAAAGTCAAGGGAGTCAAAGGAAAAGTAAGAGGAAGGCTTGAGGTGCAAGGTAGTGAACTTACCTATTGTCATTGCTTGATGTGGTATGCTTGTGTGTTGCCGTGTACATATTATTTGCATGTTGTTGTGACATGTTTTAGCTACTGTAATTGCTATTCATGATGAGTAGATTATGTCTCCATGGCCATGCATCAAGAAGTTAACTTTGAGCATGCTAGTATGTCACTAATTAACAAGAGAATAAATAAGTTGCGTGTAGTGCATTAGCATCCATCTAGCATGATTATGTGGTATTGTTTGCTACTGAGATTCCCCCGAATCTCACCCCCTCCCTAACCAACCATTTAGGTCAAATCAATGATGGGCACTAAGGGCATGAGAAGCAAGGAGAAGAAGTGGAGAATTATTAATGCTAATGATTGATATTATTATTCAATGTATAATTCTCCTATGTTTAAGTTATGTTATGAATGCCATCAATTCAATGTATATGCTTAGGATGTTTATGGCATGAATGAAAGTATATGAGCATGAATGGGAAAAAGTAAGCCCATGTTAGGTATGCCAAAGAAATAAAAAGAATTAAAGTAAAGAGATATTAAGGGATAAAACGTAGGTCCTGAAGCAATTAATTTCAAGCTTCAGTTCGACCTATCATATGAATGAGTTAAGCTACGAATTTGGTACACTTATAATGCATATCCCAAGCTTCAAAATGAGTGCTAAATCACCTCATTTGTATCTGTATATGAAGAGATATGAATTTTCAAAGTTAAGGCGCAGAATCTGGAAAGTCCAGATTTTTCCAAACGAATAGTAATCTTAATCAAGTAAACTGTACGTTTTCAGTGAGGATGAGTTCAGTTGAATATTTTTCCCTTAAAGAGCATTGAAAGAGCTTTCTGTAGAATTTTGGAACACCTCCATACGATTTTTCTAGAATTAGTTATGGTTTTTCAAAGTTGGACCTGTAATCTGAAAACTGGACAGTGAACAGTAATTTTCCGAAAATTAACGTCCAAATTGAAATTTTTAAGCTTAAGACTATCCAAAGTGGTCTGGAATGGTTCTAAATGAATGCTAAGGTATTATATAAGTAAGGTGTGACATTTTTGGTATCAGAGCAGAGGTTCTGGCATAGGAAGAAGAGAACTATCTGCAAGAATTTAGAAAAGCCCAGTTCAGGTTAGAGCTAGTAGTGGAATACTAGCTAAGGTCCAACTAAGGTTATGGATTGGAGGTGAATGCTCTAGGGAGAATAAGGATCTTTAAATGAAGTTGGGATCCTCTGTTAGAAAGGTACAGATAAAATAATGATAAGAAGTTATGCGCAGAGGAAGGTAGCCACTGTGTAAAGATAAAGAGACTTCCTTCTAAAGAGAAAGGGATAATGGCTCATAAGTCAGATAGAGGTATGAGTCTAAACCCTAGAAGAAAAAGGGTTAAGTGGCAACCTAAGTTAGATACAATTACTGTAGCCTTGATACAAGGTTAAGGCAACACGATCAAAGTAGTTATCTTTGATTCCTAAATAGATATAACAAGGTCAGAAGAGCTAAAGATTAATTTCTGCCACTGGTAATCCCTGAGGATAAGGGAAAGCAAAAGTGCTAATGGCCTAGAGTTGTGAGCCAGACCCTTCCTTCATTGCTTGAAAGGAAGTAGTTGACTTAGTTGGGGATTATAGTGAGGCTAGGACATGGAAGTCCTTCAGGCAGCAGTTGAGGTTACGATGAACAAAGCTAAGTAAAACTAGCAGAAGTAAGAGAAAGTATGTTTCGTTATGATTAACCAAAGAAAGTGGTGGCGAATAAGAATTCTGGTCATGACGAATAGAGATAGTGACTCTCAGATGCTGAGGTGGTATCTTGGCACGACTTGATGGACTATGAGGTCCCTGAGAGTAAGACTGATAGAGCTCAAAGGGAGAGTAGTAGCCACTATTTAAAAGCTATCAAATTCCCCCTCAAGAGGAAGAGTAATGATGAGTTGAACAAGATAGTTAGGGGTTGAGTCTGTACACCGCTAAGAGGGTGTAGTGGTCACCTAAGCTGGACAAGCTCTTAAAGCCTTGTTAGAGATGGGCACTATGATAGAGTAGCCATCTCAAGTTCCTGAATAGATAAATAGGAACATGGAGATAGTGAAGTCAAGGTAGATAATCCTAGTGGAATTCTTAGGGATTAAAAAGAAGAGAAAGAGATGAGAATGAGACAGATAGCCATGCGGGGAACTAGCATTATGAGATTGGCATGTTCCCGATGATATTAAGAGATACTCAGTCACGTGGGGTTAGGTTGAGAGGCACCTTTTCCAAGGGATAAGTTCTTGGCCAGCAATCTTCCTAGAGAAAATAGGAATTGGTCCTCCAAGTTAGAATTAATACTACTCTAGATGGAGCAAAATGCCCTATCCGATCAGGGAAAGGGAAGCAGCCGAGGCAAGGCAAGTGGAGTTGACCTTACCTAATGGAGGCACGACTAGCCAAGAATAAAGTTAGGGTTCAATGTCCTTGAGCTTAGCAGAGAAGGGCAAATAGAAAGAAAAAGAATCTCAAAAGTCCTCTCCCTATAACTTTCGGAAGCAGCTGTGAACAGAGAAAGAGGCTCCCTCTTGTAGGGATAAGATGTCCAATCAGCATGCTACGGACATAGCAATCAGTAAGAGCTTACACTCCTTGCATTAAAATGCCAGAAATGCATGTTAGAGTATGCTCGTACTGAAAGGTAAAGCAGAAGAAAGAGAAGTTGCATAAGTCCTCTCTCTGTACCATTCTAAAGTAGTAAAAGACGGTAAGAGCAGCTGGAGGAGTAAGAGAACTCCTAAGGCAGATTGGCTTAGGCACCTAAAGAGACGAGTAGGTAGCCTAGGGAATTGACAGGAGGCTTAAGAAAATGGTATTGGTTCTTGGAACAGTTTTGGGGAATTATTAGTATGGTGACCAACTGAGTGGAGATGACTTCACTTAGTCCTATGGTCTAAGTCTCCCAGAGATTGGTACCTATTTGGGAAGATGAAGACCAGGGACAAGTTGAGGATGTGGAAACCTCCTTCAGTTGTAAACCAGTACTGAGAGAGTACCCATGATTTCCTTCCAGATAACCTTATCATTAATTAAGCTGGATTCAAATTCCTTCCGATTAATAGAGGAAAGCCAAAGTTAGAGGAGTTGGAGCCATAAGACCTGGAAAAAGAGACATTCAGGCTAGCTCTAGATATAGGAAGAACCCTTGTGACACAGAGACAGACTGAGTATTGACAGGTAAATCCTTAAGATAAGGAGAGAGATAAGAATGTAAGCTGAACAGACCTGACTAAAGGTAGAATAAGAAGGGCCTAAGATAGCAGGGTACTAGGGTTTGAGCCTATCAACACTATTTAGTTGAGTGTGCTTAGACAAAAGTAACCTAATGATAGGTAACCGTTGGGAAGTTCAAGTAGAAGTCCTGACTAAGGTATAAGCAGAGTATTGGTTCAAGTAACGCTTGGTGTGAGAGAAAACCTAATTAGAAAAGTAACTGGTGACTAGGATTGGTCTAATTGAGGTTAAGATATTGAGGTGTTTTCTTTAAGGGAAATAGATATAGAAGAGAAGTAAGGAATGACAAAGAGTAACCTGAGAGATAGGTAGTCACTACTAAGAGACTCCCCCTCAGGACAGGAATGGTTGGGCTAAGAGAGCTTGACCAGGGAATGAGTCAAAGTTGTAAGACGCCTCCTGAGGGTAATGGCTAAGAATATGGTAAGCCAATAAGGAATTGGAGTCTAGACCCTAATAAGGAAGCAGGGTGACAACCTAAGCCTCGGGTAATTAGTTAAAGGTGCCTGACTGGAAGGTCACACAGCAGAGATGTTTTAATGATTAATGCCTGCTGTGTAGTATGGTCACTTTATGATTAGCATTTGACCATAGAAACAAATGGTTAAGGATACAATAAGCCAATTAGAGGTATAAGTCAATGCCCTAATAAAGGAACTAAATATCAACTTGTACCTTAAGTAATCGATATGACCTTGATAGAGGCATGGTAACAGAATGAGATGTTTAAAGCTTGTTCAAATCCCTGAATAGAGGTGCAAATTCCTAAGGGATAGTGAACCAAGAGGGACAAAGATTATATGACAACGAATAAAAGGTCAATGATGACATTGGTGCCAGACCTAGATACCGCACAGCAAGATGATTAAACATTTACTATTTGATGTGATGTGATGAGAATATAGTGATCAATACCTGACTAGAAGAATAATTGGTCAAGAGGTAAAGAAAGTCAGAAAGAGTAAAGTGAGGCAAGATCCCTCTTAAGGATAGAGATGAAAGGAAATGAATAAGAACATGATAGTGGATGGTTGCATTGGGAACTAATAGACAAAGAGAGATAAGTAAGTTCCTTGTGATACCTAGAGCTTGATGATGCTTAGATATATGATAATGTTAAAGACTAAAACGATATTCTTTTATGTCTCTAAGGTATCCAAGAGTGTGCAACCATGACAATTAGGCCATTAAGGAATCTAAGAAATGAGATTCCTATAGATAGATGCCACTGCTTATAAGATTGAGTAATCTAGTAGAGAGGCTCCCTTTGATAGGGATATGGTAATCGAGGAATGTACCCTAGCCGAGATTGCATGAGGAAAGTCTTGACCATGAAGTACCTCTCTAAGATTGGGAAGTGGTTCTCTGGATCAGAGTGACGCTGCTCTAGTAAGAGTAAGCTATCCTTTGAAGGAATGAAATAGAAAGCAAGTGGTTGAGTTGACGATGCTCCAGTTAAAGCAACTGTCCTCCCACAGGAAAAGCAGAAGTAGCCGAGATAAGGCACAGGAGGACCTTACCCCAGAGAGAGAGAGTGAAACTGGTTAAGACAACAGAAGTGTGATATGCAAACAGATGCTCCTCGAGCTTAGTAGGGTACTACGGAATACTAAAGGATAATGAGAATGTGATGATATAAGTCCTCTCCTGATGCTATCCAAACTATTAAGAGACAGCGAAGACTACAGAGTCCTAAGACAAGGTAGGCTGGCATTGATATAATAGTAAGTTAATGGGCTCTAAAGATGAGCCAGTGCCTAGGGATTCGAAAGGCACAAAGAAAGGAAAGTGACTTAAGGAAGCTAAAACGAAGGGCTAAAGAAATAGGGAAAAGCTAAGAATTTCAGGAGTTGATAGAAAGGATTGAGCAATGCCTAAGAAGACAATACTGATATCTGTGAGCAGTCTTGGGGAATAATCAGTCAAGTTACTAGCTGAGTGGATGTGACTTATTTTATTACTCAACTCTATGGTCCAGAGTCTCCTAGAGATCCTAAGATGGCTCAGATGGATGATAGTATTCCAGGGTCATAGTGGATCCTAAAGAGGCTTACGGTAGAGCGCAGTAGCTCTCGAGGTCATAGTAGACCAAGCCTAAGAGAAAGTAGCTGAGCCATAAGGGTAAGAGTACAGTACCTCTTTGGGAAGACGATGACTAGAGATGAGTTTAAAATATTGAAATCTCCTTCAGCAGTGGACTAATATAGAGAGAGTACCCTTGACTTGTTCCAGACATGTCTATTGTCGATTAGACTAGGCTCAATTCTGTTCTAGTCAACGAAGGAAAGAAAGGAGATATGCCCTTAAAGTAAAGAGGAATAGCAGGGTATACAACAAAGAATGGATAAAGGCTATATTAAGAGAACCCAAAATGCCATGGTATAGTAAAATACCAAGAAGACAGGTATACTGTCGTGGTATTATAATAAAAGAATGAGCCTAAAGTATAGGAAGATTATGAGCAGTGGTGACAAAATACTTAAAAGCAAAGACCATGCTCATCTGAATGACAGAAAAGTTTAGAACGACGTGTTATGTAAGTATGAAGCCCAAGGTGGAAACATAGAAATGAGCTATAATGAAAAGTTGAAAAGGCTAGAGTTAAGTATAAGTAAGGATACTCTCCTCAGGTAACCTCTCATTAAGGGTAAGAATAAAGGTTTGACCCGAAATTTCGAGGACGAAATTTTTTTGAGAGGGGGAGAATTGTAACATCCAGACTTTTAGGCCTAGAAGTTCCAGCAATAGCCTAAATTAAATAGGTTACCAGACCCCTGTGAGCAGAAGTCCCAAAGATGAGAAAGGAAGTTAAAGCAGTTTCAGGGACTAAACTGCAAAGTAAAAGTTTTCAGGGGCTCGAGTATAATTAAGGTTAGAGGCTCCAGTAAAGTCTCAAAGGCCCAAAAAGAGAAAAGAGACTAGATATAGGCCAAAGGTTAAGTTAGAAACCTCAAAGAGATGGTTCTATGAGGTTAGGCTTAAGCAGGGGTAAAACCGTAAATTCAAAAAGTTATGACCAGCAAGGGCATTTTGGTCCATTCAAGCCAACTTTTTTGGCTATAAATAGAGCCTCTTCCCCTTCATATTTTCAGCCAACATGAGTTTAAGAGGGGAAACTCTGCCAAAATTTAGAGAGAAAAACGTAGGGGTGAAGGCCAAGAAGAAGGAACAAAGTTCAAGCTTCAAGATCAAGGTATGTTGCGGCTGTAACATCTGATTTGATACCTATTTCGAATTAGTTACTGTACGTATCTAATTCTGAAATTTTGTATGCTTAAAGTACACTCTGTGAGCTTTAAATCCATGGGTAGAACACTTCATTTGGATATGTGTACGATTTATGGTGATTTTTCAAAGTTAGGGTTTGAAATCTGGAAACAGTGTTAAGCTCTTGGAAGGGTGTCAAGTTCCGTACAATTCTGGTACTGTTCTGAGTAGAATTGGTTCCTGAAACTATTTTTCCTTTAAATTTAACTTAATTAGCTTTCAGCGAGACTTGGAAGCACTCAATTTGGATTTTTCTAGATTTAATTATGAATTTTCAAATTGAGCAAAAATTCTGGAGATTCTGCGTGAACAGTACCCGCGAACCAAATTTTCCAGATTTGATATTCTTGAATCTAAAGCCATCTAAAGTGGTCCTAATTGATAGGAAATAGATCATAAGGATGTAAAATCATAAGATTTATATTAGAAAAGTTAGAAAGAAAACCCTAAGACTAAGAGAAAGGGGTTGAGGTTCAAGAAAGCTAGTCTTGAACTTTATGTAATCTAATGGTCCTAATGGATTGTGTCATCATTATGGCTATGTTTAGGACCTTTGGAACATCCAAGAGGATGTTTGATGATATTGACCGAAAGCTAACATGGTTGGAAAGTCAAGGGAGTCAAAGGAAAAGTAAGAGGAAGGCTTGAGGTGCAAGGTAGTGAACTTACCTATTGTCATTGCTTGATGTGGTATGCTTGTGTGTTGCCGTGTACATATTATTTGCATGTTGTTGTGACATGTTTTAGCTACTGTAATTGCTATTCATGATGAGTAGATTATGTCTCCATGGCCATGCATCAAGAAGTTAGCTTTGAGCATGCTAGTATGTCACTAATTAACAAGAGAATAAATAAGTTGCGTGTAGTGCATTAGCATCCATCTAGCATGATTATGTGGTATTGTTTGCTACTGAGATTCCCCCGAATCTCACCCCCTCCCTAACCAACCATTTAGGTCAAATCAATGATGGGCACTAAGGGCATGAGAAGCAAGGAGAAGAAGTGGAGAATTATTAATGCTAATGATTGATATTATTATTCAATGTATAATTCTCCTATGTTTTAAGTTATGTTATGAATGCCATCAATTCAATGTATATGCTTAGGATGTTTATGGCATGAATGAAAGTATATGAGCATGAATGGGAAAAAGTAAGCCCATGTTAGGTATGCCAAAGAAATAAAAAGAATTAAAGTAAAGAGATATTAAGGGATAAAACGTAGGTCCTGAAGCAATTAATTTCAAGCTTCAGTTCGACCTATCATATGAATGAGTTAAGCTACGAAATTTGGTACACTTATAATGCATATCCCAAGCTTCAAAATGAGTGCTAAATCACCTCATTTGTATCTGTATATGAAGAGATATGAATTTTCAAAGTTAAGGCGCAGAATCTGGAAAGTCCAGATTTTTCCAAACGAATAGTAATCTTAATCGAATAAACTGTACGTTTTCAGTGAGGATGAGTTCAGTTGAATATTTTTCCCTTAAAGAGCATTGAAAGAGCTTTCTGTAGAATTTTGGAACACCTCCATACGATTTTTCTAGAATTAGTTATGGTTTTTCAAAGTTGGACCTGTAATCTGAAAACTGGACAGTGAACAGTAATTTTTTGAAAATTAACGTCCAAATTGAAAATTTTAAGCTTAAGACTATCCAAAGTGGTCTGGAATGGTTCTAAATGAATGCTAAGGTATTATATAAGTAAGGTGTGACAACTTTGTTGTCGTGACTAACTTAAGTCTTGTCGTGACTAACTTAATTCTTAAGAATTCTCTAGGAATTGATTGTTTTGCTTTCTTATGGCATAGTTCAATTATAATTTAGATTCATCTTATAAATCTTTCTCTTTTATAGGCATAACACTAAGTTGGGTGGTGACTCCTCTCAAGAGCTTACTGTCATATGACAAGAACGTGATCTTCTTCTGGCTCGTATGAATCATAGAGAACAAGATGGGACCTACCAAGGACATGATACACCCTACCCTAACCATGACCATGGCTGTGATTGGATGAACGAACCTCCTTATTCTCCTTATCATACCTCTTTATTCCATTCATACCCAAACCAACATCCACTACCAATACCATATTATGACTTACCACCTCCACCATACAATCTATACTCTAAACACTTTCCATTATATTGCCCATATCATGAGCCAAACTTTCCATCACATGAACCATACCACCAACCCCTTCCCTTATCGCACCAACCATTCCATGAACTATCACTATTATTCCATCCATGCCCTCCTTCATATCATGAACCTGCCACTCCACCCCATATTAAGCCTCAACATCAATCCTATGGTCTTGACAACTTCCTCACACTACTAAACATGGATGACCAAACAAAGAAATTGAGAGGGATGTATGACATTGTTAAGATCTACTTCTTTGAGTTGTCCAGAGGTAAAGAGTTATTTGGAATATCTAAAGAATAAAAGGAAAGATTAGAGAACATAGAGAATTAGATTAAAGCCTTTACCAATCATGTGCTCTAGAAGAAGACAAAAGGAGAAGAAGGAGCTCTATGGCCCTATGACTCAGATGATTCAGAGGAAGAAGAGGAACAAGACCTTAATGACCAAGAGTCAAATGCCACACCAAGGATGGGAAGTTCCCCACGTCTCACACCTATACTTAATGGAGCTACTCAAGCATAAAAAGTAGAGAAACTTCAAAGGAGTAAAGAAGAGTCTTCATTACTATCTGGTAATAATCCTGTTCTTATAGAAGTAGACTCTCCTACTATTCTTCCTGATAAAACTCCTGAATTAAGTGATAGTGAGGTGGATGAAGAGATTATTCGTGAATCCCCTCAATTGGTTGAAATTACAAATGCTCAATATGTAACTTCTAGTTGTGACGACTCTACTTCTTTGTGCAATGAATTGAATGATAAACATGCTTCTATTCCTAGTACTATAGATGATTATGCAATTGCTAATGATTCATCCTCTTGTACTAGAAGTGCTGTTATTGATAAGCATAAGCAAGTTGAAATTGTTGAGCCTTGTTTGAGTGCCATTATGGAAGAGTTGATTAAAAATAACCATCGCTTTAAGAGTCAAATTCATGATAACTCTAATGAGTTCTTAGCTTCTAACATTGTTGAGAAAGACTCTAATGTTTCAATTAAAAAAATCATGAATGTAAATAAGTCTTTCCAACAAGTTTTATCTTGTGATTTGCCTCCTGATTTATCTTGCATTGTAAATGGTAGTATGCATAAATCTTTTCATTCTCTCTTTTCTCCCCCTTTAAACATCACCTCTTATGAATGTGATGCTAATGTTCTGTACTCTAACAACTGTCAGTTGGATTCTTCAGCTTCCACTTCGCATGAGCTTGAGTATTTCAAAAATTTAGATAAAAGTTTGACTCCTACTGATGGGAGTGTTTTTGATTTTCTTGGTTGTGATAGTCACTTGGAGAGATTAACTTATAAGCTGTCTTTATTTCATTTTTATTCTCTTCATGGTCCTATTTTTACATGTGATACTACTGTGGGTTTTACTTGTTTGCAGGACTCCACACCGCCATCACCAAGGAAGATCACAAATGGAGAAGGGAGCACACTAAAGAAATACATGTTTCTTATACGGGATGAGAACTTCTCCTACAAGAGTTTGAAGAGATTTCGTTCTCAAGGTTGTCCCTTTCCTTTCTTAACTCTTATCCTTTGAATTACTCGGTTGTTTTGTGAGATAAGTGTGGGGGAGGGACATATCCAGTAATAAAAGTAGCTTATTTTTCTTTTCTTTTCTTCCCTTTTTAGTTTTGGTTTCTTTTGTTTAGGGTTGCACTTGAGTGTTGCATTGGGGACAATGCAATCTTTAAGTGTGGGGGAGGGATTGATTCAGTGATTGTGTTGTGTTTTTCTATGTTTAATGGAAAATCTGGTTTTCTAAAAAACTTTTCAAAATTTTGATTGATTTTTTAACCTAATTTACAGATTTTGAGTCAAAAGTTTTTGAAAATTTTTGTTTCAATTAACTTACACTTGAATTTGTGTATCCTTGGACTTTGGTAAATATTTTTGAACTTGTATTGATACTCATGAGAATTGCTATTTGTTTAAGTTGATTGTGTTTCATTGGTCACAATTTTTCAAGCTTGCTTTGGTATTGATTGAGTTAATGTATTGTGATTAATTTGGAGTACAATTAATCTTTGTACATAAGCGTTAGAGATATAGCCTTGTTGGAAGATTTTTTTAGCCTATTTTCATTCATAGTGAGTTGTATCCACTTACATCTTCTATTTTCTAGAACTTGTTCCAATTCTTAATCAAGACTTAGTTGCATTGATATGATGAGCATGATAGAGGCATTCTTTTCTAAACCCTTACATCCCAAACACAAACCCACCCAATTTTATCTATTGCTAGCCATTTGAGCCTTCATCTTCTCTCAAATGCCAAAGCATGCATTGTACATTCAAGTCTTTGACATTTTACTATTACATTTATGATGAGTTAAAATTTGTCTTCTTAGGTTTGGAATTGCCACAAAAAAAGAAAGAAAGAAAAGGAAAATTGAGAAAAGAAATAGAAAAAGGCAAAGAAATAGAAGAAAATGTCAAGAAAAGACAGAGAAAGAAAGATAAAAAAAGAAAGAAAGAAAAAGGATCCAAAGAATAAAGTTTTGAAGTAAACCAATTCATTGGTGGTTTGAAGAACAAAGTTGTGCTTTAAGAGAATAGAGTAAATGTTAGTTGGCAACACTGTTTTTTTTTTTGAAATGCTTAGTGCTTTATCATTTCATATGTTTTCACTTCATCTCATTTCATTTAGCCATGTCCATTATCATAACCTTAAAAGTCCTCTTGATCATTGCATTTATGCATTAAAAGTGGAGAGGTAGGATTTTAACAAGTTTATGGTTAAGTGGTTGATTAAGTGGATTTGAGAGAGAATTACCCCAACTTGATGAGTTAAGTGAGATAGTTTATATCTTGAGTGTTTTCTCTTTTGCTTATTTCCATTGTATTAATTGTACTCTACTTTAATCCCTTCTCATTAACTTAGATCACTATGATTGCTTGGTTAAAGAGTTAGGTTGATGCCACTACTGCTTTCTTACTTTGAATTTATAAGGGTTCCCATTTGTATCAATGTTTTTCTCTTGCTTTGGTTTTGTATTGCCTTTATCCAGGAGTACAAGGGTTTAAATGTGGGGGAATTGATAGAGCCCAATTCTTCTATGTCTTTTCATGTCATTTTAAGGGTTTTTATTATAGATTTTGGTTCTTTTTAGTGATAATTGTGCTTAATTTAGATTAAGAGTCCTTGCTTTGAGTTAGTTCTTTTTTAGGGTAGAATTATCATAATTGGTTATTAACTGTATTCAATTGATTTCTAGGACAATTGATGCTTTAAACCATTGCTTTTCACCACAGGATACTCAAAAGCTAGGGCCAAGGTTAAAGACCAAGAGATTGAATGATACAAGATCAAGAGTATGAACACCGGAAGAACATGTAGCATTTGTTGAGGCACAACATGTCAATTTCACCAGGGACCTCTCAGGAATGTTTCGTTTCACCATGACAAAGACATTCATTCGCCACAGCAAAATGCCTCATATCAGCAACGTCAAATTTAGGTCAGAACACAAAAATGGAGTATCTACTCAAACGATTCGATCTATTTGGACCCCTTAAACCCTTAGAAACCTTATTTTCATCCCATTACTCCATTCTCTCAGCTCCAACACCTCTATTCTCCCATCCTCTTGCCTCTCCATCTCCACTTTCTTCCCTATCCATCTCCTTCATCTTTTATTTACCCCATCTCATCTTTCTCCATTCCCAACTGTTATGGTTAACAAATTCACTCTGGTTGGGACTGTTTCCAAGGCTATCGTGTAACATCCTGATTTTTGGGCCTATAAGTACTAGAAATAGCCTGAATGGGATAGGCTATCAGACCCCTTTTTAGTAGAGGTTCTAAAGATGAGAAAGGAAGTTAAAGCAGTTTCAGGGACTAAACTGCAAAGTGAAAGTTTTAAGGGGCTAAAGTGTAATCAAGGTTAGAGGCTCCAGTAAAGTCTCAAAGGCCTAGAGAGAGAAAAGAGACTAGATATAGGCCAAAGGTTAAGCTAGAAGCCTCAAAAAGAGGATTGTATGAAGTTAAGTCCAAGCAGGGACTAAATCGTAAATTTAAAAAGTTATGACCAACAGGAGTAAAAATGGAAGAGTATACAGAGAATTCTAAGAAAATCCCAAAAAATAGGAAATAATATTCTAAGGCTCTTTTGTGAAGAGAGATGACGAAAATACCCCTGAGGTAACTTAAAAGGAATTTATAAGTTTATGGCTCAATTTGAGATGTAGAGGTAGATTTAATTGTTTGAGTCATAAGGAAACCTCAGAAAATTATGGTAAAATGGGGATGTATGATTTAAGAGACTATAGAAAATTATAAAATTAGTCTCATCCCTAGAAGACCAGCAAAATGGCTTTAAGAATACTTAAAAGTCAGTTGTGCCAAAAAAGGACATTTTAAAGAATGATTTTTAAGTGGGGCTACAGGTTGAGTTATGACCTGAGAAAATTCACAGATTTTCTCTAGAATATAAGGAGTTTTATGATATTTTTGGATGAATTTCTGGAGCTCTGGATTGAATAAAATGCTCCAGTCAAATATTAAATAATTTTGTCCCCTAAATAGGAGACAAAACCAAAGAAAATATCTAAGAGCCATTATGATGATGCTGAGTCAGTATGCTGAGTCATCAAACGTAATCATGACACCGATGAGTCATCATGCTAAGTCACCAAGCGTAATCATGACACCTACGAGTCATCATGCTGAGTCACCAGAAGATATTTATGGACAGCATAAAAATCAGAACGCAGTACGGGAATATTTTAGACAGTCTTTTGTCTACCTGTTATAGTGAAATCTCTACTGCATGATTCAGTAAGGTTAAGTAGCCTGTCAGTAGAGCTAATTATTTTTCCCTCTGCTCCTCTAAGGTGGTACCATATATGTACTTATTAAGATGAGAAAATAGTGTCAGAACATGTCTTGGTGGTACAGGGTAAGTCAAGACTCGAAAAGTATCTGATATGGTGCAAGATTGGCTTGATAGGTGGAGAAATAATTAAAAAAATATTTTTGCACGAATTTTCCATTTATTTTCTCCCTATTTTAATGCCATAAATGATGAAAGGACATGAAAGTGACAAGTGTATGGTTAGATGGGAAAAAGAAAATATTACGTGTACGGCTAGATGTAAGACACGTGTACGGTCGGATGCAAGACACGTGTGCGGTCGGATTCAAGACATGTGGCTTGATGATGTAAGCATGATATCATCATGATGAGGTAAGCATGATGTCATAGGACACTTGTCACCGTAAGATCAAAAGAGAAAATGGACGGTCCAGATCGAGCCATGTATTTTTAAGATCAACGGTCCATATTCAGTCTGCTTTTCTATAAATACCCCCTCCCCTCCCTACCATTTCGTCCAAGCATAAGGAATCCATGGGGAAGCTCTTGCAAAATGGTTTCTAGAGAGAGAAAGAAGAGGGAGAAAGAAAGGCCAAGTGGTTCCAAGTTAGATCAAACTCTAAAACAAGGTATGTGATGGTTATGGCACCTGATTTTATGCCTATTTCGGATTAGTTACTGTGCGTATCTGATTCTAAAATTTTGCATGCTTAAATTACACTCTGTGAGCTTTAAATCCATGGGTAGAACACTTCATTTGGATATGTGTACGATTTATGGTGATTTTTGAAAGTTAGGAATTGAAATCTAGAAACAGTATTGAACTTTTGAAAGAGTTTTGAGTTCCATACAATTCTGGTGCTGTTTGGCGTAGAATTGGTTCCTGAAACTAATTTTCATGTAAATTTAACTTAAGAATCTTTCAGTGAGACTTAGAACCACTCAATTTGGATTTTTCTAGAATTAATTATGAATTTTCAAAGTTGAGCAAAAATTCTGGAAATTCTGCGTGAACAGTACCCGCGAAGTAAAATTTCCAGATTTGGTATTCTTGAATCTAAGGCCATCTAAAGTGGTCCTAATTGACAAGAAATGGATCTTAAGGATGGAAAATGATAAGATTTATGTTAGAAAAGTTGGAAAGAAAACCCTAAGACTAAGAGAAAGGGTTGAGGTTCAAGAAAGCTAGTCTTGAACTTTATGTAATCTAGTGGTCCTAATGGATTGTATGATCAATGTGACTATGTTTAGGACCTTTGGAACATCCAAGAGGATGTTTAGTGATGTTGACCGAATGTCCACATGGTTGGAAAGACAAGGGAATCAAAGGAAAAGCAAGGGGAAAGCCATGTTACAAGGTAGTGAACTTACCTATACTGTGTGCTTGATATGTATGCTTGCATGATGTGATTGTGTTGCCATGATGTGACTAAGCTATGATGAAATGTTTGCAAAGTTATGTTTGTAAGTTTATGTTATGTTTTGCCTTGGCAATATCTTATGGAAGCATGAAATGCTTTAGCTTACTTTCCATGGCATTCATGTGTTAATGTTATAACATGTCCTGCATGTGCATTATGTCATGCATGCTTATGGGTAGTGTTTGCTACTGAGATTCTTGTTAATGGATGGGCAATAATAGCATGAGAAGCAACCATTTAGGTCAATCAATGATGGGCAATAATAGCATGAGAAGCAAGGAGAAGTAAGCAGAGAATTATTCTTGTTAATGGATGAGACTGTTGATAAATGTATAATTCTACTATTTTGTGAACTATGTTATGGATGCCAATGATGCCATGTATTTAATTATAATATTTATGGCATGAATGAAAGTGTATGAGCATGAACGGGAAAGAGTAAGGCCATGTTATGTATGCCAAAGAAATAAAAAGAATTAAAGAGACGTTAAGGGATAAAACGTAAGTCCTGGAGCAGTGAGTTTGTGGCTCTAGTTTGACCTATCAAACGAGTGAGTTAGGTCATAAGATTTGATAAGCAAAGAGATCTGATGTTTCTCTTTAAAATGAGGGGTAGTTTGCTCAATTCTGATAACCGAGCAGAAAGTTATGCCTTTCCAAAGTTAGGCAAAAATACAGTAAAATCCGAAAATGACCAAATGAATAGTAAATTTTTCAAAGGAAATTGAGCTCGAATTTCAAGGCAATCAGTTCAGAAATTATTTTTGCTCAAAATTTTATCCAAAGAGCTTTCTGTAGAACTTGGAATCACTCAATTTCAATTTTTCTACAATTAGTTATGAATTTTTGAAGTTTGTCACATTTTAAGGTGACAATGAATAGTAACCCGTAAATGAAAGTTTTCAAATTTGATTTTTCATCAATTGTAGCCTTCAAAAGTGATTCCAAATGCTTCCGCAAGGAAAGTTAATTGATTTAGACATGAGGTGTTACCCTAGACAATGGTTAACCACCCTTCCTCAACATTACTCAACTCTAATATGGGAGTAACTCAAGAAAGCCTTCTTGGACAAATATTTTCCAGCTTCAAGAACTTCAAGGCCTAGGAAGGAAATTTATGGAGTATCTCAGTAAGACCAAGAGTCTCTCTATGACTATTAGACTAGGTTTTTAGCTTTATTGACCAAGTGTCCCAATTATCAATGTTTAAAATCAAACCTGGTGCAATACTTCTATGAAGGATTATTGGTTTCTTATAAGGAGACTGTTGATGCTGATGCACATGGATCAATCCTAGAACTCACTCCTAATGATGCTTGGAGTCTACTAGAGAGGATGGCCAACAACAATCAACAGTACTACACAAGAGAATCTCAAAGAGGGCAAGTGTCTTCTGCAAACCCTTTACAAGATAGTTTACTAGAGAGATTGTTGCATATCACTGAAAAGATGGATAAAAGAAAGGAAAATTTAGAGAAGCAAAGAAATGTGAAGAATTACAATGTTGTCAACTACTCACAAGCATTAGTTGGACCAACATGCAAACATTGTGCCTCAACCATACATATGAGTGATGATTGTCCAAGTTACTATGAGGAAGTTTTTGCTATGTACCAAGGTAGACAAGGACAATACTCATAGAGGAACCCATATTCCTCAACTTATAATGAGGGTTGGAGTGATCATCCCAATTTAAGATGGAAGACTAATGATGATAGGCAATTGAATTCACAATAGAGATTTCAAAATCAAAGGCCACCCTTCAATTCAAATTCAAGAGTCATAGTTCCTATTCAAAACACTCCTTCTTCTTCAAATGATGGTATTGTTGAGTTGGCTAAAGCTATGAAAGAAGGAATGAGTGATTTGGATGCAAGGATTGAAAGCACTGCAGCCTCTTCTAATTCTAAACTTGTTACCATCGAAAGTAAGTTTGATAGCAAGTTTGAGCAATGGAAGAATAAAACAAACAACCTTTATGGCTATGTCACTCAACTTGCTAACTCATTGAGTAAAGTACAAGCTAAAATTGGAGGAAATTTACCCTCCAATACTGTGGCGAATCCAAAGTCTCTAAATGCAATATCTTTAAGGAGTATAAAGCAAGTAGGGGCTAGTGAGAAGCAGGTAAGATTTACAGAAGAATGCTGTCACAAGGAATCAGATTCTAGTTTAGAAGAAGATTCTTCACCTACTATGCAATCTGAAAGTGTAAAAGAGAGGACACTCTTGCAGCAAAAGAGAGCATCTCACACATATTCTGGAGATCAGGAAGAAGCTGAATCTTCCAAAGTACAAGAAGAGGATATAGAAGTTATAAACAACAAGAATTCAATGCAAACTTCCCAACCGATCAAGCAAAAAGAGAAGGAGGAAAAACTTTCTGATTTACCATTTCCTAATTCATTTCTAGTATCTAGAAAACTGTCTAATGATCAACCTGAGAAGGATGCTATGAAAAACCTTGCTGTGAATGTTCCATTACTTGATTTCTTGAAAGGAGCACTAAATACATGAGGTTTCCAAAGGAATTGTGCACTAACAAGAAGAAATGTAAACCTAATAAAAAAGTGCAATTAGGCTCTAATGTTTCTGCCATTTTTAAACCTCAATTACCTATTAAGTGTGCTGATCCTGGATCTTTCACAATACCTTACACTATTGGTCAATTAAACGTTGCTAATGCCCTTTTAGACTTGGGAGCTGCAATTAATGTGATGCCTCTTTCTTTATACACATCTTTAGACATTCAAACCATTAAGAGCACTAGCATATTAATACAACTTGTTGATAGGACCATTAGGAAGCCAAAGGGATTGTTGGAAGATATCTTGGTAAAATTCAAGGACTTGGTTATCCCTGTAGATTTTTATGTTTTGGATATAGACATCCCACCCCATGTTCAAGAAACATTGATTTTGGGTAGGCCATTCCTTAGAATTGTTAATACAGTAGTAAGCTTGAAAGATGGATACATAACCATGGAAGTGGGTGATAAGAAAATTCAATTTGATGTTTATGAAGCAATGAAAAATCCCTTTAAAGATTATTCACTTTTGGGTGTTAATGCTATTGATTGTTTGATTGATGAGGCTGTGGAAGAGTATGAATGCTCTCTGTATAAATTGAACGAGGATGAAAATTTGGATATTGGTTCTTCTTTTCTTGATGTTAATTCTCTTTTCTGCCTTGATTCATCTTTGGATGATAATGATGATGTGCGTAGTATTAACTCTTTGATAGTTGATAGCTCAATTTCCACTTTATCATCTTTTTCTTTTGATTTATCTTATATTAATGATTAGGTATTTTCTCATGCATCAAGCCAAGAGCTTGGAAAGGATTTTGTGTCTGATTTTGTAGAAGTGGAAAAGCTGGCTCAAGGTACATTAAACAAGGAAAAGGAAGAAGGTAATGCGAGATTCAATGATAAGGAACAAGAGGATACAGCTTTGGCAATCACCTAAGTGCATAATACCAAGGAAAGGGAAGAAAACATAACTTTTGCTCCAGAATCTATACTTACTTCTTTGATTCCACTTCATTTTAATTGTGCCAAGTCTTTGCATACTATACGATATATTGCTAATTTCTTCTTAAGCCTTGCTGCAGAAGTGGACCAAAGAAAGAAAAGTCGAGTTGAGGAACAACAAGTAGCTGATTCTTTCATAGCAATGAAGGAGGAGGATATACTCAACTCTTCAGTACAAGATAGGGGTTTTTTGACCTTATTTCTCTTGACATTGATGTTACTTCTATAAGGCATGCATCATTTAATTCATCTTGTAATCATGCATATTTTCCATACACACCTTTAGCATATCTAGCTATTTTAGAGCTTAAGGAATCAGTACCTTCTATCATTAAACCGCCAAAATTGGAACTTAAACCATTACCTTCTTATTTGAAATATGCATATCTAGCTAAAAATGATAAATTGCCTGTTATCATAGCTAGCTCCTTATCTGATATTGAGGAGAAGAAATTGCTCACTGTTTTGAAAAGAAATAAGAAAGTAATTGGTTGGTCTATGGCTGACATCCCTGGTACTGTTCCCTCTATCAGCACACATAAAATTGTACTTCATGAAGGAGCAAAACCAGTGAGACAACCACAGTGTAGGCTTAATCCACTCATCTTAGATGTTATGAAAAAGGAAGTGAATAAACTTTTAAGTCTTGGAATTATATATCCAATTTCAGATAGTGAGTGGGTTAGCTCTGTGCAAGTAGTTCCCAAGAAAAGTGGTATCACTGTTATTGAGAACGAAAAGAATGAATTAATTCCAATAAGGGTCCAAAACTCATGGAGGGTATGTGTAACATCCAGACTTTTAAGCCTAGAAGTTCCAGAAATAGCCTAAATTAAATAGGTTACCAGACCCCTGTGAGCAGAAGTCCCAAAGATGAGAAAGAAAGTCAAAGCAGTTTCAGGGACTACACTGCAAAGTAAAAGTTTTTAGGGGCTCGGGTATAATTAAGGTTAGAGGCTCCAATAAAGTCTCGAAGGCCCAAAAAGAGAAAAGAGGCTAGACACAGGCCAAAGGTTAAGTTAGAAACCTCAAAGAGAGGATTGTATGAAGCTAAGTCCAAGTAGGGACTAAACTGTAAATTCAGAAGGTTATGACCAACAGGGGTAAAAATGGAAGAGTACGCAGAGAATTCCAAGAAAATCCTAGAAAATTGGAAATAATATTCTAAGGCTCTTCTATGAAGAGAAAAGATGAAAATACCCCTGAGGCAGCTTCAACGGAATTTATGAGGTTATTACCGGTAAAAAGTATACCATGTGAGGTAATTATTTAAAATAGCAAGAGACTTCAAAAATGTATACAAAAATGAGGTTAAATGGTTGAAAGGTTGTACTAATTTATAAAATTAGTCCCGCAACCAAAAGGCCAGTAGAGTGGCTTTAAGAAATTAAAGAGTCGGTTTTGCCGATAAAAGGGCATTTTGGTAAATGAATTTTTATGCAAGGTTTAAAGGAAGTGTTATGGCCTAAGAAAATTCATAGATATTCTCTAAAATTAAAGGGAATTTATAAAGCAGACAGAACAATTTTCTGAGCTCCGAAAAGCCATAAAGAAAGCCGGAGAAACGTGGGTCAAGTAAATTCGGAGGAAGCTTATGAAACAAGTTTGATCCAACGGTTAGGATCTAATCTCCCATCTCCTCCACCACTTTCATGACACTTGGCATCTTCTAGAAGGTTGAGGTAAGCATGATGTAATAAGATGATGCAATGATGATGCAAAAGTCCACTTGAACTTCCAAATTTGCCCTTACCCTTTCTATTAGCCACCAAGGGCATTTTGGTCCATTCAAGCCAACTTTTTTGGCTATAAATAGAGCCTCTTCCCCTTCATATTTTCAGCCAACATGAGTTTAAGAGGGGAAACTCTGTCAAAATTTAAAGAGAAAAACGTAGGGGTGAAGGCCAAGAAGAAGGAACAAAGTTCAAGCTTCAAGATCAAGGTAGGTGGTGGCTGTAGCATCTGATTTGATACCTATTTCGACTCAGTTACTGTGGATATCTGATTCTGAAATTTTGCATGCTTAAAGTACACTCTGTGACCTTTAAATACATGGGTAGAACACTTTATTTGGATATGTGTACGATTTATGGTGATTTTTCAAAGTTAGGGTTTGAAATCTGGAAACAGTGTTAAGCTTTTGGAAGGGTGTCGAGTTCCGTACAATTCTGGTACTGTTGGGCGTAGAATTGGTTCCTGAAACTATTTTTCCTTTAAATTTAACTTAATTATCTTTCAGTGAGACTTGGAAGCACTCAATTTGGATTTTTCTAGATTTAATTATGAATTTTGAAAGTTGATCAAAAATTCTGGAGATTCTGCGTGAACAGTACCCGCGAACCAAAATTTCCAGATTTGATATTCTTGAATCTAAAGCCATCTAAAGTGGTTCTAATTGACAAGAAATGAATCATAAGGATTGGAAATGATGAGATTTATGTTAGAAAAGCTAGAAAGAAAACCCTAAGACTAAGAGAAAGGGTTGAGGTTCAAGAGAGCTAGCTTTGAACTTTATGTAATCTAATGGTCCTAATAGATTGTATGATCATTATGACTATGTTTAGGACCTTTGGAACATCCAAGAGAATGTTTGATGAGTTGACCAAAAGCTAACATGGTTGGAAAGTCAAGGGAGTCAAAGGAAAAGTAAGAGGAAGGCTTGAGGTGCAAGGTAGTGAACTTACCTATTGTCATTGCTTGATGTTGTATGCTTGTGTGTTGCCGTGTACATGTTATTGAATGTTATTGTGACATGTTTTAGCTGCTTTAATTGCTATTCATGATGAGTAGATTATGTCTCCATGGCCATGCATCAAGAAGTTAGCTTTGAGCATGCTAGTATGTCACTAATTAACAAGAGAATAAACAAGTTGCGTGTAGTGCATGAGCATCCATTTAGCATGATTAATATGGTATTGTTTGCTACTGAGATTCCCCCGAATCTCACCCCCTCCCTAACCAACCATTTAGGTCAATCAATGATGGGCACTAATGGCATGAGAAGCAAGGAGAAGAAGTGGAGAATTATTAATGCAAATGATTGATATGAAAATTCAATGTATAATTCTCCTATGCTGTAAATTATGTTATGAATGCTATTACTTCAATGTATATGCTTAGGATGTTTATGGCATGAATGAAAGTATATGAGTATGAATGAGAAAGATTAAGCCCATGCTATGTATGTCAAAGAAATAAAAAGAATTAAAGTAAGGAGATATTAAGGGATAAAACGTAGGTCCTAAAGCAGTTAATTTCAAGCTTCAGTTCGACCTACCATATGAATGAGTTAAGCTACGGAATTTGGTACACTTATAATGCATATCCCAAGCTTTAAAATGAGTGGTAAATCACATCATTTGGATGTGTATACAATGAGATATGAATTTTCGAAGTTAAGGCGCAGAATCTGGAAAGTCCAGATTTTACCAAATGAATAGTAATCTTAATCCAATAAACTGTACGAATTGGGTAAGAATAAGTCCAATTGAGTATTTTTCCCTTAAAGAGCATTGAAAGAGCTTTCCGTAGAATTTTGGAACACCTCCATACGATATTTCTAGAATTAGTTATGATTTTCCAAAGTTGGACCTGTAATCTGAAAACTAGACAGTGAACAGTAATTTTCCGAAAATTAACGTCCAAATTGAAATTTTTAAGCTTAAGACCATCCAAAGTGGTCTGGAATGGTTCTAAATGAATGCTAAGGTATTATATAAGTAAGGTGTGACAGTATGCATTGATTACAGGAAATTGAATGATGCTACATGTAAAGATCACTTTCCTCTACCTTTTATTAATCAAATGCTCGAAAGATTGACTAGAAGAACTAATTACTGCTTTCTTGATGGTTTTCCAGGTTATTTCCATATTCCTATTGAACCGAAAGACCAAGATAAGATCATATTCACCTGTCCATTTGGGACATTCGCCCACAGGAAGATGCCTTTTAGGCTATGTAATTCCCCAGGTCCTTTTCAAAGGGCTATGATATCCATTTTTAGTGAATTTCTAGGCTCATCTATGGATGTGTTTATGGATGATTTTACTGTGTATGGTGACACATTTGACAATTGTTTAGAAAGTCTGGATAGGGTTTTGTCTAGGTGTATTGATAGGAATTTGATTCTGAATTTTGAAAAATGCCATTTTATGGTTGACAATGGAATTGTCTTGGGTCATCTAGTCTCTAGGAAAGGAATTGAAGTAGACAAAGCTAAAAGTGAAGTTATTGCTTCTTTGCCTTATCCAACTAACTTGAAGGAACTTAGGTCATTCCTTGGACATGCTAGTTTTTATAAGAGATTTGTGAAAGATTTCAGTAAAATAGCAAATCCTCTGTCTAGGCTCATGCAAAAGGATATAGCATTTGTTTTTGATGATGCTTGTAAAAAGGCTTTTGATTCATCAAAGAGCATGCGTATTTCTCCACCTATATTTTTTGCACCTGATTGGAACCTGGATTTTGAACTTGCTTGTGATGTATCTCATACTTCCATTGGGGCTATGCTAGGTCAAAAAGTGAATAAGCTATCTCAAGTCATTGCATATGCATCCAAAACTCTTGACAATGCACAAATTAATTACACAAACACTGAAAAGGAACTCTATGCTATTGTATTTGCTTTAGACAAATTTTGACCTTACCTTCTTGCATCAAAAGTAGTTGTCTATATTGACCATGCTACTGTCAAGTTTTTGTTTAACAAGCCACACACTAAGCCTAGACTTTTAAGATGGATTTTGTTTCTCCAAGAGTTTGACATCGAGATCAAAGACCGAAGTGGTGTTGAAAACCATGTTGCAAATCATTTGAGTCAATTGCCAACAGGAACTAGGGGAGTTTCTGACCCTAATATGATTTGTGATGAATTTCTAACTGCTATCCTTTGTTCTGTAGCTTTTCATAACCTATGGTTTGCTAACATGGTCAATTTTCTTGCTACTGGTTTAATCCCTACTACATTGTTTCATTTCCAGACTTAGAAGCTCAAAAGTGAAGCCAAGTATTACATTTGAGAACTACCTCACTTATGGAGGATGTGCAATGACCAATTGATTAGGCGTTGTGTTCTAAATGAAGAAATTCAAGGTATCTTGGAGGCATGCCATTCTCATGCTTGTGGTGTCACATCTTACTATTATATTGACTTAGGCTCCTTTCAAAATCATTTTAGACCACATTGGATGGTCTTAGGCTCACTTTTTACCATAAAAACGCTAAATTTCGGATTTTTACTGTTCATCGGGTAAAAATCCAGTTTTTCTGGCCCAACTTCAAAAATTCATAACCTATTCTTCATAAATCCAATTGGGGTGGTTAAAAATTATACTTAAAGATCTTTAAGTCCTCTTTCAAGGAAAGATAATCTCATTGTTCAATTCCTTATGAGAAAGCATCAGGTTTTTGAGAAAAGCAACACTGTCCACTTGCCAAAAACCCTGATTCCCAGATTCTGACCATCAAATTTGAAAAATTATTATAAATCATATAATGGGCCATTTTTAATGTATTGGCTGTCAATTTTAAGCTCAAGACGTTATCTTTCCTCATACCAAATTTCATAATTAAACGTGTTCAGAAGCATAAACAAAAAGTCATGTGAACCAGTCAGTGTCAGTGTGCTTCCAGCACTGTTAGTTTAATATGTACATAACCAAATAAGCTCACGAATTTTTGTGGCTAAACCCCACAAATTAGCCTTCAATCTGTAGCTTCCCCTTGGAGGATTCAGGCCCTAAAATGTTACATTATTTTTGGGGGATGAGATTTTTGAAAATCCCAGTAGCAAATTAACCAACTATAGCACCAAGCAAGCATCATTATTATGCATGATCACATTAGCTACTATTGATGAACTAACATGCATATCATTTGGCAAACTCAATCATGCAAAGGCTAAAGCAAGATACTATAAAGAGCAGCCACATAACAATCAAGAGAGCTCAACCACAATAATAGCAATTAACCATACAACAATCAATAATGCTAGTTAGTGGTAGTAGCTAGGTTTAACTTGCTACCTTGATCCAAAGATTTGTGCTTTCTTTGATTCTCTTCTTTTTCTTCACAAAGGTCAAACCCTAGCATGATAATCCATAAAAAGGACAAGAATCATTATCCATTTCAACCAAAAGCAAGAACATAACTCAAAAATACTCTTGCTTCATAAAGGTTCCATCTTTGCTCTTTGCTTTTGAACTTGTTTTCCATAGGGTTTAAAAATCCTTTCTTGACTTATCCCCCCATGTTTTTCCATTTTAAACACCATGGAACCATCAAAACATTGAAAATCTCATCCTAGGGTCCATTTAGTGTCAAAACCGAAATGCTCCTTACAATACACAATAAAGAACACACTTCCAAAACACCCTAAAATCACTTGTAACCACTTAGATCTTTTATGTTTTGAAGTGTTTTACCATATTTGAGCAACATGACTCCTTCCCCTACACCATCATCATTTCGTCTAGCACCCAAAGAAGAGGAGAAACAAGATTTCCAACCATACAAAGCAAGAAAACAAGGCAAGGAACAACTTAGAACCAAAAACTAACCTTGAATCTCACTTGTGTGCTCTAAGATGCTATCTTTCTCCTTAGTTCTTCCTTGGTTCCACTTGAAACACTCTCTTTTCTCTCCTGGCTATGTCTTGCACGAAATGGGGGTCTGATTTTAGGGGAGGAAGTGCTCATTTAATGCTTCAAAATATCTCAACCACCATCATTAATGCTAATCCAAGTGTCACTACCCCCTTGGTTCCTTCTTTCTCATTCTTAATTAACTAAATCCAAATGAAATTAATTACCAAACGTCAAAATCCTCCCCAATTAGAAAATGACACTTGGCAATTTCAAATCCTCTCCATTAGGGGCTTGACACTTGGCTCAATGAGGATCATTCAAAATGCAAAGCTCTTTATCGGTGCACTTTGACTCCGGGTTTGAATCCTTTTCTATAATTACAGTATTCTAACCTCTGTAATTATTTTCTATCAGAGCCCTATTTTATTCTCCTCATTTTTATCTTTCTAAATTGCCCTCTTTTGTCTCGAAATTAATTTCCCCATAATTAACATAAAAGGAAAAATTAATTTCCTTTTCTTACGGATTTTTCCACTATTCAAAGAAATTAGGGAAAATCTTGGATACTTGAGGGTTTTCTTTTAATTCCATAATTTCTTAAAATTCCTTGAAATATCATAGAAATTTTCTTGAACCTTTATTCTCCTTAAAATATTTATTTGGAATTTTCCAAATAAAAGCCCTTAAATTAGGCTAAATCACCATTAAATTCCTTTGTAATTTCTCTAAGGGTAATTTGACCTTAAAACTAATTTTATAATCTCATATAATTCTCAAAGGATATTATCCTTATTTTTTCCTCAATTTCTATGACTTGAAATATTTTTCCCATAATTATTCTTGACCAATTTTCCTTAATCAGTCAAACTTTTCATAATTGGCTTGAAAAATCATAATAATTATTTTCCACTAAAATTCTTCTATTTCTCCTTATTATTTTTGACCCGCAATTATTTAGGAATATTCCTTATTTCGAATTACCATAATACTGGATGTGACATGTGGAGGCCATTTTAGTGCTAAGAAGACTTCAAGGAAGATTTTGGAATTTGGATTTTATTGGCCAACCCTCTTTAAGGATGCTTATGAGTTTTGTAAGAATTGTGACAAGTGCTAAAGGTTTGGAGGTAATACTAAAAGGAATGAGATGCCTCAATATCCTATTCTCTTTTGTGAAATCTTTGATTTATGGGTTATAGATTTCATGGGTCCATTTCCACCTTCTTCTGGAAATCATTATATTCTCGTGGCTGTGGATTATGTTTCAAGATGCATTGAGGCTATTCCCACAAAGAAAGATGAGGTAATCATGGTTTCAAGGTTCATAAAGTCAAATATCTTCACAAGGTTTGGAATCCCTAAAGCTATGATAAGTGAGTGTGGGACTCACTTTTGTAACAAGCTCTTGAATGGACTATTCTCTAAGTTTGGGGTTACTCACAAGATGTCCACAGCTTATCACCCCCAAACTAATGGTCAAATAGAGTTGTCCAATAGAGAAATCAAGCAAATCTTAGAGAAAATAGTCAAGCCATCAAGAAAGGATTGGAGTAACAAATTGGAAGAAGCTCTGGGGGCCTATAGTGCTGCATATAAGACACCTATAGGAATGTCACCCTATAGGGTAGTTTATGGAAAAGCTTGTCATCTCCTGGTTAAACTAGAGCATAAGGCCTACTGGGCAATTAAAGCATGTAATATGGATTTTGAAGTTGCTGTAATGGAAAGGGAATTGCAACTGCAAGAGCTAGAAGAAATTTGAATAAAGCATATGAGAGCTTTAGAGCTCATAAGGAGAAGACTAGAATCATTCATGACAAAGGAATTTTGAGGAAGCAATTTCATAAGGGTGATAAGGTTCTGTTATTCAAGGCTAAGTTCAAGTCTAAACATAAAAAATTGAAAACCAAGTAGGATGGGTTTTATCTAGTCACCAAAGTACACTCCTTTGGAATGGTTGAATTAATAGATGAAAAAAGTGGCCAAAGTCTAAAAGTTAATGGTCACTTACTCAAGTTGTATCATGAGAACTTCCATCTCCCATGAGGTTGCAGGTTGCTTTTTCCACCTTCTATTCTCATGTGCTTTTATCTGCATGTTTCAAATTATTTGGAGAATAAGTGTGGGGGAAATCCTTTTTTGTTAGTTTAGGAAAATGTTTGCTTGTTGTTAGTAGCAATCTCACCCAAGAGGGGGTGAACTGTGAGTAAAAAAAAATATTTGTGAAATTAAAACCAGACAATATCGGAAACAGAGAGTTAGAGTTAGGAGGGATTTCATCGCAGAGGGAAAGACACAAGATTTATACTGGTTCGGTCTTAACCACTTGACCTACGTCCAGTCCTCAGAACACCTCTGAGTATTTCACTATCTTCCAAGATTGATCGGGCTCTTGGTGCCTCAGTACAGTAATTGAATCACTCAATCACTCCCCCTTACTCCCGTAAGGATACAAACCCACTCAAGAGTCCACACTCTTGAGTATCACTCAGTAGTGATTAATAAAGGATATATATCGACTCTCTTACAGAGTGAATTTTAATGATGAATACTGACGCTCAGTAGTATTGAAGGAACAAAGTATTGAATGCTAGACTTAATAATCACAGAAAGTAGTTCCGGTATTCAATTCTCTCATTAATGCTTCTTCGCGCCTTTTATAGTTGAGGTCGTTAAGTAACCGTTAGACGGAAGAGCTTCTAGCTGTTGTGACTCCGTTTGTGTGTTTCGCCAGTTCCAACGGTTCCGCCATTAATGCGTCTGAGCTTCTGACACTGTAGGTTACAGGCTACATAATCCCGTTGAAGAGCCGTTGTGATTTCTCTTAGTAATCTGCATCCATATTTTAAACTTAAACAAGTAAGAGTCTTGCAGTGTAAGCTTTAATCATGACACAGGAAGAATGATTAATTGATTACTTAATGATTCTAGATGAAATGAATTATCTGTCAAAAGTGCAGAAAGACATTCTGGACATGGTTGATCGAAGTGGTGATCGATCACTGGTTAATAGATCAGTTTATCGAAAAACAAAGTGAGAATTTTTTGGATCAGTTGAAGAGGTTTATCGATCAGATGATGGAACAATGGTTTATCGATCAGGTGATCGATAAAATGCAACAGGAAATCTTAAGCTGATATGTAAACCAGAGTTCTTTTGAATACAAAATTTTTAGCAAAGAAGTCATGAAGATTATGCAAGCTAAAATAGTTTGGAAGTAAGTAGACAAGTGAGTAAGAGAGATGTTATAGCTCGCTGAAATTAAACTGACAGAAGTCAATGATCGATCAATTTATCGAGTAGAGGTTGATCGATCAATTTATCGATAATTTCAAGTGTTACAGAAATGAAGCTTTAGTGCATGTTGATCGAACACATTATCAATAAAATTGTGAACGATAATGTTATCGATAAAAGTCAAGTGTAAAACATTTAGTGAGAAAAAAAAGGATACCAAGAATTATCGAATAGGTGATCGATCAATACATGTTCGATCAGATTATCGATAAACAGTGAAGTGAAGAATTTGTTCTAAAGTTATTTATCGATCATGTTATCTGAAAAGGTGTTATGTAGGTGAGCTTAATTATCGATAAGGTTATCGATAATTTAGTTCTAGGAAAAACTAAGTAGAAGCAACTAGAATATAAATTATCGATCAAATTATCGATAACTTGGTGATCGATAAAGTTATCGATCAATAGTCTATAATCAGTACCATTTATTGATGTCATTATCGATAACTTATTTATCGATCACTTGATCGATAAAATCAGTTCAGATTCACTTCTTTTTATCTGTCACCTGTTCGATCATCTTGGATTATTGATCAATCTATCGATAATCGACAGTTACCTTATATGACTTTTATATTAGCGATAATCGATCATTTTATCGATCATTGAATTATCGAACAAATCATCGATTAAAATACTTAACATTAAACTGATTTATACTGAAGAGTTATCTGACAGCTTATCGATAATCATTTGATCGATCAGATGATTGATCAACACACTTAACCAATTTAATCTAACTTTGTTATCATCAAAACCATAATCCTAACACTTGTTTTCTTTCTTTTAATTGGTTTTCCCTGTTTACATGGCTCATTGGTTTTATATTGAGGACAATACTATGTCTAAGTGTGGGGGAGATAAGTATTTGCTAATGTTCTTAGTTAGATGATGATTGTATCGATATTTGAGTTGTGATTGAAGTAATTGAGCCATGTTTTGTAGCTGAGCATGTTATTTAATTCAAAGGCTTTTGTTTCTTAATGATGCATTGCATGTTCCTATGATTTAAAGCTGCATTTGTTAGGATTTGAATGATAATTTTTGTTGGAAAATTTATTCTGTGAAGCGTCGCGGCCCTCTGAGTAATCTGCTGCAGTGCTTGATGAAAGTTCAATTCTGTAAAAACCGCCACAGCCTATTATGAGATGCACCGCAGTGCCTGCTCCTGAACAAGCGTAAATACCTCCTTTCTGAAATGTCCTACCTTTAACCCCTCAGAGCACGCATTCGTAAGCATTATGGTGCAAGCAGATTATAACACAAGCCCGTGGATTTCAAATTCCAACATAACTACTTGGGTTACTATTCACTGTTTAATTTCCAGATTACAGGTCTGACTTCAAAAATTCATAACTAATTCCATAAAAATCGTATTGAGGTGATCTAAAATTCTACTGAAAGCTACTTTGATTCTATTTAAGGGAAAAATATCCAATGGGACTTATCCTTACCCAATTCGTACAGTTAAATCAATAGATATTACTATTCATTTCAAAAATCTGAAACTTCCATATTCTGTGCTTCAACTTTGAAAATTCGTATCTCCTTGTGTACACATCCAATTGAGATGATCTACCTCTCATTTTAAAGATTGGGATGTGTACTATAAGTCTACTGAATCTTGTGACTTAAATCATTCATTTGATAGGTCAAACTAGAGCTACAAACTCACTGCTCCAAGACCTACGTTTTATCCCTTAACATCTCTTTACTTTAATTGTTTTTATTTCTTTGGCATACATAACATGGGTTTACTCTTTCCCATTCATGCTCATACATTTATATACATTCCATAAGTATTATAATTAAATACATGGCATCATATGCATCCATAACATAAATTACATAATAAGAGAATTACACAATGAATAATAATATCATTCATTGACATCAATAATTCTCCACTTTCTTCTCCTTGCTTCTCATGCCATTATTGCCTATTGATGATTGACCTATATGGTTGGTTAGGGAGGGGTGAGATTCAAGGGAATCTTAGTAGCAAACAATACCACATAATCATGCTAGATGGATGCTAATGCACTACACGTAACTTGTTTATTCTCTTGTTAATTAGTGACATATTAGCATGCTCAAAGCTAACTTCTTGATGCATGGCCATGGAGACATAATCTACTCATCATGAATAGCAATTACAGCAGCTAAAACATGTCACAATAACATTCAATAACATGTACACGGCAACACACAAGCTTACAACATCAAGCAATGACAATAGGTAAATTCACTACGTTGCATCTCAAGCTTTCCTCTTGCTTTTCCTTTGACTCCCTTGACTTTCCAATCATCTGGGCATTTGGTTAACATCACCAAACATCCTCTTGGATGTTCCAAAGGTCCTAAATATAACCATAATGATCATACAATCCATTAGGACCACTAGATTATATAAAGTTCAAGACTATCTCTCTTGAACCTCAACCCTTTCTCTTAGTCTTAGGGTTTTCTTTCTAGCTTTTCTAACATAAATCTCATCATTTCCCATCCTTATGATCCATTTCTTGTCAATTAAGACTACTTTAGATGGCCTTAGATTCAAGAATATCAAATCTAGAAATTATGCTTCGCGGGTACTGTTCACGCAAAAATTCCAGAATTCTTGCTCAACTCTGAAAATTCATAATTAATTTTAGAAAAATAAAAATTGAGTGGTTCTAAGTCTTACTGAAAGCTCCTTAAGTTAAATTTAAAGTAAAAAATAGTTTCAGGAACCAATTCTACACCGAACAGTACCGGAATTGTATGGAACTCGAAACTCTTCCAAAAGTTCAACACTGTTTCCAGATTTCAAACCCTAACTTTGAAAAATCACCATAAATCGTACACATATCCAAATGAAGTGTTCTACCCATGGATTTAAAGCTCAGAGAGTGTACTTTAACCATGAAAAATATCAGAATCAGATATGAACAGTAACTAATTCGAAATAGGCATCAAATTAGATGCTACAGCCACCACATACCTTGATCTTGAAGCTTGAACTTAGGTAGACTTTCTCTCACTAGAAATAGCTCTTTCTCTCTCTAGATGCAAGAGTGGCAGAGTTTCCCCTATAGATCCTTGCTTGGCTGAAATATGAAGAGGAGGGAATGTCTATTTATAGCCAAAAATTTAGCTTGAATGGACCAAAATACCCTTGGTGGCTAATAGAAAGGATAAGGGCAATCTTGGAACTTCAAGTTGACTTTTTCATCATCATTGCATCATCTTCTTGCATCATGCTTACCTCAGCCTTCTAGAAGATGCCAAGTGTCATAAAAGTGGTGGAGGAGAAGGGAGATTAGATCCTAGCCGTTAGATCAAACTTGTTTCCTAAGTTTCCTCCGAATTTACTTGGCCCACATTTCTCCGGCTTTCTTTATGGCCTTTCGGAGCTCAGAAAATTCTTCTGTTTGTTCCATAAATTCCTTTTAGTTCTAGAGAATACCTATGAATTTTCTTAGGCCACAACACTCCCTTTAAGCCTTGCATAAAATTCATTTACCAAAATACCCTTTTATCGGCAAAACCGGCTCTTTAATTTATTAAAGCCACTCCACTGGCCTTTTGGTTGCAGGACTAATTTTATAAATTAGTATAACCTTTCAACCATTTAACCTCATTTTTGTATATATTTTTGAGATTTCTTGCTATTTTAAATAATTACCTCAAATGGTATACTTTTTACTGGTAATAACCTCATAAATTCCATTGAAGCTACCTAAGGGGTATTTTCATCTTTTCTCTTCACAGAAGAGTCTTAGAATATTATTTCCCATTTTTTAGGATTTTCTTGAAATTCTCTGCATACTCTTCCATTTTTACCCCTGTTGGTCATAACTTTCTGAATTTACAGTTTAGTCCCTTCTTGGACTTAGCTTCATATAATCCTCTCTTTGAGGCTTCTAGCTTAACCTTTGGCCTATATCTAGTCTCTTTTCTCTCTCTGGGTTTTCAAGACTTTACTGGAGCCTCTAACTTTTATTACACTTTAGCCCCTTAAAACTTTTACTTTGCAATTTAGTCCCTGAAACTGCTTTGCCTTCCTTTCTCATCTTTGAGACTTCTGCTCAAAAAGGGTCTAGTAGCCTATCCAATTCAGACTATTTCTAGTACTTCTAGGCCCAAAAGTCTGGATGTTACACTTTCTAACGTTTAATGCTGCCAAGTATTTGTTCTGTACTGGTTTTGAATATCTTAGGGAGAGGGAATTGGATTTGTTCACCTAACACTGTCATTTGTTCAAAAACCTTTTTAAAAATCAATTCTTAACTCATGATGCATTCATACAAACTGGAAATCCATTTTGCAATCATGTCAGAATCTATGCTTGGTTGATATTATTCTTGTTACAAACCTCTTCCATGGGACTAACTTTGATGGCAATTAAGTTAGTGACTAGATATGGTTCAATTAAAGCAAGTGGATGAGAGATAACCCACATGGAAGAATATTAAGCCTGTATGTTCAAAATTTGTGTGCATACTCTCTAGTAGTATGCTCCTCTAAAACTTGTCCTAATTCTTCGTTGAGACTGCATTTTGATATGAGCAAGATGTAAATGGTAGAGGCATTTTATTCTAAACCCATTCTAACCCAAACACAAATCTTTTCACATTTAACATTTGTTTACCCCTTGAGCTTTCATTTTCATTTCACTCATTTCTTTTTAACAAGTGTTTTGCATGAGTTACACTTGGTTTTTCACTCTCAAAAGTATATCATTAATGTCTATATCCTTATCTTTTTGGGTTTGAATGCCAACATAAAAAAAAAAGAGGATACAAAAGAAGAAAAAGAAGTGGAAAAAGGTAATGAAGAGAAGAAAATACATAGAAAAAACCAAAGAAAGGAAGTCATAGAAAAAGAAAATAAGTCGCAACAAAAAAATAAAATTTGAAATAAGGCATTCTATGGTAGTGTGAAGAACAAGGATTTTTATTGCAAAAGTTTAAATCTCCACATTAGTGTCTTCTCATGATTATACTATAGCTCACTTTGAGTTAATACTTTGCTACTCATGGATTTCACTTGTTAGTTCATTCACTCTATCTTAGCCTTTTCCAACATTACAACCTTAAGAAAGACTTCTTGATGCATTGAACTCATATGGTACAGTAGTGGAGATGTTGAGAATTTTGACAAGCCTATGGTAGGTGTCACACCTTACTATTATATTGACTTAGGTTCCTTTCAAAATCATTTTAGACCACATTGGATGGTCTTGGGCTCACTTTTTACCATAAAAATGCTAAATTTCGGATTTTTACTATTCATCGGGTAAAAATTTAGTTTTTATGGCCCAACTTCAAAAATTCATAACGTATTCTACAAAAATCCAATTGGGGTGGTTCAAAATTTTACTTAAAGCTCTTTAAGTCCTCTTTCAAGGAAAAATAATCTCATTGTCCAATTCCTTATGAGAAAGTGTCAGGTTTTTGAGAAAAGCAACACTGACCATTTGCCAAAAACCCTGATTCCTAGATTCTGACCATTAACTTTGAAAAATCATTATAAATCGTATACTGGGCCATTTTTAAAATTAGCTATAAATTTGAAGCTCATGACGTTATCTTTTATCATGCCAAATTTCATGACTAAACGTGTTCGGGAGCATAATCAAAAAGTCATGTGAACCAGTCAGTAACAGTGTGCTTCCAGCACTGTTAGTTTAATATTTACATAACCAAAATGAGCTCACAAATTTTTGTGGCTAAACCCCACAAATTAGCCTTCAATCTGCAGCTTTCCCTTGGAGGATTTAGGCCCTAAAATGTTACATTATTTTTGGGGGATGAGATTTTTGAAAATCCCAATAGCAAATTAACCAACTATAGCACCAAGCAAGCATCATTATTATGCATAATCATATTAGCTACTATTGGTGAACTAACATGCTTATCATTTGGCAAACTCAAACATGCAAAGGCCAAAGCAAGATACTACATAAAGCAGCCACATAACAATCAAGAAAGCTCAATCACAATAATAGCAATTAACCATACAATAATCAATAATGCTAGTTAGTGGTAGTAGCTAGGTTTAACTTACTACCTTGATCCAAAGATTTGTTCTTTCTTTGATTCTCTTCTTTTTCTTCACAAAGGTCAAACCCTAGCATGATAATCCATAAAAAGGGCAACAAGAATCATTATCCATTTCAACCAAAAGCAAGAACATAACTCAAAAATACTCTTGCTTCATAAAGGTTCCATCTTTGCTCTTTGCTTTTGAACTTGTTTTCCATAGGGTTTAAAAATCCTTTCTTGCCTTATCCCCACATGTTTTTCCATTTTAAACACCATGGAACCATCAAAACATTGAAAATCTCATCCTAGGGTCCATTTAGTGTCAAAACCGAAATGCTCCTGACAAAACACAATAAAGAACACACTTCCAAAACACCCTAAAATCACTTGTAACCACTTGGATCTTTTATGTTTTGAAGTGTTTTACCATATTTGAGCAACATGACTCCTTCCCCTACACCATCATCATTTCATCCAGCACCCAAAGAAGAGGAGAAACAAGATTTCTAACCATACAAAGTAAGAAAACAAGGCAAGGAACAACTTAGAACCAAAAACTAACCTTGAATCTCACTTGTGTGCTCCAAGATGCTATCTTTCTCCTTAGTTCTTCCTTGGTTCCACTTGAAACACTCTCTTTTCTCTCTTGGCTATGGCTTGCACGAAATGGAGGTATGATTTTAGGGGAGGAAGTCCTCATTTAATGCTTCAAAATATTTCAACCACCACCATTAGTGCTAATCCAAGTGTCACTACCCCCTTGGTTCCTTCTTTCTCTTTCTTAATTAACTAAATCCAAATGAAATTAATTACCAAAAGTCAAAATCCTCTCCATTTAGAAAATGACACTTGGCAATTTCAAATCCTCTCCATTAAGGGCTTGACACTTGGCTCAATAAGGATCATTCAAAATGCAAAGCTCTTTATCGGTGCACTTTGACTCCGGGTTTGAATCCTTTTCTATAATTATAGTATTCTAACCTCTGTAATTATTTTCTATCAGAGCCCTATTTTATTCTCCTCATTTTTATCTTTCTAAATTGCCCTCTTTTGTCTCGAAATTAATTTCCCCATAATTAACATAAAAGGAAAAATTAATTTCCTTTTCTTATGGATTTTTCCACTTTTCAAAGAAATTAGGGAAAATCTTGGGTACTTGAGGGTTTTCTTTTAATTCCATAATTTCTTAAAATTCCTTGAGATATCATAGGAATTTTCTTGAACCTTTATTCTCCTTAAAATATTTATTTGGAATTTTCCAAATAAAAGCCCTTAAATTAGGCTAAATCACCCTTAAATTCCTTTGTAATTTCTCTAAGGGTAATTTGACCTTAAAACTAATTTTATAATCTCATATAATTCTCAAAGGATATTATCCTTATTTTTCCCTCAATTTCTATGACTTGGAATATTTTTCCCATAATTATTCTTGACCAATTTTCCTTAATTAGTCAAACTTTTCATAATTGGCTTGAAAAATCATAATAATTATTTTCCACCAAAATTCTTCTATTTCTCCTTATTATTTTTGACCCTCAATTATTTAGGAATATTTCTTATTTTGAATTACCATAATACTGGATGTGACAGTAGGACATAGACTAGTAGGGAGGAGAGAAAATCGACTCCTTGGTGAGTAGAGAGAAACACTTTAATTTGAGAGTCTCTCATTTCACTTGTAATGATTGAGCTATGTTTAGCATTAATTTTCTTGTCATTGATTGAAGGTTTTGTGGATTGGCCTGCTCAAAGGATAATACAATTAATGCATGGATTTTGATTCTGACACTACTGCAATGAAGTCTTTTTACTTCTGTTTTGGGGGGGACATGAAAAGAAGGGACATAAAAAGTACCCCACTTTTTACTTTTGTTTTGAACAAAGGAGAATAATGGTATTATTTATGTCTATTTTGAACAGAAGTAAAAAAATCACTTTTTTACTTTTGTTTTTCCAAAATAGAAGTAAATTTACTCCTGTTTTTCCCAAAACAAATGTAAATTTATGTCTATTTTGGAGAAAACAGAAGTAAATTTATGTCCATTTTGATGTAAAATGGAAGTAAAAAATGTGAATTTTTACTTCTCTTTTGAAAAACAAAAGTAAAAAGATTTCCCATTTACTACTGTTTTCCTAAAACAGATGTGAATGTGCTCTTTTTCTTTAAAAAAAAAAAATTCACTTCCTAAATACCACTTCCTCTACAGCCACAATCGCAATAATAGCCACTTTCCAGCAAGTTGAACTAGTATGAACCAATCAATATTTTCAGCTAAGAGATATCAAGCTCATAATTTCATCAATATATTGACACATTAACTAACTAGTCAAAAAGAAGAACAAATTGCAAAAGTCAAAATTGATAACCTATTATCTCTAAACATAAACTTGATCAATCCCTAAACCCTTATTCTTGAAGCAGTTGATGTGCCAAAAGGTCTCAGATGAAGTCAATATCATTAACAGTATATGAGCAGTCATTATCAAAAATCTTTAAATTGACAAATGAACAAATTTAAACATATAAAGAAAATAAAATAAGTAACAATTCAAATTAAAAATTCAACAACTATTACAAAGCTAAAATTATATTTACTTACCTCATCAAATTTTGTAGTACATCCACTCTCAATAATTTTAAACATGTAACGGATAATGTAATATTCATGCTCTGTTAACCTTCGTTGCTTAGCACACTGCAAATCACAAGGAAATGATAATGCAAATTCATATATAAAATAATTGTCATCAATGAAAGAACTTTAATTCAAAGTACTCACGCTGGGATAGATTTAAGTTGTTGGGCTATTTTTGCCAGAACGCTTCCTACTGGTTATATAATAAGTCTTTAAAGCCCTATAAGCAAATGAAAGCACAAGTTAAATAATTTATAGTGAAAAAAAATATTGATCTACATTAAGGTATTTACGTGTTGAAATCACCCCTCATCTCAGTGCTTAGATGACGACCTAAGGGATCAAACTAGTAGATGACATTGTCGATGGGATAAGAAACGCACAAACTCCAATGATGACTGCATCATAGAGTAAGATTTATACATTATTGGATATCACAATAATTCTTAGTAATTTAAGTATGTATAAATAAATATAATTAAGCTACTTGCCCTTCAATAATTGGTGCCAAATAACAAGGTAATTTAGTGTCTCTAATCGTATTGCCCACATATCTAATTCTCCTATCTAGTGGGTTGTACTTCTTCTAGACACTTGTAGGGCATAATTATCTATACAAATTTCTATTCTCCATTGATGACATACATTTGTTATGGAAGAAGCTATCATTGAATTGAAATAAGGTAATTATTAGTATGTGCAAAGTAAGAAATTATAAGTTTAAGTTAGAAATGAAAAAATAAACTTACATGATTGCTAATTGAACTCATGCTATGTCCAACTCTTTTAAAGATAAGAGGTCCCTGATATCTTTGTTGTCAAGTCCAAAGAAGTATGATTTTTCTTCACCCACAATCCCTACAGGCATCTTTATGTTGACCTTGTTAATTGTTTTATATTCCTCGTATAATTGTACCAAGTAGGGATATCTATTAACATCTTTTTAGTCCTAATGAAACATCAAATAAACATAATAAGTATTATAAGTATTATGTTAAAAAAAATTCACACAATATAGCATGACATTTTCTTATCATCACAGGTATTATCTCCTCATCAACAAGGTGTCTAGGCCAAAGAATGAAAGTTCTAATTGCCTGACCTAATTTCACAACTTCAGCAGTTAGGAATGGCATATCCGCACCTGCCTCTCCCTCTCGAACAGACGTAACTGTAACCCTCACTTGGTCCTCATGGATTTATTGGTGATAGATTGTGCTCCCTTGATTGTAGAGGAGAGCGTCAGCAACAACACGCATCCTTGGGACCTCTAAACAAAGACAACAAGGTTGTCCAACATCTAGCGTGAGACTACTAGGATCATGCTCTCCCAATGCCCTCAGTGGATTACAACTATCTTTAGTGCTAGGAAAGGCGGGGGAATCCTAAATGAGAGAAATGCAAGTATTAAATTAAATAAGAAAAACATTAGGAAAACTCAATATCAATTTAAGTGAAATTGATTACAAACCTGAGGTGTGCATTGTTGTTGAACTATCCTAGTTTGCATGCTAGAGACCATAGATTTCATCTCATCATGAAGCTCAGCCATAAGCTCTTGTCGAAGTGACTGGCGTAGCTGGGCCTCAATCTTGACATCTAGTGTCACATCCAGTAATATGACATTTAGGAATAGGGATATTCCTAAATATTTAAAGGGCAAAAAGGATAAGGAGAAATGAAAGATTTATGGTGGAAAATAATTATTATAATTTTCTAAGTCGATTATGAAAAGTTTGACTAATTAAGGAAAATTGGTCAAGAATAATTGTGGAAAAATATTTTCAAACCTTAGAAAATTAAGGAAAAATAAGGACAATGTTCCTTGAGAATTATATGGGATTATAAAATTGGTTTTATGACCAAATTGCCCTTAGAGAAATTACAAAGGAATTTAAGGGTGATTTAAGTTATTTTAAGGCTTTTTAGAGCTCTAAAAATTATTCTATCTACTCTAAAATTCCTTTTACCTTTATAGAAAATCTATGAATTTCCTCAAGCCATGACTCATCCTATAGGCCCTACTTAAAAATCATTCTTTAAAATGCCTTTTTATCAACATAGTCAGCTTTATATTTTATTAAAGCCATTCCATTAGCCTTTTAGGAGCAAGACTAATTTTATAAACTAGTATAACCTTTTAACTATCTAACCTCATTCTTGCATATATTTTTAAGGTCTCTTGCTATCTCAAATAATTACCTCAAATGGTATGCTTTTTACCGGTTATAATCTTATAAATTCCATTTAAGTTGCCTTAAGGGTATTTTTGTCATTTTTTTGCACAAAAGAGTCCTAAGATTTTATTTCCTATTTTTTTGGGTTTTTTGGGAATTTTTGTGTACTTTTCATTTTTACCCCTACTGGCCATAATTTTTTGAAGTTACAATTTAGTCCTTGCTTTGACTTAACCTCACAAAGTATCTCTTTAAGACTTCTAACTTAATTTTTGGCCAGCATCTAGCCTCTTTTCTTTTTCTGGGCACTTGAGATTCTCCTGGAACCTCAACATCACTTACACCATTACCCCCTAGTGTCACATCCAGTAATATGACATTTAGGAATAGGGATATTCCTAAATATTTAAAGGGCAAAAAGGATAAGGAGAAATGGAAGATTTATGGTGGAAAATAATTATTATAATTTTTCAAGTCGATTATGGAATTAAAAGAAGACCGTCAAGTATCCAAGATTTTTCCCAATTCCTTTAAAAAGTGAAAAAATCACTAAAGAGAAGGAAATTAGTTTTTCCTTTTATTTAATTATTGGGAAATTAAATTTGAGACAAAGAGGGCAATTTGAAAAGATAAAAATGAGGAGAATAATTTATGGATCTGACAGAAAATAATTACAGAGGCTAGAGCACTGTAATTATAGAAAAGAAGTTAAACCCAGAGTAAAAGTGCACCGATAAAGTAAAGACTAAAGTCTTGCACTTTACTTGGCCCACAAGTTGCCACTTGTCAAGCCACCAATGGAGAGGATTTGAAGTTGCCAAATGTCTAGCCTTGATTGGAGAGGATCTTGACTTTTGAAATTAATTTCAATTGGCATTAAATTAATTAGGAGAGAGGTTATAAGATAGGGAGATGACACTTGGCAAATCATTAATGTTGGTTGGTGAGATATTTTTGGCCTTAATCAACACACTCCTCCCCTCATTTTCATATCACTATTCGGCCAAGGAAGAAAGAAGAGAGAAAAAAGAGAGTTTGAAGTGGAAACAAGAAGAAATCAACCACTTTGGATCAAGTAAGCTTGGAGTTAAGGTTAGTAGATGATTCTATGTCATTCCTTGCTTGATTCTCTTGAGTTTGATGGCTGAAAATTCTGGTTTTCCTCTTTGTTTAGTGCTGGCCGAATTGGTTAATGTTAGGGGAGGGAAGTTTTGTTGCAAAACATAGTTAGAACACTATGATTTAAGATGGTTTCAAGTGATTGGATGTTGATTTGAAGAGATTTCTTTGATGCTTCTCAAATGGTACTATTCAGCCAAGACCAAAAATGAACCTTAGGATTTGTTTTTCAAAGTTTTAAGGCTTCCATTGTGTTTAAAATGAAAAATAGTGTAGGGTAAACCTAAAGAACAAGTGTTGGAAGCCATAAAATCAAAGTTGTAATTTTTGAAAAATGAACCATAGTGGTTCGACCAAGCTGAAACTGGAAGAGGAAGTTTTATTTTCTTAAATCTAAGTAGATATTTGGAATCTACATGAGAAATTATATAGGAATGAGTCAAGAGGGAATTTTTAGTGTTAAGGAAATAAACTCTAAAAATTCAAGAACAAAGATGGAAGCTTTAAGGGGTTTAGGAGTTACTTGAATTATGTTATTAATTTTATATGGAATGGTTGGTAACCTTGCTACCCACATAAACTCCTGATTAATCATTTGCTAAAATATTAGATGATTTAAAACATTTTTTTAAGTATCAAACATGTTTAGATGGAGTAACAAAAGATTTAAACTTAATTTCAAACCTGTAACTTCCCAAATTTTGGGTTTACAAGTACCATAATTAGCCTAAAATGGGCAAGCTATTAGACTGTCATTAGCAAGACCTCTAGAAATTCTGTGGAAGGATGAGAGGATTTCTAAGGATCAAATTGCAAAGTAAGATTTTTCTAGAACCGCCAGGAGGTCAAGTTAGAGACTCTGATGAACTCTCAAGGGCTCAAGTATAAGAATTGAAGATGATTAAGGGCCGAAGGTTATGTGGGCAATTTCAGTGAGATGATTCTTAAGGCTAAACCTAAGCAGGGATCTAATTATAAATTTAAAAAGTTTCAAGCCGAAAAGCGCAATAATGGAAAGAATGCTCTAAAATTCTAAAAAAATCCCAAAAAATTCTAGAAAAATGGAAAATGGGGTTTTTAAGGCCCGTATAGGGCTGAAAGTGATGAAAATACCCCTGAAGCAAATTGATGAAATTCACAGGGTTTTGGCTAATTTTGAATATTAACCAAAATTGAATTATTTAAAATATAAGAAGGCCTAAGATAAGTGGAGAAAAATGGAAAATAAATACTTGAGAAATTATCATAGGTTTTAAAATAATTTCGTCCCCATAAAGCAAAGAGGTTAGTTTTAATAGAATTTAAAGCTTATTTATACATTATGTGGGGTAGGTCAAAATAAACCATTTATGGGTTGACTTTTGACCTGAGAAAAAGTAGAGAAATATCTTGTAATGAAAAGATAGTATTGGTACCCAGAGACATTCTCAGAGTCATAGACTGGTAGAAAGAATTCGATTAAATTTACTCTGAAATAAATATTGTTAAATGTTTTAATGCAAGAACAAAGAAATAGCATCACTCCCTCCTTAGGCATGCTATATAATATCACGTGATGTTAATTGTGATGGAAAAATAGCACCATACCATATCCTAGGGTTGCTGGGTAAGTCAAGACCCGAAAAAGTACTCGATATGACGTAAAATCATAAAAAGGTGCGATAGAGCATGAATTTCTCCCTATTTTTGTCCCTATTTAAGGTAAATTTGATGAGGGGATATGAAGGGAATAATATATTTTGTTAAGGGTTAAGTTTGGAATAGTAGAATTATGTAATCAAAAATTATGTTTTTACACATGTGTGATAGGTGGCATGTGATTTGTCCCATTAGATGACATTTCTATTAAATAAAAGGGACACCTAAGACGATTTAGGTGGCAAGAATCAAGAAGCTAAGGGACACATAGCCAAAGAAATTAAATGAATAGCTAAGATCAAGCCACACATATATAAGATCAAGGGCTAGGATTTAAGCAAATTTTTATAAATACCACTCCCTCCCATTCTATGAAAAGTTTCGGCCAAGATAAGAGAAAAGAAGGGGAGAGACCAAAAGTTGAAGAGGAAGAAGGAGAAGAGAAAGAGCAAGGAAAACCATGCTAGATCAAGCTCCAAGATAGTATATGTCTATGGTTTTTGATGTAGTTTATCTTGCTACTTGTCTTATTGAGTTTGATTATAGGTTTTATTGGATTTTGAGAGCTTGAGACCTTAAGGGGACATGCTGCATGAAATTTATAAGTTAAGGGGAGGATGAAATTGATGTTAGAATATTGTTTAAAAGCATAAAAGGAACAAGAATCAAGTGGTTTTATGATGAGTTTGCAAGAAAACCAACTTCTCCCTTACCTTTAAACAATTACGGCTAGACTTAGGGTTCATGATAGGGTTTTGTTTTGATGATTTTAATGCTGCCAACGCATTTAGAATGAAAAATTGTTTGGGGCCAAAGGTGAGAAAACAATTTTTGAAGCATTAGAGTTGAAAATGAAATTTTGAACCTTAAAACCCTATGTGCTCGGCCAAAGCTGGTTCTAGGAGAAAGAGTTGGATTTTGATAATTTTAAGCTTAAAAATAAATTTTACATGCAAAATTATGAAGGAATAGGATGTGGGATTAATTTTACAAAGGTTAGAAACTAAGCTCAAATGTTAGGAGTTAATATACACTACTAGAAAAAAGACTTTTAACATCGCCGAATAACGGTGGTTAATTAGAAAAACAATGTGGAAAAGAAGACAGTGGCATTTTTATAAACAAGTTGCGTTACTTTTGATTTTCCATGGCGGTTATTAAGCTTAAATAACCGCTGTTAAAAATACTTCCTACAGCGCTTTTCTTAATAACCGCTGTGGAAAGTTTTAAAATAACCCTACCGTGGGCTCATTTTCTTCCATTTTCACAGTTTCGCTTCAATACGCTGTGGTCCCCATCTGTCCTACCACCAAAGGACTTCCATTACCGGCCATTCCCCCCACTTTCCCATTATTTAAACTCCTCTATTTAGCTTGTGGTGTCTTGCCGCCATCTGCCGCCGCCCACCACCGTTTGAACGCCCCTCTTTTCTTATTTGAATCGTCTCTACTTTGTGAGTATCCTCTTCTTTCATTCTTTTCAATTTTTCTTGGTTTCTTGAATGTTTTGACCATAAAAATCTGTTGTCTTTCAAATGGTTTGTTAATTTTACATTGTGGTTGGCTTGTATTGTTGATTTTGCGTTTTTTATGTGCTTGACATGTTGATTGGTGGGCATTTGATGTGAGAAAACCTCAATTCCTTCCTATATACTATATTAGAAACATGTTTAAATGTTTGAAGTTATTAGTTTTGAAGTTTTTGATTTTTTTTATAATTTTTTGATATTTATTTCGAATTTTTGGTATTTTTTGTAATAAATTTGAGAATTTAGTAATAAATAATCTGATTGGTATTTTGTGAATTTTTTTTTGTTATGAACTTTGATTGATGGTAAAGTGTTGTTTAAAATTTCATTGCAAATGGATATCATTTGTGTTCCCGTTTTGGATTCAGAAGTTTTAGTATTATGAATCTTTATTCATTGAGTTGGTTTGAAATTGAATTTTTATTTTTGTTTTATTTGTTATATTTCTTCAAATTTATCATGTTGAAATATGTTATGGAGAATAGTTTTAATGTTGATTAAAATAATTTTTGTTTAACTATTTCACGAAACTTATATATGTTTGTTTGATTTTTTATTTTTATTAACATTTTCGCTCATTCACTATATACACTGATTTTTAAGAAATTACTTAATCTAATTTTTAAAAATAATTATATATTTTATTTTCTTATTATAATATATTTAATAAGATAAATAGGGGTTGAGAAAATTTTATTTTTGATTAAAAATTTTGAGTGCGTTTTGTTTCTAATTTGGTGTTTGTATATTTAATTGTTTATTTTTGGTCCTTTTAAATAATTACAATTTTTAAGATTCTTTATGATTAAGTATAACTTTTTCTTGGTCTTTCACTCTAACTTTTCCTTTGTTATATATTTAAGGGGAAATTTTGTCAAATTTTTTATTTTTTTAAAAAAGAGACATTCCCTTTAATTTGTAATTAAGTGTTAGTCAATTTAAATTTATTGACTAACATTTAATGATTTTATTATTTCAATATTTGAATTAAGGAATTAGAATTGAGCTTGACAACTATGTTCATTGACTCTGTAAAACAATGGATCGTAGTTGGATGAAAGCTAAGAGAATTAGCAAAGAACATGAGGATGGGGTTGAAAGGTTTCTTGAGTTTGCTCAGAGAAATGCCCCTAGTAAAAGAGATGGATTGTACTATTATCCATGTCAAAAGCTTAAACAATAGTCGACGAAGTATTTCTGAGATAAAAGAGCATCTTAATTGTGATGGGATAAATTTGAGGTATACAAACTGGATATGGCATGGAGAAATTTGAAAGACTACACTGTCTACAAAAGAGAAGGTTGTAAATGAAGACTTTGGTGATAGAATTTCAGATGTTTCGTGACATAAGGTCTGAATCCTCTATACAATTCTCTCCCACTTTTGAAACTTTGTGTAGTGATGCAGAGATGCCTTTATACCCAGGGTGTAAAGATGATTACACAAGGTTGACAACTGTGTTGAACTTGATGAACTTGAAGGCAAGAAATAGTTGGACCAATGCTAGTTTCACAGAATTGCTTGAACTATTGAGTGATATTCTTCCAAAAGGGAATTCACTTCCAAAACCCAAGACAATAAGAGTACTATGCAGAATAGTGGGGTGATGGTAGTAGCGGAAGCTATGCATTTTGCTAGTTCTAAAGATAGAAACCCAACATTAGCGGCAATGTCCTATTATGGAATAATAGAAGAGTATGGGAGGTTAGTTATACCAAGTTTAAAGTTCCCGTCTTCAAATGTAAGTAGGTTAATAGTAATGCTATGCAAGTGGATGAAGAATTTAGATTTGTTTCGGTCGATCTTGAGAGGTTTAGATATGGAGATGAGCCATTTATTTTGGCAAGTCAAGTGAAACAAGTGTTTTTCATTCCTGATCTAGCAAAAAAGAAATTGTCTATCATGCTTCAAGGTAAGAGGCAAGGAGTTAGTGGAGATGATGGTGACTTAAAGTTTAATCTAGATGAAACCCCGCCTTTCACAGCTACTCAACCTAAAACAGTTGAATTGGATTTGGTAGATGATGACTATGCTGTTAGAGATGATCATTGTGAAGGAATTTAGGAGGATAATCGTTGTAAGGCTTAATGAATTATTTGATTTTTTTTTGTTAAATATACTTAATAATGTTTTATATTAACTTGATATTTCTTATTTTTAAATTTATTAATTTATTGTTCTTTGAACAGGAAATGGACGGATCCAGTCAATAGGGTTCTGGTGATGACAGCTCTTTTACTAGCCAGAGAAAGGGTAGAGGGCCAACCTGTATGAGGCATTTGGCTTTACGTGATGAGACCACACAGCCTATGAGGACTACAGTGGAGTTTAATGATGATTTGAAGCCTATAGGAAAGACTGGGGCTCAATTTACTAGTTATGTGGGTTATGTCACACGCAGTAATATTAGGATTGACATTCCTAGCTGGAAGAAGATGGACAAAGATTTAAAGCAAAACATTTGGGAGGATATTTTGGTACATTATGAATTGTTTTCTCTATTTTTTTAATTATAATTGCTTATTTACTTTATAACTTTATGCTATTATATTGCAGCTGACATTTGATATCCCCGCTACTGAGGAAATGAGAGACAGTTTGTTTAAGCAACTTGATGAATGGTGGAGGGATTTTAAAGCCACTCTTAGAAAACATTATATTCGTAGAAAAAGAAAGGGTGAGTATCCTAAGGAATGATACCCGTTTATTAGTGACGAGGCATGGGAGAGTTTATTGAAGCAACATGAAGACCTTGTATTTCAGGTTTGGTTTCTTCAAACTTAGTTTTTAATCAGTTTACATTTTATTTAACTAAACTAACTTTGTTGAATTTGTTTTATTGTCATAGACATTGAGTTAAAAGAACAAACAAATATTTGAGCAGAATGTGTACCCACATACTATGTCTTGTGCAAGGTATAGTGGGTTGGAAAGAAGTATGAAGGAGGTGCGAATGAAGAATGCACAGATGGCTGCTGCTTCAGATCCTACTAGCTACATTCCACCCATTAAGTGTCCTTCTCACTAAGAAAAATGGAAGGCGGTGAGGATTAAAAAGGGTCAACACATTACTCCACAGTCTGCTACTTTTGCTGAGAGGATTATAAGTACTATTTAAGAATTATGCTTTATTAATTGCTTTTTTCAATTATCTTAAATTGAATTTATTGCTTTAATGTTATAGGATATACTTAAGGAGCAATTATCCTAAGGTATATTCGTCCCTTAAGGACGGATGGATAACTTAGCCACTGCCATTGGAAAGGCTGACCATCCCGACAGAGTCAAAGGGACCCCTAAAGGGATTGGTATTAAACAATTTTTTGGCTCTACTTGACGAAGAAGCACTGTATCATCCTCTGCTAACATGGTATCTAAAGAGGAGCTTGACCAACGATTACAGGAAGAAACAGAGAGAGTTCAAGTTGAACTCAGTGAACAACACATGGCAGAGATGTAAAAGATACGTGAGGAATTCGATGCCAAGTTTTAACAGGCTATGATGATGATGGGCACGGGCAGATTCTAGATGCCCCAAGTATCTGAACCTTTCCAGGTAATAATCACACATCTTTTCAAATCTTCTAAAGGTTCATTTGATCCATTTAAACTTATTTAATGTGTCTTAACTAATTTCATATGATGTTTCAGGGTTTATCTATGATGAAAAGTGGGAAGGGTAGTAATAATCAGATGCAGCAACTGACAGTGTCTGACCCTAATCCTAGCCTTGACCCTGTCAAAGACAATGGAATGTCGTGTGCTCTCTATGTTGATTATGAAAATTCACATGTTCATGTTGCTAATGGTCAAGCATTCATGGGCACAATGATTCACGGTAAGAAAATTCCGAGCGATCAAGTGAGGGTGACAATAGAGAGGATTCTTCATGGTCAGGGTGGTACCCCAGTGCCCAATCCTATTAATGAGGTTCGACTATTGGCCCAAGCTAAAGGATATTTCATTTTGTAGCCAAAGAGACTTATTGCAAAGCCAGTGGTGAAGAAGGCAGTAGTGAACAAGGCCACAAAGAGCGTATTTTCAGATCCTGTACTCCTGCCTCTTCCTGGTGATGTTGCACTTATGTATTCCAGTTTAGAGGTTCTTCATTCCGTAGTGCCAAACATGGATAAGCCTATTACTTACAAGATGCCATTGGGGATTATGGGTTTAGATATAACATACGACTTCACTATTGACAAGAAGGACCTCGTTCAGTTCCTTAACTTTGAGAAGCTGGATATAGTCTTCATGCAGCTCGCTATTTTGTAAGTTACAATTTCATTTTCTTATTTCATGTTATACTTTATGCATGTCCTAATGTTTCTTATTTGAACAACAGGCACTTTACTCAAATATGTCAGAACAGAGGACTTAAAAGAACATATGGTTTTATATGTCCTCAAAGGGTGCAGAAAGAGCTTAATACTGTGGAAGTGAGGTCGATCTACATGATGACCATAATGACTCAAACCAGAGCTTAATATTGTGGAAGGGTAAGTGTATTATTGTATTTGAGATACACAAGTTGTATGTATAGGATTATAATTAACATGGTTTGTATTTTATAGTTATCATTGGACTCTAATTGTTTATGCCCCTTTTGATAGCAAAGTTTACTGGTTCCTTTGTGGAAGTCCATCCAAAGAAACTAGATATGTCATCGACATGTTTGTTTATGTTTATATGTTTATTACGTGTGAAGTTTATAAAAACATGCTCTAATATCATCTTTTTTATACTGTTGATAAGGCTTTTCATAGTTTTAATGTTGTGGTGATTAAAAAAAATAGACAACCACCAACACAGATTCTCCCAAAAGTATGTTGTTTTGAGCTAAATATATACTTTAAAACCTTTTTAGATGAATTGAAGTTAATGTTTATAATTAGTGTCTAATATTCAATTTTATATTTTATTTTGTTAGTACCGTTGTCAACAAGGGCATTTTGAATGTGGATACTATGTCATCCGCTACATGAATGATATCATTGAGACAGGGGTGACTAAGAAATTAGACAAAGTAAAGATAAGTTATATTGAATGACATTCTTCAATTCATTTCACATTTTTGATTAAGTTCACTATGTTATTTTTTATTAACAAGTATTTCAAAATGCTGTGCCATATCCAATGGATGACATCAACTTGATGAGGGACACTTTGTCAACAACATTGCTATAGAATGTTGAAACTTTCAAATAGTTAGGTCATTCCTCAAAAAATTCATTGTTAGATATTTTCTCTTGGTTCCCTCCTATACATGTTCATTATTTCTATTGTACAGATAGAAGTTGCTACTTTTCTTTTAAGATGCTAATTTTACTTTGGTCTTGGTTCTCTTAGTTCTTATACGTGTTCCTATACTTTGGTCTTAAGTTCCTATACATGTTCCATAGTTCTCTTGGTTCTTTATTTTTGGTTTGTGCCTATGTTAAAAGAAATTTCAATGCTTGATGTATATATTAACTAGCTAGTTGATTAATTGTTCATATGGTCTTGTTCTGCGTATTCTGCACTGCCTACATTTATTTGGAGCTGTTAACTGCAGGGTAGTAAAAAGAAAATCACGCAGAATGTGTAACAAAAAAATTAAATTTTTAACGGCGGTTATTTAAATAACCATCGTTAAAACATTTTTTCACGGCGGTTATGTAAAAAACTGTCATGGAGAATTATACTATAATGGTGGTTGTTAATAAAACCACTGTTGAAAGTAAAACTTTCCACGGCGGTTTTGTTAATAACCGCTATGGAAATCAAACTTTCCATGGCGGTATTTTACATAACCACCGTGGAAAATCAATTTTTCACGGTGGTTCTCAACTGCTATGTTTTTGTAAACCTTTCAACGTCAACTGTATCTACTTCACCCCCAAAACCGCTGTGAAAAACCACTAATAACCGCCTTTAAAAGCTTTTTTTCTAGCAGTGATGGTTCAAGGAGAACAAAGTGTTGATGCATTCAGGGCCATGAGACATAAAAAAAAAAGGAATAGCAAAGGTTGAACAAGTAACCTCAAGGTTGGTAGCAAAAGGGAGCCAAAGAGGACGAGAGGAAACTTAAAGATACAAGGTAGTAAACTTACCCTTATTGTATACTTGATATGTATGCTTGTCTGTTGATGTTGCTTGATAATGATTTAAAATATGAAAGATTGAATGTTGCTCCATTTCTTGTATATTTTATGGCTATGTGTGAATGAAACATTGAGCATTAAAACATGTCATTTTATAACTATAAGCATGAAAGCATGCAACCAAGCATGTCATCCACTAAGCATTAATATTGCATAGACATGGGTAATTGTTTGCTACTGAGATTCTTCCTAATTTCACCCTCCCTTAACCAACTCTAATACAAGCAAGAGGATGAATGAAGTGGAAGCAAGGAAAAGAGGAAAAGAATTAAGGAAGATGTATTATATTACATTATGTAATTTGTATGTCAATGTATGACATGAATATGCCACTAAAAAGTGAAAGTAAGGTAAATGATTGAGTCTTCTTATGAAATTTGGCATGCTTAAATTGTACATCTTGAGATTTAAAGAAAGTATTAGATCATTTAAAATGAATATGTGTGTTAAGAGTTATGATTGATGAAATTTAGGGTAGAGAAATTAGAAGGTACAGTTTTTACCAAATGAATAGTAAATTTCCATGAGTTAACTATATGAATTGGCATGGGTTAAGTCAAGATTTATAATTTTTCCTTTGTAGAGAATTAAAAGAGCTTCAAATAGAATTTTGAATCACCTCAATACGATTTTTCTATAATTAGTTATAAATTTTCAAATTTGGACTGAAAATCTAGAATTAACCAATGAATAGTAACCTGAGAAATTAAATGCAAGTTTTCAGTCTACAGGCTTGTTTCGTGATCCGCTTGAACCATAGTGTTTCCGAATATGCACTAAAGGGGGTGTCAGGCCCAAATTCTGGTCATTCCATGACAAGAAAAGAAAGAAGAGTCACCACAAAAATTGTAAAAGGTTAATTTTGGAAACCTAAAAAAAGTATAGTCTACGAAAACTAGATAGGGTTTGAGAGTCAATTGTCTGTGAGGAAGGTGTTAGGCACCCCACAACACCCATTCAAGAGAATAGTTACTCTAAGTCAACTACTCAAAATTAATATGACATTTTTATTATGTTTCAATTACCCTAAAAAAATAAAGATAAAAACACAGAAAACGTTTTACTTGCAAAAAGGAAAAAGTTAGTTACAAAGCTGGATTTGACCTATGATAAAAACTTAGGGCCTACGTACTCTTTAGAGAGATCAAAACCCACATAGTTCGGGGGTAAAAATATATCTCAATTATGACTCATAATATAACTTCCTATTTAAGTACCAAATCATCATCAAATTATAATTTTTTATTTTTACTCCTCCGGTCCTAATTATAAGACCCAATTGACTTATTTGAGAAGATTAAGGAAGTAAGTTAAGTTGGTTATTTATAATAAATAAGTGTTGTCATTCCTAAAATATCCTTGCTAATTAAGTATATTGGCTAAAACTATCATTATTAGAAGGATTATCTTGGAAAAAAATGCATAAATATAAGAGAAAAATGGATTGGGGTCTTATAATTAGGACCAAATAAAAAGTCAAATGGGGTCTTATAATAAGGACCGGAGGAGTATTTTAATTGTTTAAAATTTTCACAATTATAACTCCAAAAGATATTTCTGAATTGAGGAGTCAATCATCTTAAATAAAGAATTTTGATTTTTATTTTTGAATGTTCTTATTTTCTTTTTTTTTTTTTAAAGATTCCACCTTGTATAATTAGCTTTTAATTCCTATCTCTTATTTTATTGCCATTTATTGTAAAAGGGACATTCTTATTTAATTTTTCTGTTTTGATGTGTCACATGGTGGATTTCTCAAACTTAGCCTCCAAGAAAGAATCAAAGAGAATACTACTCTTTTATAATTCTTTTATTTTTTATTTGTTTAATTTATGTTTAATATTTCTTGCGGGGCCTAGACAAAATTGGGTGTTCACAAGGGGCTAAGTAAGGATGTTTCAGAACCTATCAGGAAAACAAGTATGAAAAAGTTATCTCTAACACGAATACTTATTTGTGTAAGTGTATATTTTAGAAAGATATCACCTTTTTTTTTTTTTTTGGCTTTTACCCAATAACTGACTCAAGTATGCCTTTACTCGATAACTTGTTTAAGTATGAAGTAGAAAATAGAACTTTTGGTCTTTGACATTTGAACTCTGATGCAAATAAAACAAAGGTCAATTTTGAGTAATCATAAATCTACTTTAAAATGGAATAAGTCCTACTACTCCAAAGGTCTTTGAATTTTCAGAGACATCTTCATCATGGTTAATAAAGGTCAAGGACAAGGCGTGAAACCTTAGCAATATATTTTGAGTAGAATATGTCACATCCCAATTTTTAGGCCCAAGAACCCTGGGAGTAGCCCAAAATAGGTAGGTTACTAAGCCCCTCGAAGCAGAAGTCCAAAAATGAGAAAGGAAGTCAAAGCAGTTTCAGGGACTAAACTGCAAAGTAAGAAAGCTACTAGGGGCAAATGTGTTAGTAATGTTGAGGTTTCATGAGTGTCTCAAGGGCTCAGAAGGAGAAAAGAGGCTAGATGCTAGCCAAAAATTAAGTTAGAAGCATCAAATAGATGCTTTATGAGGTTAAGTCCAAGTAGGGACTAAATCATAACATCAGAAAGTTACGGCCAATAGAGATAAAAATGAAAAGTATATAGAAAATTTTAGAAAATCCCAAAAAATAAGAAATAATATCTTAAGACTCTTTTGTGAAGAGAAATGACAAAAATACCCTCAAGGCAACTTAAATGGAATTTATAAGATTATAGTTGGTAAAAAGGAAACCATTTCAAGTAATTATTTGAAATAGCAATAGACCTCAAAAATATACTTAAAAATGAAATTAAATAGCTAAAAGGTTGTACTAATTTGTAAAATTAGTCCTGCTCCTAGAAGGTGTAACATCCCAAATTTTGGCTAATAGATACAAGTAATAGCATGAGGAAAATATGATTACTAAGTCCAATACAACAAAAGTCCCGGAGATCCCTCGGAAGGAAAAAGAGATTTTCCAAGAGCAAATGTGTAAAACAATAGTGTTTGGGAACTAAAGAATGATGAACTAGAAACAACTAACGGTCAGAGGTTATGCCAGAAACTTGTGAGAGATGGTTCCGAAGGTAGGGCCTAAAGAGGGACCAAATTGCAAAGAAAAGATTCCTAGGCCAAGTAGGGACCTAATTGTAAATAATAAAAGTTCTGGTCAGCCAATGCTCAGAGTTAGTGAAAAGGGCCCAAATGACTTAGGAAAATTCCAGAAAAATGGGAATAAGATCCCGGAGCCGATGTAAGGCTAGAAATGACGGAAATGCCCTGAAGTCATTCTAGGGTTTTGAGCAATTTGAGATAGTAACTTAAATTGAATTATTTAAGCTATGAGACAGCCTTAAATAATCAGGAAAAACTGGGGAACAGTAGTTGAGGAATTTACACAGATTGTAAAATTAATTTCGTCCCCAGAAACTGACAAGGTTAGCTTTAATTAAATTTAAAACCTATTTATACCCTATCCGGGAAAAGTCAAAATAGCTATCTACAGTTTGACTTTTGACCCAAGAAAAATTAGAGGATTTTTCTCATGATGAAAGGGAAAGAATGAAGCCCAGAGACAGATCGACGGAGTTATGAGCCAGTAGAAAAGAATTTGGCAAAATCGACTCTGATTAAATATTATTCAATTAATTAAGTCACTGAGGAGAGAAGGATGAGATATTCCTTTCTCTATAAGTATACCATGAGAAGATTAAGTTAAGAGTCAATAGAAGATACATTGGCAATGCTTAGAAACCCAGAAGGGAACCGGACTGACAACGTCGGGTCCCTTAAGGGTCAAAACGGGAAACTTATGAAAAATTCTCAAAAAATTTCCTAAAAATGGAAAAAAGGGAAAATTAGGGGTTTTTGAGTCATATATGATGTTTTGAGAGTGAAAATAACCCAAAATAAATTATTGCGATATTTCCCAAAAATAGTGATTTTTGAAGAAAATAGTGAAAATTGAGGAAATATAATTATTTTAATTATATAAGGGACTCAATAATTCAAGGAAAAATATGGGTAAGTTCCTTGGGAATATATGTGAATTTATAAAATTGTTTCCAAGCATTGAAAATGAAGGAAATAATTTATGGGGAATTTACTTCCAAAATTCTATCGGTAAAAGGCTGATTTCGGAGAAAAATGTGAAATAAATAGTTAGAGATTATGAAAAATCTCCAAAATTTCCAGATCATAATTTTATATTAAATTTGGATTTTTCATGGAAAGAAATGAATTTTTAGAGGTCTCGAGCTATTTTTCCCTAATAAAGGCCTAAAAGGAGCAAATCAGGTAAAGGATTACGGTTGGGATTGAACTAGATTAATCTCATTGCTTCCTAACCAGATTTGGAGCACTTAGTTAACCCAAAGAATAAGAGGATTTCGTGCTCCCTAAGCCCATGAACATGGTCAAGTTGGTTTGGATAAGGTTTAATCATGACTTTGCAAAATATCTCAAGTAAGCTTGTGAAATAAGCTTGCATATGTGGCTGATTGTTTCCCTTCCACTTGGTCCAAAATTTTGAAGATATTTTGGGCATGAAAATGCTGATTAATAGGATAGAGAGAAGGAAGCACATGTGGCAAATTTCTTGGAGAAGAAACAAAGATCAATGGCTAGGATTAAATCGGAACCAACGGCCAGGATTTGTTCTAGGTTTCTATAAATACCCCTCCCCACCCCTCCATTTCATCCAAGCAAAATGAACCTATGGGGAAGCTCTTGCAAAATAATTTCTAGAGAGATAAAGAAGAGGGAGAAAGAAAGGCCAAGTGATCCCAAGCCAGATTAAGCTCTAAAACAAGGTATGTGTGCCGTTTTTGATGTAGTTTCTACCTCCCTTGTTATTTTTGAGCTGGTGGTTGGTTTGATTGGATTTTTGATGATTGAAATCCTATGGGGAGGTGTTGCACGAAATTTATTGGAATAGGAGAAGATGATATGGATGTTAGAAACATGTTTTAAGGCTTGAAAACAACAAGATTCAAGTGGTTCTGTGTTGATTTTACAAGAAATTTGACTTTCCCTTAGTTTGTGATTCTGTTCGGCCTTAATTGCTTTGAATGGTTAGGATTGGATTTGGATTTTTTTGAGCTTGGAAATGGATTCTACATATAAAATTATGTGGGGATAGTATGTGGAAATAATTTTAGGAAGGTTGGAATTGAAACTCAAAAGTTAGAGTTCAAGTATGTTCAAGAAAGAATCAAGTAGAGATAAGTTGATGACTTGATTCTAATAATTGTTTTGCATCATGTATTGATGTGTTTAGGACCATGGAACATCCAAGAGCATGTTTAATGGTGTTGACTAAAAATCCATAGGGTTGAAAAGACAAGAGAATCAAAGGAAAAGCAAGAGGAAAGTGGAGAATTATTGACGCTAATGAATGATGTTATTATTCAATGTGTAATTCTCCTATTATGTAATTTTATGTTATGGATGCCAATGATGCCATGTATTTAATTACAATGTTTATGGGAGTAATAGAAATGTATGAGGATGATTGGAAAAGCATAAACCCAATTTATGTATGCCAAAGAAATAGAAAAAATTAAAGTAAAATGAGGTTAAGGGATAAAACGTAAGTCATAGAGTAGTGAGTTTGTAGCTCCAGTTTGACCTATCAAATGAATGAGTTAAGCCATGAAATTTGGCAAAGTTATAGTACACATCCCAAGCTTTAAAATGAATACTAGATCACCTTAATTGGATGTGTACATAAGGAGATACAATTTTATAGAATTAGTTATGATTTCTCAAAATTGGACTTGAAATATGAATTTAAACAGTGAATAGTAATCCGAGTAGTTATGTTGAAGTTTTAAATCCACGGGCTTGTGTTATGACCTGCTTGAACCATAACGCTTACTAATGTGCACTATGAGGGGTTAAAAGCAGGATGTTTCAGAAGGTCAGTAGAATGGCCTTAATAAAATATAAAACTGATTATAATGATAAAAGGCCTTTTTAAAGAATGATTTTTAAGTGGGGCCTACAGGATGAGTCGTGGCTTGAGAAAATTCATAGATTTTTTCTAAAGGTAAAAGAAATTTTTGGAGTAGATAGAATAATTTTCCGAGCTCCACAAAGCTAGGAAGAAATCCTAACAAATGAGAGCCAAGTAAATAGGGAAAAATATCTAAAGAAAAGACAAAGGCAATTATGGCTCTTTAATGCACCATGTGGGGTAATCATGACACATGTGAAGGCATTAAAGAGGAGAGAAGAGGTAGTAGAATAAGACAAAAGTGATGTGACAAATATTTCAATCTTCTGGGAGACCCAGATTGAGAAAAGAGACCAGTAAAGTATACTCTTGCTTTTTTTTACATGGCTAGAAAGGCACCACTTGTTAAGCTGTGAAAGAGAGAATTAAGATGCCACTTGTCAAGCTATTTATATAAAGGATTTTGACTTTGAAATTCAATTTCATTTGGATTTAATTTAAGGATGGAAATTAGTCAAGATTACATAAGATTTTGACACCTAAGTATTGTAATTTGAGTAAACTTGGAGGGCAAGTAGTTATGGCATGGCTCATAAATAGAACTCTCTGATAAGTCTCATTATTTGCATACATTTCTAGCCCTAAACTCATGCTTTTGCCATCTATATTTACATACTTTGGGCATAATTAGCTTCCATTGTGCATAAGAGTTGGTGAGAGGAATTGTGAGGTTTTGCATGTGTTTTTACATGTTTTTATATGATTTTATATGTGTGTACTTTTGATCCTTGCTTTGCTGTGAATTTCAGGGAGTTTCAGTTCTGTCTGAGGCGCCACGGCGGATGGACAAAGGCGCCACGGCGGATTTCCAAGGGGACTCTCGGTAAAAGGCGCCACGGCGGATGGACAGAGGAGCCACAGCGGATTTCCAAGGGGACTCTCGGTAAAAGGCGCCGCGGCGGATGGACAGAGGCGCCACGGCGGATTGGCATTTACATGTAACTCAGATTCAATAATCCAAACGACACCGTATTGGTAAGGCGCCGCGGCGGATTGTCGGAGGAGCCGCGGCGGATGACGCATATCAGCAATTTGAACCAGAAACGATCGAACAACGCGGGAGGAGGAAATTGGATGACCCGGATCATGGAGCTCCATCCTAAAAGGCGCGGATCCTAGCCAGATAAAGGGAGTTAGTTACAAAATGGAAAGAATGAGAATTGAGGGGGGATCACCATTCTTCTCCAATACACTCTCCCTCCGTCTCAGCTCTCTCCATCTCATCCATTTCTTCATCTCACCATCTCAATCTCCTTCCGTCAAGTTCTGCCATGGGGATTTGGGAGCATCTCAGTGTAGTTCTCCTTACAGCCATGAGCAGCTAAGCGTCCGTGTTCGTCCTGGAAATGAAGCAAACCTGAGTTCCTGATTCAATTAAAGGGAGTTTCTTCTAGATTCTTAGCTCTAGTCTGAATCTATAGAATGATTGAGCGAGTTGTTCAATTCAAGTTGTAGTTCAGGATTTGATTTGATTTACTCTTTCACTGGAGTTGTTGAATCTGATTAGGATTAGTAGAATGATATTTCATTTACAAGATCAAGTTGAGATTGTTCCTTCTAATTCCTTAGTCGTATTGCATTGTGGTTTCTGGACAAGTTGTTTCAGTTCTCATAATCAATTCAACATATTTTTAAGACAATGCACGGTTGTGATTGTCACCGGAGGATTGATTTATCATTTTATTTTTCCTAAGCCGAATGATTCTAGCCTTGTTGTTGATTCATACGAGTTGTAGTCTTGACATCAAGGGAGCCAGCGAGTTGTTGGCCAAGTCTTGATTTGGTTGTTGAACTCCTGCATCCATAAGTGGACTAGGAAGGTAGAGCACATTTCCAGGAAAACACTTCACTCATATCTGATATTCTATCACTCATTCACTTCACAATTTCTCACTTAGATAAACCAAAAGATACAAACATTTACATTCTACATTTGCAAAGCCAGAAAATCAATATAAATAACTAGATCACTTCCACTGTTAATAATTTGTGAAGGCATTTAATTGACAAAACTCTTGAACAACAAGCCTCCTTGAGAAGAATGACCTAGGGTTGAGCCACTGCACTTCCAAGCTTAATTCTAGTATTTTTGAGAGCCCCTAACGACAAGGCTTCATCAAATGGCGCCGTTGCCGGGGAGGCACGGTTGCTCAAGGTTTTAGTTAGTTAAGTGTCAGTTAAATTTGTTTTACAGTGTTTATTGTTTTTAGTTCTTATGATTACATTTTGTGGTCTCATAGCTTTGATATGTGAGTATTCTTGTCCCAAAAATTCAGCTGGACCATGGTTTAATCTTTGTATTTTAGTGTTCTTGTATTTCTGCATGTGATTCAGAGTGTTTTCTACTGGTTTTCGAGCTTTCTGTCCAAAGCGCCGCGGCACATTTCACAATCCGCCGCGGTGCCTTAAGTACTCTTGCGTGTTGTAGCTCTCTGTCTCAGAGGCCGCGGCGCCTCAGGATAAAGGCCGCGGCGCCTGAGTCTATCTCATGTTTTCTTGATTGGTTTTGTTTGTTTTGATTGGTTTTAGTGCTTTTGTTTAATTGAGTCATGGATTACTGTTGGAAGGATGAAAGATTTAATTCCTATTATTCTAGACCTAATGATGATTTTCCATATTATGCCCCAATGTATAGGAACTCTCAAGAGGAATATGGGTGTGCACCGAGCTATTCTTATTCGCAGCATGCTCCTAAAGAATCTTCCCTTTCCATAGCCTCCCAACAACCTGATGAACCAATTTTTGAGCTTCACACCAGTGGAATTGAATCTCTTCTTTCAATTCAAAACCATGGTGATCGCATATATGCTTTGAGGGAAGCAAGTAATCAATTAGAGGAGAGACATGAAAGACTACTCAATGATGCTATGAAGTGTGGGAAATTAAAAGAGAAATTAGAAGAGCTGAATGAAATTGTTGAATTGTCAAACAGACTCATAATGCATATATTTTGGGAGAAATCAAATGGTGAAGAGGGTGAACCATGGTTTAAAGCTCAATATTTGGATGATGAGCAAGAAATTCAAGCTACTGTTGAATCAGAAAGTGAGACATCCTCTCTAGAATCTGAAGGTACTTTAGGACAAGAAATGAGTAGTCCAGCACCTCAAAGTAGAGACTTTGATACTCCATCACTGCAATGCTGTGATAGCTTTTGTGAAGATTTTGGAATTGAAATACACCCAGGAAGTGATACACATGTTACATCACAAATTGACAATGGGGGTAGTCATAGTACTTTAAGTACTGCTACTAATTGTGATAAGCCTGAGACTGAAGTAGCTAAGGAAGAAATTCCTAAGCAACCAAGAAGGATCAAGCTATTTGGGTCTAAGACAAGGAAAAGAAAGCACAGACTTAAGAGGTTAAAGAAAAAGTCGCTGCATGTCATGCCAACAATCCAAGAAATTGAAGAGGAAGAGAAAACCCTATCTCTTAAGGTTGCTCCTACGTCTATTCCTTTTTCTTGTGAAACTATTGTTGATGATATTCCTTGTATTATTGATATTAATGAAACTACTTTAGAGCCTGATGTGACTGAACCCAATCCTCTTGAACATGAAGATGATGTCTTTCTTGTTTCTTGTCAAGCTTTGAATGAAAATGTTTCAAGTCACTTGTGTGTTGGACAGTATGACAAGCATAAATATGTTGAGAGTAGTGAACCTTCTTTGAGCCTGAATTTAGGAAATCAATGTCATGATGTTAATGAACATGTTGATTGCATGATTCCTATTTCTTCTGGTGTTAAAGTAGATGATATTGATATGTGTAGTGCTAATGAAGGTTCTGACTCCCTAATTGATAGCCTTTCATGTGCACAAGAGTCATTAAATGAATTGGAATTATCTGATAAAATTGAATTTGATGATGAATTCACCAAACTCTCTTCTTTCCACCCTCCTTCTTGTTTTTGTGCATGTAAAGGTGACGTGCCATGTCTCATTTGTAAGGAAATTGATTGCTGGCTTTCCACTTCACATGACTTTGATTCATCATTTAATTCAATTCAAGATGATATTTCTCTTGTTTCACTTGATAATGGCCTTGGGAAAGGTGTTTTGCTGGATCGTGCAGGTGCTGGATCATTAAGAGCAAAGGAAGGTGAAACTGGAACCAAAATCACATTACCACCAAATGTTGAATCCATGAAGGGTGTTATCAACAATGCTGTTACTATTATTAAGCCTTCTAATTCTACATTCTCTTTTGATTCCCAGGCTGTTTTTACTGAAATCAATGCTAAATGCATTTTGGATGGTACAAATTGTATTCATGATCTTTTACATCCTACTTTGTCATGTGATCTTCCACCTGATATTGAGGGTTTGAAAATTCATGGTTCTAAATTGTATGATAATGAGCATGCCATATTCAGACTTGTGCACGATTCTAAATTTGAAATTGATCACCACGGGTTTGCACATATTTTTGACAGCTTGGGTACTAAGAGAGGAGTTGTACAGACCCAAATCTTTATTGCTGTATATGCTCATTGTTTTTCATATGAAATACTCTCTTGTGATTTAACACCAGATTTAAGTATACTTGAGCATAAACATATTGAGTACTCTCCTTTTTGTGCAACCTCTTTTATTGGTACATATTTTGTGAATTTTATTGACTGTTTTGATAAATCTGATCATGCTTTCTTTTTGAAGGAACCGTACATTGTGAGACCTCTTCCTATTGACCCAGAACCACCACCTAAGGTACTGGAGCTGAAAAATATCTTGGAAACTCATATGTTCATCATTAGAGATGCTACCTTCTCATTCAAGAGCTTGAAGCGCTTTAAACTATACGGTTGTCCCTTTCCTCCCTTTATCTTTTTGAGTTGCTTGTGAAATCATATCTTGGGCTGTTTGTTTAGAATAAGTGTGGGGGAGGGGGCTAACCCAGTAGAAAAGATAGTAGTTAATTGTTCAGAATAATCTCCCTCTGTTTTGGTAATCCCATTTCCTGCCTCTTGCTATATGTTTGATCTACATGGCTTACATCTTTAGTCTGCTTGCATTGAGGACAATGCAAGAGGTAAGTGTGGGGGAAGAATGTGGTTACTACTGTCCTGTTTTGCTGAAACTCCGTTTTTATTTCTTGTGTTGTGTTAGTTTTGTTCACTCTTTCCTTTACCACCTTTCCTTGCTTATCTTTTGTTCAAATTTGCATTGAGGGCAATGCAGGGATCAAGTGTATGGGAGTGAATGTTGTGTTTTTGTGTGTTTTGTGTCTTTTGTAAAATCCTCAGTTTTTCAAAAAAAAAAAAAACTTTTTGAAGGTTTAAGCTTGTTTCAGGGGTTTAATGTTGCATCTATGATTAATTTTGATTTGGAAATTGATATCATGAAGTGAAATTTTCTAATACTTAGAGATTAAGCATGATGTGTTCTTTAGTTGAAGTGAATGAATATGGAAGACAAAGCCTAATTGGAAGGATTCTTTGAGCCTTTATATTCAATTCTGATGTGTGCATTCACTTGTTTCTTATGCTCTCTAGAACTTGTCTTAGTTCTTAATCAAGACCACATGCAACATTAGTATTCTTGAACATGATTGAGGCATTCATTCAATTAGCTACTTAGACCAAATGGCCAACCCCTACATGATTTATCCCTTGTTACCCATTTGAGCCTTTTAGCTGAATTTTTCCATTCATTTCACTCTCATTTATAAAATCTCTTTCCTACAAGAATGCATATTTCATTTCATTAATTCCTTCTAGAATTCACTAGCATTTTGATGGATTCAATTGATGGATTGATATGAGGAGATGCATACTTGAGCTGGGGTGAAAAAAAAATGAAAAGAAAAAGAAAAGAAGAAACATGCGAATGAAAAAGAAAGAAAATAGGAAAGTTGAAAATACATGAAAAAGCAAGGAAAGGAAAAGAAAGTGGGAATAAAAGCACCTGTATAGCTTAAGAATTCAAGATCAAGGAATCAAACCTTAAATTGAACATTACTAATGCTATTGAATTCTACACATTGATTCACATATTATCTCCATCCTCATATGCATCCTTGTGCATTTCTTTCCATCCTTTACATTACAAGCCACAAAAGTCCTCTTGATTCTTGAGCACTTATGTATTTAGGTGGTGGAGAGGTAGAGCTATTACAAGCATATGGTAGAGCATTTGAACAAGTGAATTGAGTGAAAGAACCTTAAACATTCGTGAGTTGAGTGATATACTAATTCCCTTGTGTGGTCTTCTATATCTTATTCACTTAGATTAAAATTACATATCATTCCTTGATTTCTTTGCACTAGAATGTTCCATGGATGGATGTTGGTTGAAGAATCATTATTGGCTGTAGTTGTAACCTGAACTTTTGAGCTTGCTTATTCTTTTCTCTCATCCTTCTCTTTCACATTATGTTTAGACCTGATTTGCCCAGGAGTGCAAAAGCTAAGTGTGGGGGAGTTGATAAGTCTCATTATTTGCATACATTTCTAGCCCTAAACTCATGCTTTTGCCATCTATATTTACATACTTTGGGCATAATTAGCTTCCATTGTGCATAAGAGTTGGTGAGAGGAATTGTGAGGTTTTGCATGTGTTTTTACATGTTTTTATATGATTTTATATGTGTGTACTTTTGATCCTTGCTTTGCTGTGAATTTCAGGGAGTTTCAGTTCTGTCTGAGGCGCCACGGCGGATGGACAAAGGCGCCACGGCGGATTTCCAAGGGGACTCTCGGTAAAAGGCGCCACGGCGGATGGACAGAGGAGCCACAGCGGATTTCCAAGGGGACTCTCGGTAAAAGGCGCCGCGGCGGATGGACAGAGGCGCCACGGCGGATTGGCATTTACATGTAACTCAGATTCAATAATCCAAACGACACCGTATTGGTAAGGCGCCGCGGCGGATTGTCGGAGGAGCCGCGGCGGATGACGCATATCAGCAATTTGAACCAGAAACGATCGAACAACGCGGGAGGAGGAAATTGGATGACCCGGATCATGGAGCTCCATCCTAAAAGGCGCGGATCCTAGCCAGATAAAGGGAGTTAGTTACAAAATGGAAAGAATGAGAATTGAGGGGGGATCACCATTCTTCTCCAATACACTCTCCCTCCGTCTCAGCTCTCTCCATCTCATCCATTTCTTCATCTCACCATCTCAATCTCCTTCCGTCAAGTTCTGCCATGGGGATTTGGGAGCATCTCAGTGTAGTTCTCCTTACAGCCATGAGCAGCTAAGCGTCCGTGTTCGTCCTGGAAATGAAGCAAACCTGAGTTCCTGATTCAATTAAAGGGAGTTTCTTCTAGATTCTTAGCTCTAGTCTGAATCTATAGAATGATTGAGCGAGTTGTTCAATTCAAGTTGTAGTTCAGGATTTGATTTGATTTACTCTTTCACTGGAGTTGTTGAATCTGATTAGGATTAGTAGAATGATATTTCATTTACAAGATCAAGTTGAGATTGTTCCTTCTAATTCCTTAGTCGTATTGCATTGTGGTTTCTGGACAAGTTGTTTCAGTTCTCATAATCAATTCAACATATTTTTAAGACAATGCACGGTTGTGATTGTCACCGGAGGATTGATTTATCATTTTATTTTTCCTAAGCCGAATGATTCTAGCCTTGTTGTTGATTCATACGAGTTGTAGTCTTGACATCAAGGGAGCCAGCGAGTTGTTGGCCAAGTCTTGATTTGGTTGTTGAACTCCTGCATCCATAAGTGGACTAGGAAGGTAGAGCACATTTCCAGGAAAACACTTCACTCATATCTGATATTCTATCACTCATTCACTTCACAATTTCTCACTTAGATAAACCAAAAGATACAAACATTTACATTCTACATTTGCAAAGCCAGAAAATCAATATAAATAACTAGATCACTTCCACTGTTAATAATTTGTGAAGGCATTTAATTGACAAAACTCTTGAACAACAAGCCTCCTTGAGAAGAATGACCTAGGGTTGAGCCACTGCACTTCCAAGCTTAATTCTAGTATTTTTGAGAGCCCCTAACGACAAGGCTTCATCAAATGGCGCCGTTGCCGGGGAGGCACGGTTGCTCAAGGTTTTAGTTAGTTAAGTGTCAGTTAAATTTGTTTTACAGTGTTTATTGTTTTTAGTTCTTATGATTACATTTTGTGGTCTCATAGCTTTGATATGTGAGTATTCTTGTCCCAAAAATTCAGCTGGACCATGGTTTAATCTTTGTATTTTAGTGTTCTTGTATTTCTGCATGTGATTCAGAGTGTTTTCTACTGGTTTTCGAGCTTTCTGTCCAAAGCGCCGCGGCACATTTCACAATCCGCCGCGGTGCCTTAAGTACTCTTGCGTGTTGTAGCTCTCTGTCTCAGAGGCCGCGGCGCCTCAGGATAAAGGCCGCGGCGCCTGAGTCTATCTCATGTTTTCTTGATTGGTTTTGTTTGTTTTGATTGGTTTTAGTGCTTTTGTTTAATTGAGTCATGGATTACTGTTGGAAGGATGAAAGATTTAATTCCTATTATTCTAGACCTAATGATGATTTTCCATATTATGCCCCAATGTATAGGAACTCTCAAGAGGAATATGGGTGTGCACCGAGCTATTCTTATTCGCAGCATGCTCCTAAAGAATCTTCCCTTTCCATAGCCTCCCAACAACCTGATGAACCAATTTTTGAGCTTCACACCAGTGGAATTGAATCTCTTCTTTCAATTCAAAACCATGGTGATCGCATATATGCTTTGAGGGAAGCAAGTAATCAATTAGAGGAGAGACATGAAAGACTACTCAATGATGCTATGAAGTGTGGGAAATTAAAAGAGAAATTAGAAGAGCTGAATGAAATTGTTGAATTGTCAAACAGACTCATAATGCATATATTTTGGGAGAAATCAAATGGTGAAGAGGGTGAACCATGGTTTAAAGCTCAATATTTGGATGATGAGCAAGAAATTCAAGCTACTGTTGAATCAGAAAGTGAGACATCCTCTCTAGAATCTGAAGGTACTTTAGGACAAGAAATGAGTAGTCCAGCACCTCAAAGTAGAGACTTTGATACTCCATCACTGCAATGCTGTGATAGCTTTTGTGAAGATTTTGGAATTGAAATACACCCAGGAAGTGATACACATGTTACATCACAAATTGACAATGGGGGTAGTCATAGTACTTTAAGTACTGCTACTAATTGTGATAAGCCTGAGACTGAAGTAGCTAAGGAAGAAATTCCTAAGCAACCAAGAAGGATCAAGCTATTTGGGTCTAAGACAAGGAAAAGAAAGCACAGACTTAAGAGGTTAAAGAAAAAGTCGCTGCATGTCATGCCAACAATCCAAGAAATTGAAGAGGAAGAGAAAACCCTATCTCTTAAGGTTGCTCCTACGTCTATTCCTTTTTCTTGTGAAACTATTGTTGATGATATTCCTTGTATTATTGATATTAATGAAACTACTTTAGAGCCTGATGTGACTGAACCCAATCCTCTTGAACATGAAGATGATGTCTTTCTTGTTTCTTGTCAAGCTTTGAATGAAAATGTTTCAAGTCACTTGTGTGTTGGACAGTATGACAAGCATAAATATGTTGAGAGTAGTGAACCTTCTTTGAGCCTGAATTTAGGAAATCAATGTCATGATGTTAATGAACATGTTGATTGCATGATTCCTATTTCTTCTGGTGTTAAAGTAGATGATATTGATATGTGTAGTGCTAATGAAGGTTCTGACTCCCTAATTGATAGCCTTTCATGTGCACAAGAGTCATTAAATGAATTGGAATTATCTGATAAAATTGAATTTGATGATGAATTCACCAACTCTCTTCTTTCCACCCTCCTTCTTGTTTTTGTGCATGTAAAGGTGACGTGCCATGTCTCATTTGTAAGGAAATTGATTGCTGGCTTTCCACTTCACATGACTTTGATTCATCATTTAATTCAATTCAAGATGATATTTCTCTTGTTTCACTTGATAATGGCCTTGGGAAAGGTGTTTTGCTGGATCGTGCAGGTGCTGGATCATTAAGAGCAAAGGAAGGTGAAACTGGAACCAAAATCACATTACCACCAAATGTTGAATCCATGAAGGGTGTTATCAACAATGCTGTTACTATTATTAAGCCTTCTAATTCTACATTCTCTTTTGATTCCCAGGCTGTTTTTACTGAAATCAATGCTAAATGCATTTTGGATGGTACAAATTGTATTCATGATCTTTTACATCCTACTTTGTCATGTGATCTTCCACCTGATATTGAGGGTTTGAAATTCATGGTTCTAAATTGTATGATAATGAGCATGCCATATTCAGACTTGTGCACGATTCTAAATTTGAAATTGATCACCACGGGTTTGCACATATTTTTGACAGCTTGGGTACTAAGAGAGGAGTTGTACAGACCCAAATCTTTATTGCTGTATATGCTCATTGTTTTTCATATGAAATACTCTCTTGTGATTTAACACCAGATTTAAGTATACTTGAGCATAAACATATTGAGTACTCTCCTTTTTGTGCAACCTCTTTTATTGGTACATATTTTGTGAATTTTATTGACTGTTTTGATAAATCTGATCATGCTTTCTTTTTGAAGGAACCGTACATTGTGAGACCTCTTCCTATTGACCCAGAACCACCACCTAAGGTACTGGAGCTGAAAAATATCTTGGAAACTCATATGTTCATCATTAGAGATGCTACCTTCTCATTCAAGAGCTTGAAGCGCTTTAAACTATACGGTTGTCCCTTTCCTCCCTTTATCTTTTTGAGTTGCTTGTGAAATCATATCTTGGGCTGTTTGTTTAGAATAAGTGTGGGGGAGGGGGCTAACCCAGTAGAAAAGATAGTAGTTAATTGTTCAGAATAATCTCCCTCTGTTTTGGTAATCCCATTTCCTGCCTCTTGCTATATGTTTGATCTACATGGCTTACATCTTTAGTCTGCTTGCATTGAGGACAATGCAAGAGGTAAGTGTGGGGGAAGAATGTGGTTACTGCTGTCCTGTTTTGCTGAAACTCCGTTTTTTTTATTTCTTGTGTTGTGTTAGTTTTTGTTCACTCTTTCCTTTACCACCTTTCCTTGCTTATCTTTTGTTCAAATTTGCATTGAGGGCAATGCAGGATCAAGTGTATGGGAGTGAATGTTGTGTTTTTGTGTGTTTTGTGTCTTTTGTAAAATCCTCAGTTTTTCAAAAAAAAAAAAACTTTTTGAAGGTTTAAGCTTGTTTCAGGGTTTAATGTTGCATCTATGATTAATTTTGATTTGGAAATTGATATCATGAAGTGAAATTTTCTAATACTTAGAGATTAAGCATGATGTGTTCTTTAGTTGAAGTGAATGAATATGGAAGACAAAGCCTAATTGGAAGGATTCTTTGAGCCTTTATATTCAATTCTGATGTGTGCATTCACTTGTTTCTTATGCTCTCTAGAACTTGTCTTAGTTCTTAATCAAGACCACATGCAACATTAGTATTCTTGAACATGATTGAGGCATTCATTCAATTAGCTACTTAGACCAAATGGCCAACCCCTACATGATTTATCCCTTGTTACCCATTTGAGCCTTTTAGCTGAATTTTTCCATTCATTTCACTCTCATTATAAAATCTCTTTCCTACAAGAATGCATATTTCATTTCATTAATTCCTTCTAGAATTCACTAGCATTTTGATGGATTCAATTGATGGATTGATATGAGGAGATGCATACTTGAGCTGGGGAAAAAAAAATGAAAAGAAAAAGAAAAGAAGAAACATGCGAATGAAAAAGAAAGAAAATAGGAAAGTTGAAAATACATGAAAAAGCAAGGAAAGGAAAAGAAAGTGGGAATAAAAGCACCTGTATAGCTTAAGAATTCAAGATCAAGGAATCAAACCTTAAATTGAACATTACTAATGCTATTGAATTCTACACATTGATTCACATATTATCTCCATCCTCATATGCATCCTTGTGCATTTCTTTCCATCCTTTACATTACAAGCCACAAAAGTCCTCTTGATTCTTGAGCACTTATGTATTTAGGTGGTGGAGAGGTAGAGCTATTACAAGCATATGGTAGAGCATTTGAACAAGTGAATTGAGTGAAAGAACCTTAAACATTCGTGAGTTGAGTGATATACTAATTCCCTTGTGTGGTCTTCTATATCTTATTCACTTAGATTAAAATTACATATCATTCCTTGATTTCTTTGCACTAGAATGTTCCATGGATGGATGTTGGTTGAAGAATCATTATTGGCTGTAGTTGTAACCTGAACTTTTGAGCTTGCTTATTCTTTTCTCTCATCCTTCTCTTTCACATTATGTTTAGACCTGATTTGCCCAGGAGTGCAAAAGCTAAGTGTGGGGGAGTTGATAAGTCTCATTATTTGCATACATTTCTAGCCCTAAACTCATGCTTTTGCCATCTATATTTACATACTTTGGGCATAATTAGCTTCCATTGTGCATAAGAGTTGGTGAGAGGAATTGTGAGGTTTTGCATGTGTTTTTACATGTTTTTATATGATTTTATATGTGTGTACTTTTGATCCTTGCTTTGCTGTGAATTTCAGGGAGTTTCAGTTCTGTCTGAGGCGCCACGGCGGATGGACAAAGGCGCCACGGCGGATTTCCAAGGGACTCTCGGTAAAAGGCGCCACGGCGGATGGACGAGGAGCCACAGCGGATTTCCAAGGGGACTCTCGGTAAAAGGCGCCGCGGCGGATGGACAGAGGCGCCACGGCGGATTCATTTACATGTAACTCAGATTCAATAATCCAAACGACACCGTATTGGTAAGGCGCCGCGGCGGATTGTCGGAGGAGCGCGGCGGATGACGCATATCAGCAATTTGAACCAGAAACGATCGAACAACGCGGGAGGAGGAAATTGGATGACCCGGATCATGGAGCTCCATCCTAAAAGGCGCGGATCCTAGCCAGATAAGGGAGTTAGTTACAAAATGGAAAGAATGAGAATTGAGGGGGGATCACATTCTTCTCCCAATACACTCTCCTCCGTCTCAGCTCTCTCCATCTCATCCATTCTTCATCTCACCATCTCAATCTCCTTCCGTCAAGTTCTGCCATGGGGATTTGGGAGCATCTCAGTGTAGTTCTCCTTACAGCCATGAGCAGCTAAGCGTCCGTGTTCGTCCTGGAAATGAAGCAAACCTGAGTTCCTGATTCAATTAAAGGGAGTTTCTTCTAGATTCTTAGCTCTAGTCTGAATCTATAGAATGATTGAGCGAGTTGTTCAATTCAAGTTGTAGTTCAGGATTTGATTTGATTTACTCTTTCACTGGAGTTGTTGAATCTGATTAGGATTAGTAGAATGATATTTCATTTACAAGATCAAGTTGAGATTGTTCCTTCTAATTCCTTAGTCGTATTGCATTGTGGTTTCTGGACAAGTTGTTTCAGTTCTCATAATCAATTCAACATATTTTTAAGACAATGCACGGTTGTGATTGTCACCGGAGGATTGATTTATCATTTTATTTTTTCCTAAGCCGAATGATTCTAGCCTTGTTGTTGATTCATACGAGTTGTAGTCTTGACATCAAGGGAGCCAGCGAGTTGTTGGCCAAGTCTTGATTTGGTTGTTGAACTCCTGCATCCATAAGTGGACTAGGAAGGTAGAGCACATTTCCAGGAAAACACTTCACTCATATCTGATATTCTATCACTCATTCACTTCACAATTTCTCACTTAGATAAACCAAAAGATACAAACATTTACATTCTACATTTGCAAAGCCAGAAAATCAATATAAATAACTAGATCACTTCCACTGTTAATAATTTGTGAAGGCATTTAATTGACAAAACTCTTGAACAACAAGCCTCCTTGAGAAGAATGACCTAGGGTTGAGCCACTGCACTTCCAAGCTTAATTCTAGTATTTTTGAGAGCCCTAACGACAAGGCTTCATCACTCTCCCTCCCTTACAATTACTCATTTCGGCCAACAAGAGGAGAAACTCTTGCAAATTGGCTTTCTTGAAGATCAGTCAAGGAGCAACCAATTACTAACAAGCTTGAATACAAGGTTAGTTTATGTTCTATGTTGTATATTGCTTTGGTTCTTGAGTTTTGTGGTGAAAATTTATTAATTCCCCTAAGGGGAGGTGCTGGCCAAAATTTTTATGGATGAGAAAAATGATTTTGGTGTTAAACCTAGGCTAAAGTCATTGGTTATAGCTTGTTTCAAGTGGTATCATGTTGAAATTTGAAAGATTATATGATATGATTATTATGGGTGTTGTTCGGCCATGATAGGTTTGGTACCTTAGGATATGATTTTGATGATTCTAAGGCTTCTAATAGATATGATTTTGATGATTCTAAGGCTTCTAATGGTTTTAAAATGAAAAATTGTGCAGGGTAAACCTAAAGCACAAGCTTTGGAAGCATTCGAATCAAAGTTAGAAAGTTAGGATTTTTAATCCATACCTTTGGACCAAAATAGTTTAGAGGGGAAGGAGTTGGATTTTTATGAATCCAAGTTCATACTTGGATTTCTTGGGTAAAATTATGTAGGTTTGGCCTAAGTGAATGATCGGACCAGGATGTCGGCTTCCGGGTCATCAAAATTGTGATTGTACTAGATAATGTAGTATAGGGTACAAACAATCGTTCTTCTCGAGGAGCACTTTATTGGAAAACAATCTAGTCTAAATTGGTAAGAAAAAAACATGATGATTTGGGTTAAAAAAAAGGGGGTTTTAATTGTTTTAAGGATGGTGCAATAAATGTAAAGTGCAGAGAAATAAATGTTTTTGGGATTTTAAATGAATGAAAAAATATTTTAGATTAAAGGGAAATTATAGTAAACTAGCCTCTTGATGATGAAAACTCAGCTATCACTCCTCTTAAAATGAATGGGAGTTTTAGAAATCTCTAAGTTTGAAGAGAAACCCCAAGTAATTACTTGAATCCAATGTCTCAACTAATAAAAACTCACTTTAATCAAAGTTAATTAACACCTTTTAAAACATTATTGAAAACCACTTAGAGTGTAAATGAACAGATGATGCAATGTCCTCCAAATGTCAATCAACAATCATAGAATATCAAGCACACAGAGTAACCATCAATGATCACTGATCATTAATTAAACACCAAGATTCCAAACTGCAATATTTATATAAATGATCCAACATCAATAACATCCAATCTAAATACATTTAGTAGTCTAAACACAAGATTTATAATCATAAATCAAGCTTGATAGAAATAGAGAAATTCTTATATCTAGAAATCTCTAACACAGAATTAAGCACAGGTTTAGACTGATAACTCCCCTATTAAGTCCTTGAGTTCAAGCTTTGTCTTCCATCACCAAGAGGCTAAAGATTTAGCCTCTTATGTCCTCAAACTGATCGCAATCACTCCAGGTATAAACAGCCACAAGGAAAGCTAAAAATAGGGTTGGAAAAATGGAGAAGAAGGTAGTTGGAGTGATTTGATCGGTTCAGAATTGCAGAAAATGATGAATAAGTGAAGAAAAATGAAGATTTTGGGTGTGGAATCAATAGAGACTTGAGAGAATATGATGGAGGCTCATCCCTAAAACATCCTACCTTTAACCCCTCAGAGCACGCATTCATAAGCGTTATGGTTCAAGCAGATCATGACACAAGCCCATGGATTTAAAAATTCCAATTAATTACTCGGATTTCTATTCACTCTTTAAGTTCTAGATTACAGGGCCAACTTTAAAAATTCATAACTAATTCCATAAAAATCATATTGGGGTGTTCTAAAATTATACAAAAATCTATTTCAATGTTCTTTAAGGAAAAAATATTCAATTGGACTTATCCTTACCCAATTCGTACAGTTTAATCAATAAATATTACTGTTTATTTCATAAAATCTGAAACTTCCAGATTCTGTACCTCAACTTTGGAAATTTGTATCTCCTTGTGTACACATCAAATTGAGGTGATCTACCTTTAATTTTAAAGCTTAGGATGTGTACTATAAGTCCACCAAATCTCGTGACTTAACTTGTTTATTTGGTAGGTCAAACTGGAGTTAAAAACTCACTGCTCCAGGACCTACGTTTTATTTCTTAACATCTCTTTACTTTAATTCTTTTTATTTCTTTGGCATACATAACATGGGATTACTCTTTCCTATTCATGCTCATACACATTCATTCATACCATAAATATTATAATTAATTACATGGCATCATTGGCATCCACAACATAAATTACATAGTAGGAGAATTACACATTGAATGATAATATCATTCATTAACATGAACAATTCTCCACTTTCTTCTCCTTGCTTCTCATGCCATTATTGCCCATTGATGATTGACCTAAATGGTTGGTTAGGGAGGGGTGAGATTTGGAGGAATCTCAGTAGCAAACAATACCATATTAATCATGCTAGATGGATGCTAATTCACTACATGCAACTTGTTTATTCTCTTGTTAATTAGTGACATATTAGCATGCTCAAAGCTAACTTCTTGATGCATGGCCATAGAGACATAATCTACTCATCATGAATAGCAATTACAGAAGCTAAAACATGTCACAATAACATTCAATAACATGTACACGGCAACGCACAAGCATACAACATCAAGCAATGATAATAGGTAAGTTCACTACCTTGCACCTCAAGCTTTCCTCTTACTTTTCCTTTGACTCCCTTGACTTTCCAACCATGTGGGAATTCGGTTAACATCACCAAAAATCCTTCTTGGATATTCCAAAGATCTTAAACATAGTGATAGTGATCATACAATCTATTAGAACCACTAGATTACATAAAGTTCAAGACTAGCTCTCTTGAACCTCAACCCTTTCTCTTCCTTTTAGGGTTTTCTTTCTAGCTTTTCTAACATAAATCTCATCATTTTCTATCCTTAATATCCATTTCTTGTCAATTAGGACAACTTTAGATTGCCTTAGATTCAAGAAGATCAAATCTGGAAATTTTGGTTGGCGGGTACTGTTCGCGCAAAAAACCCAGAATGTTTGCTCAACTTTGAAAATTCGTAATTAATTCTAAAAACATCAAAATTGAGTGGTTCCAAGTCTCACTGAAATATGCTTAAGTTAAATTTACACGAAAAATAGTTTCAGGAACCAATTCTATTTGGAACAGTGCCGAAGTTGTACGAAACTCGACACTCTTCTAAAGGTTCAACACTGTTTCCAGATTTCAAACCCTAACTTTGAAAAATCACCATAAATCGTACACATATCCAAATGAAGTGTTATATACATGGATTTAAAGCTTACAGAGTGTAATTTAATCATTCCAAATTTCAGAATCAGATACAAAGAGAAACTAATTCGAAATAGGTATCAAATCAGATGCTACAACCATCACATACGTTGATCTTGAAGCTTGAACCTAGGTGGACTTTCTCTCACTAGAAATAGCTCTTTCTCTCTCTAAATGCAAGAGCGACAGAGTTTCTCCTATGGTTTCTTGCTTGGCCAAAAATGTGAGGGGAGGAATGCCTATTTATAGCTAAAAGTTTGGCTTGAATGGACCAAAATGCCCTTGGTGGCTGATAGAAAAGGTAAGGGCAATTTTGGAACTTCAAGTTGACTTTTACATCATCATTGTATCATCTTCTTGCATCATGCTTACTTCAACCTTCTAGAAGATGCCAAGTGTCACAAATGTGGTGGAGGAAAAGGAAGATTAGATCCTAGCCGTTGGATCAAACTTGTTTCCTAAGTTTCCTCCGAATTTACTTGGCCCACATTTCTCCGGCTTTCTTTATGGCCTTTCGGAGCTCAGAAAATTTTTCTGTCTATTCCATAAATTCCCTTTAATTCTAAAGAATATCCTTTAAGCCTTGCATAAAAATTCATTTACTAAAATACCCTTTTAACGGCATAACTGGCTTTATATTTGTTAAAGCCATTCCACTGGCCTTTTGGTTGCGGGACTAATTTTATAAATTAGTACAATCTTTCAACCATTTAATCTCATTTTTGTATACATTTTTTAGATCTCTTGCCATTTTAAATAATTACCTCAAACAATGTACTTTTTACCGGCCATAACCTCATAAATTCCATTTAAGCTGTCTCAGGGGTACTTTCGTCTTTTCTCTTCACAGAAGAGCCTTAGAATATTATTTTCCATTTTCTAGGATTTTCTTAGAATTCTTTGTATATTCTTCCATTTTTACCCCTGTTAATCATAACTTTTCGAATTTACGGTTTAGTCCCTGCTTGGACTTAACTTCACACAATCCTCTCTTTGAGGTTTCTAGCTTAACCTTTGGCCTATGTCTAGCCTCTTTTCTCTCTCTAGGCCTTTGAGACTTTATTGGAGCCTCTAACTTGCTTATACTTGAGCCCCTGAAAACTTTCACTTTGCAGTTTAGTCCCTAAAACTGCTTTGATTTTCTTTCTCGTCTTTGGTACCTCTGCTAATAGGGGTCTAGTAGCCTATCCAATTCAGGCTATTTCTAGTACTTCTAGGCCCACAAGTTTGGATGTTACAATCCCTGTGCAAGTTTGTAGAATGGAAGAGTATGTCTTCGTGGTGGCTGCCCTTTTTAGGTGTAGAAGCTCATAAACCTATTCCAAAACGCACAGCTTCACTTAATGCACTCAAGTCGCGAACTCAAAGGTGTTAGGTCTCGACTGGGGAGCCCAGGTCACGACCTCAGAAGTGTCATGTCACATCCTAGGAAGACAGAGAGCATTTAGTCTTGACTTAGCTCCGAAACGCGTAGTTTCATTAAAAGGGCATCCAGGTCATGACTTCAGTAATCCATGTCATGACCCGGGGAGGTAGAACACTCCAACTCTTGTGTTTTGGTTCCTGTAACATTGTGGCTCCATCAATGCTCTATCTTGGGTCTTAAGTCCTCCTCCAATTGCCTGAAAATCACAACAAAGAGCTTTGTAAAGACTAACTAATTACACATCAAGGTAATTACAATTAAGGAAGGAAAATTGACCCTTTTTACCCCTTAAACAGCAAAATGCAATGCATGAATCAATGTAATCAAAAAGCTACAAATGCATGCGTAATGAGAGTAAAAGTGTTGTAAATCATCAAAAAACACTTGAAAAAACCATATAAAGATAGGTTTCTATCAGGGAACAATTGTTAAAAAGCTAAAACACTAATATTAAGATTTAGAGAAAAGGTTAAGTTCAAGTGAGCTAATCTTGAACCCTATGTAATCTCTTGGTCCTAATAGATTGTATGATGAATATGGATATGTTTAGGATCTTTGAACATTCGTGAGGATATTTGATGATGTTGACCGAAAGCTCTCATGATTGGGAAGTTAAGGGAGTCAAAGGAAAAACAAGAGGAAAGCTTATGGTACAAGGTAGTGAACTTACCTATTAACATTGCTTGATGTTGTATGCTTGTGTATTGATATGTACATGATAATTGGTGATGTTGTGACACGTTTTGGCTGTTCTAATTGCTATTTGTGATGAGAAGATTATGTCTCCATGGCTACGCATTAAGTAGGCAGTATTAAGCAGGCTAACATATCACTAATTAACAAGAGAATTAGCAAGTTACATATAATGCATTAGCATCCATCTAGTATGATTAATATGATATTGTTTCTACTGAAATTCCCTCGAATCTTACCCCTCCCAAATCAACCATTTAGGTCAAGCATGATGGGCAATGGTTGCATGAAGAGAAGTCAAGAGATTGATGCAAAGAAATAGAGAATTGTTAGCATTACTATGTGATGCTTATATTCTCCCGTTATGTAATAATTATGAACATGCCAATTTATGTAATTTAGTTGTATATGACATTGGTGACATGTAAGAATGAGTATGGAATATAATGAGAATGCATGAGATTGAATTATGCATGCTTGGATTCTTAAAAGAATTAAATTAAGAATTGTATAAGGGATAAAACATAGGTCTTGGAGCAATTAGCTTCCAGCTCCATTTTGACCTATCAAATGAATGAACTAAGCCACGAATTTTGGCAGACATATAGTGCACATCCCAAACCTTAAAATGAGAGGTATCACCTTAATTGGATGTGTACACAAGGAGATATGATTTTTCAAAATTGAGGCATAGAGTCTAAAAGTTCCAGATTAGACCAATGAACAGTAAAATTTGGACAACAAACTATGTGAATTGGCCTGTGATGAGTCCATTTTTATATTTTTTCCTTGAAGAGCATTGAAAGAGCTTCAAGTAGGAATTTAGAGCACCTTATATGATTTTTATAGAAATAGTTATGATTTTCCAAAGTTGGACCGAAAATATGGAAGTAAACAGTGAATAGTAACTCGAGTAATTATGTACAAATTTTTCAATCCACAAGCATGTTTCATGATCTGCTTGAACCATAACGCTTAAAAATGCATACTCTGAGGGGTTAAAGGAAGGATGTTTTATTTTGGTATCAGAGTAGAGGTTTTGGCATTGGATAGGAATGCTTTCCTCAAAATACTGGGTACGTAACGGATTAGGTAAAGCCCAGTTTAAGTCTAAGGTAGTAATGGGTTACTTGTTTAAGGTCCAGCTAAGGTTATGGATTAGAGGTGAATACTTTAGGAAAAGTGACTATTGATGATTGTTAAGAGATGAAGTTTTTATTCTTAGTTAGGTGAGGTTTAAGAAAAATTTAGAGGTAGCTTCCTGCTGTTAGCTATCCTTGAGGATAGGGGGAACCAAAAGTACTAATGGCCTAGAGATATGAGCTACACCCCTTCTCAGTTAGCTAAAAAGAAGTAGCTAACTTAGTTAGGGATCACAATGAGGCTAGGGACACAGAAGTCCTTCAGGCAGCAGGCGATGCTATGATAAAACAAAGCTAAGCAAGACCAGCAGAGGTTAAAAGGAAGTATGCTTCATCACAACAAACCAAAATAATTGGTGGCGATAAACAAACACAAAAGTGATTGCCAAAAGAGGTGGAAACTTTCATCACAGTGAACAAGGATTCTGGTCATGATAAATAAACAGAGTGTCTCTTAGATGTTGAGGTGATATCTCAGCAAGACTCAATATACTATGACTCTTAGAGGTGGTAGAGAGTAAGACAAGTAGGGATCAGAAAGAGAGAGGTAGCCACTATTTAAAGTTATCAGACTCCTCCTCCAAAGGAAGAGTAATGACTAAGAGTTAGACAGGACAATTAAGGGTTTGAGTCTGTACACCAGTAAGAGGGTATAGTGGCCACCTAAGCTCGACGAACTCTTGCAGCCTCATTGGGGCTAGGGTACCAGGATAAAATAGCTATCTCAGGTTCCTGAATAGATCAATAGGAAGTGGGAGATAGTAAACTCAAGATAGATAGCCCTAGTGAAATTTCTTGTACATCAAGAAGAAGAGAAACAGATGAGAATGAGACAAATAGCTATGTGGGGAACTAGCATAAAGAGATAAGCATGTTCCTGATAATGTTAAGAGATACTCAGTTACCTAGGATTAGGTTGAGAGGCACCCCTTACGGCTGATATGGTCTTGGGCATGAGTCTTCCTAGAGAAATTGGGGAATTAGTTTCTTGAGTCAGAATTGGCACCACTCTAGACGAAGCCGGATACCTTATCCAAGCAAGAAAGGGAAGTAAGTCGTGATGGATTTGATGTTGCTATAGCAAAATCGATGTTCCCATTATTGAGAACTGAGAAAAGCAACCGAGGCAAGGCAAGAATAAAGCTAGGGTTAAATGTCCCTGAGCTTAACAGAGTACTAAAGCAAGCAGGAAGAAAAGAATATCACAAGTCCTCTCCCTATAACTTCCAGAATCAGCTACAAACAGAGTGAGAGACTCCCTCTTATAGGGATAAGATGTCTGAATGGCACGCTACAGACATAGCAATTAGTAAGAGCTTTCACTCCTTTATTGAAATACCAGGCATTATGTATGTTAGAGTAATGCTCCTACTAAAAAGTGAAGCAGAGGAAAGAGAAGTTGCATAAGTCCTCTCCTTTTACTGTTCTAAATTAATTAGAGACGATAAAAGCAGCTAAAGGAGTAAGAGAACTCCTAAGAAAGATTGGATTAGGCACCTAAGGAGACCGATAGGTGGCCTAGAGAATTGATATGAGGCCTAAGAGAATGATATTGGCTCTTGGAACTGTTTTGGGGAATTATTAGTTAAACGACCAATTGAGTAGAGGCGACTTATTTTATTACTCAATCCTGTGGTCTAGAGTCTCTTAGGGATCTTAATATGGCTCGGACTAATGATAGTATTCCAAGGTCACAGTGGATTCTAAAGAGGCTTACGGTAGATCATAGTAGCTCCCAGGTCGTAGTAAATTGAGCCTAAGGAAAAATGGTTGAGCCATAAGAGTAAGAGTACAGTATCTCTTTAGGAAGATGAGTACTAGGGATGAGTTTGAGATATGGAAACCTCCTTTAGTGGTAAACTAGTATAGAGAGAGTACCCATGACTTTCTTCTGGATAACCTTATCATTGATTAGGTTGAGCTCAATTCTCTTATGATTAATAGAGGAAAGCCAGTGTTAGAAGAATTAGAGTCATAAGACTTGAACAAGAGACATTTAGGCTAGCTCCAAATATAGGAAGAACCCTCTTGTGCTATGGAGACAGACTGAGTATTGACGGGCAGACCCCTAAGGAATGAGGCTGAGAGACGAGACCCTAAGCAAAAAAGACCCAACAAAGATAGAACAAGAAGGGTCTAAGACAACAAAGTACCAGGGTTCGAGCCTATCAGCATCAGTGCCTCAGATTCTCATCAACACTGTTTAGTCAAGTATGTTCAGGCAAAAGTAGCCCAATGATAGGTGACCCCTGCAAAGTAATGTAAGAGTGTGCAAAGGCCATAAATGTTAGCCATTTCTGGCAAGAATGCACTAAGTTTAGCAAGATGGAAGATGAAGTTAAGGTGAGCAGAGATAGTCTAAAGTTGACAAAAGAAATGAGTAAGGTCTATAAAGATAATGTTGATATCTGTGATTAGTCTTGGGGAAATTATCAGTCAGGTTGCCAGCTAGTAGAGACAAAGTATTGTACAACTTAGTCTTTTGGTCTAGACTCTTCCAGAGACCTAGCAGTTGAAGTTTAATATGGTTTAGTAAGGGATCACAATTAGATCCGAAGCAGAACCTAGAGAGATCATAGTGGATCTCGAGATCACAGTTAGGTCTCATGGTCATAGTAGACCTAAAGGAAAGTTACTGAGCTATAAAAACAAAGATATGGTATCTCTGGGAAGATGATAACCAAGGATAAGTTTAAGATATAGAAACCTCCCTAGTTGGTTAACTAATACGGAGAGAGTACCCACAATTTCTTCCCAGATAGCCCTATTTTCAATTAGGCTGAGCTTAATTTTCTTCCGATCAACAAAGGAAAGCTAAAGTTTGAGGTTGTGGAGCTATAAGTCCTGATTGGGATATATTTAGACATACTAAATAGGGAAAGATAATGCTGAAATAGCATAAAAACTCCCTAATGTTACAAGGAAAACCCCATACGACACAAAATCAAACAAAATCCCAAGATGAGATTAAAATCGAGGATGTAAACTAAAAAGACCCTTCAAAGACAAGGTAAGAGTGGTGAGATAGTGGAATACTAGGCTTTCAACTTGCTAAGTACCAGTGTATCATTACCCATTGCTTCTAGGATCGTAACCTGGCTCAATTCAAATGGCACTTTTTAACTAGGAAGTAAGATAAAAAGGGTGCAACTACTAAAAGAAAGTCATGTTTGGCATAAATGCACAAAGTTTAGCAGAAAGCTAAGGGAAAATAAGAGACATTCTCCTCGAATAACCTCTCAGTGACAATCAAACTAGAGGTTTAGCCCTGAAATGTTGAGGATGAAATTTCTTTAAAGAGGGAGAAAATTGTCATATCCCAATTTTTAGGCCTAGGACCCCTGGGAGTAGCCCAAAATAGGTAGTCTACTAAGATCCTTGGAGCAGAAGTCCAAAAAATAAGAAAGGAAGTCAAAGCAGTTTTAGGGACTAAACTGTAAAGTAAGAAACTTACTAGGTGTCGCACCTTACTATCGGATCCATTTAGGGCTTAATTAAAACCATTTTAGACCACCTTAGATGGTTTTGGGCTCAAAAATCCATGAAAAATGTTGATTTTCAGATTTTTACTGTTCATCAGGTAAAAATCTAATTTTCTAGCTCAACTTAAAAAATTCATAACTTAATCTAGAAAAATCGAAATAGAGTGGTTCAAAATTCTGTAAAAATCTATTTGAATTCTATTTCAAGAAAAAATAATCTTATGAACCAATTCCATCTGAAAAAGTGTCAGGTTTTTGTGAAAGTCACCTCTGTCTATTAGGCAAAAATCCTTTTTTCATATTCTGAACTTTAATTTTGAAAATCATCAAAAATCATGTAGTTGACCATTTTTAACATGCTTCCTATTGATTTGAAGCTCATGATGTCAAATTTAAGCATATCAAATTTCATGTAGAGATTCGTTTGGTAAGTTAATAAAACGTGGCTCTAATTTGGCGTCCAGCCTAGGAATTATAGCTCCAACCATACATACTTATACATAACCAAATATAAATGTTTCCTCATGGTTCATCACCATATTTGTCCTTGGATTTGCAACTTCTCTTTTGATGATTCAGTCCCTAAAATGTTAAGTTACATATGGGGGATGAGATTTCAATGAAATCCTAGTAGCAAGATCAATCAACCAAAACATCAACATGCATCAATTATAAGCATTCCAACCTTTTGCTATTAATAGAGAACTACTTTACCTTATACATATAGCACTCTAACATGCAATAGCCATGGCACATAAAGCAAGGAGTATATCTACACAATTATCATCATCATCATCATCTAGTTCAACCATATAATAGCACACGAAATTGCATAGCAATCAATGCAATACTTAACATTAAGGTCAATTAAATCTTACTACCTCGATCCAATGCTCTTTGATTTTCTTATTCTTCTTTCTTGCTTCCACAAATACCAAACCCTAACATGGAAATCCACAAAAAGGGTAGCAAGAATCACCAACCACTCCACATAAAAATCAACAACATAACTCAAGTAACTCCTAAACCCCTTAAAGCTTCTATCTTTGTTCTTGAATTTTTAGAGTTTATTTCCTTAACCCTAAAAATTCCCTCTTGGCTCATTCCTACATGATTTTTCATGTAAATTCCAAATATCTACTTAGATTTAAGAAAATAAAACTTTCTCTTCCAGTTTTAGCTTGGCTGAACCACTATGGTTCATTTTTCAAAAATTACAACTTCAATTTTATGGCTTCCAACACTTGTTCTTTAGGTTTACCTTACACTATTTTCCATTTTGAACACAATGGAAGCCTAAAAACTTTGAAAAACAAATCCTAAGATTTAGTTTTGGTCTTGACCGAACAGTACCATTTGAGAAGCATCAAAGAAATCTCTTCAAATCAACATCCAATCACTTGAAACCATCTTAAATCATAGTGTTCTAACTATGTTTTGCAACAAAACTTCCCTCCCCTAACATTAACCAATTCAGCCAGCACCAAACAAAGAGGAAAACTAGGATTTTCAACCATCAAACTCAAGAGAATCAAGCAAGGAATGACATAGAATCATCTACTAACCTTAACTCCAAGCTTACTTGATCCAAAGTGGTTGATTTCTTCTTATTTCCACTTCAAACTCTCTTTTTTCTCTCTTCTTTCATCCTTGGCCAAATGCTAATCTAAAAGTGAGGGGAGGAGTATGTTGATTAAGGCCAAAAATATCTCACCAACCAACATTAATGATTTGCCAAGTGTCATCTCCCTATTCCCTCTTGTAACCTCTCTCCTAATTAATTTAATGCCAATTGAAATTAATTTCAAAAGTCAAGATCCTCTCCAATCAAGGCTTGACATTTGGCAACTTCAAATCCTCTCCATTAGTGGCTTGACAAGTGGCAACTTGTGGGCCAAGTTAAGTGCAAGACTCTAGTCTTTGCTTTATCAGTGCACTTTTACTTCGAGTTTAACTTCTTTTCTATAATTACAGTGCTTTGGCCTCTGTAATTATTTTTTGTCAGATCCATAAATTATTCTCCTCATTTTTATCTTTCCAAATTGCCCTCTTTGTCTCAAATTTAATTTCCCAATAATTAAATAAAAGGGAAAACTAATTTCTTTCTTTCTAGTGATTTTTCCACTTTTTAAAGGAATTGGGAAAAATCTTGGATACTTGAGGTTCTTCTTTTAATTCTATAATCTCTTATAATTCTTTGGAATATCATAGGAATTTTCTTGGGATTTTATTCTCCTTCCAATTATTTATTTGGAATTTTCCAAATAAAAGGCCTTAAAATAACTTAAATCACCCTTAAATTCCTTTGTAATTTATCTAAGAGCAATTTGGTCATAAAACCAATTTTATAATCCCATATAATTCTCAAGAAACATTGTCCTTATGTTTTCTTAATTTTCTAAGGCTTGGAAATATTTTTCCGTAATGATTCTTGACCAATTTTCCTTAGTTAGTCAAACATTTCATAATCGACTTGGAAAACTATAATAATTATTTTCCACCATAAATCTTCCATTTCTCCTTATCCTTTTTGCCCTTTAAATATTTAGGAATATTGCTATTCCTAAATGCCATATTTACTGGATGTGACATTTCTCCCCCCTGAAAAAATTTCGTCCTCGAAATTTAAAGCGTATCTTATTGGAAAAGTTCAGAATACTTTTTCTTTATCTCAGTTTCCATCTCTCTCATAGCTTCTTCCAGTATCAGACCTTTTCAGACAACCTTGACCAGCAAAAACTGCCTGTTTCTCAGCTGTTCGACTTTCTGATCAATGATTCGCTCTAGTCTGATCTTAAAAGACAGGTTGCCTTGGATCACAATGTCATCATAGCTTATGACATATGTCAAGTCTAGGTGGTACTTCTTTCATTGGAAGACATGGAAGACATCATGAATTTGACTTATAGTTAGGGGAAGGGTCACTCTACTGGTCCAGTCTTGGACAAAATTTGAAACAGTACTTCTTTCTTTTGTCTACTTTGAGCCGCTAGAAGTCTTTGCTGAATAACTTTAATCTATTGGGAAGTTTGATCCACTAAATTAGGACCATACTTACTTTTTTCATTGAGCTCTATCCAACACAAGGGAGATCTACACTTCCTTCCATAAAGTGCTCCGTATAGCGCCATTCAGATACTTGCATGGAAACTATCATCTTAAGCGAATTCGACTAATGACAAGTACATATCTTAGTTACCGCTGAAATCAAGTACATATGCGTGTGGCATATCTTCTAACATCTGTATCATTCTCTGTGTCTGCCCATTGTCTTAGGATGGTAGATTGTATTGAATATGAGAGTAGTGTCCATTTCTTTCAAGTAAATCTTGGGTCTCAGTCTGAAACAATACTGCTTAGGACACTCAGTAGCTTAACAGCTTCCTTAACTTTTATCTCTCATTTTCTATTGGACTTAGTGCATTCTTCCCGAAATGGCTAACATGTCTGGCTTTTGCACTTTCTCACATTACTTCACAGGGTCACACTTTCTTGGGCTACTCTTGCCTGAAACACTTAACTAAACAGCACTGACAGAAAACTGAGGCACTGATTCTGATAGGCTCAACCCTGGTACTTTGCTATCTTAGACCCCTTTCTTGATCTATCTTTAGTTGGGTCTTGTCAGCTTACATTCTTGTCTCTCGCCTCATCTTAAGGATCTGCCCGTCAATACTCAGTTTGTCTCTGTATCACAGGGGTTCTTCCTGTATCTAGGACTAGCCTGAATGTCTCTTTTTTAGGTCTTATGGCTCTAACTCCTCTAACTTTGGCTTTCCTCTGTTAATCAAAATGATATTCAATCCAGCCTAATTAATGATAAGGTTTTCTGGAAGGAAGTCGTGGGTACTCTCTTAGTATCGGTTTACAACCGAAAGAGGTTTCCACATCTTCAACTCATCCCTAGTCCTTATCTTCCCAAAGTGGTACCATACTCTTAAGATCTCTGGGAGACTTTTGACCATAGGACTAAGTATAGTCACCAAGCTGATAATTCTCCAAAATTGCTCCAAGAACCAATACCATTTGTTTAGGCTTCATGTCAATTCCCTAGGACACCTATTCGTCTCTTTAGGTTCCTAAGCCAATCTGTCTTAGGAGTTCTCTTATTCCTTCAACTGCTCTTACCGTTTCTTACTATTTTAGAATGTTACAGAGAGAGGACTTATACAACTTCTCTTTCCTCTACTTTACCTTTCAGTAGGAGCATACTCTAACATGCATAATGCCTGACATTTCAAATTCAAGGTGGTTGCTATGTCTATAGTGTGCCAACCAGACATCTCATCCCTAAAAAGGGAGCTCTCTTTTTATTCACAGTTGCTTTTAGAAGTCATAGGGAGAGGACTTTGAGGTTCTTCTTCTTCCTGCTTGCTCTAGTACTGTGCTAAGCTCAGGTATATCCAAGCCTAGCTTTGTTCTTGGCTAGTCATGCTTCTATTGGGTAAGGTCACTCCGCTTGCCTTGTCTTGGCTGCTTCCTTTTCCCGCTCGGATAGGGTACCTTGCTCCATCTTGAGCAATATCAATTCTAACTTCGAGGACTAATTCCCATTTTCTCTAGGAAGATTCCTAGCTAAGACCTTATCCCCTGAAAAGGATGCCTCTCAACCTAAACCCCAAGCAACTGAGTATCTCTTAACATTAAGGGGAACATTCCAACCTCTAAGCTCGTTCCCTCCATAGCTATCTGTCTCGTCCTCTTCTTCTTTATCCTTAAGACATTTCACTAGGGCTCTCCATCCTGACTTCACTATCTCTAAGTTCCTATTCATCCATTCCAAGACTTGAGATAGCTACTCTATCATGGTGCCCTTGCCCTAATGAGGCTGTAAGAGTCTGTCCAGCTTAGGTGGGCACTTATACCTTCATAATGATGTAAAGACTCAACCCCTAACTGTCTTATTTAACTCCTTATCATTACTTTTCTTTTTGAGGGGGAATCTGGTAACTCTAAATTGTGGCTACTGCTCTCTTTCTGACTTTTACTTATCTTACTCTCTGCGACCTCTAAAAGTTGTTATGTCACGTTGAGATACTACCTCAATATCTGAGAGTTATTGTGTCTGTTCATCGTGACCAGAATCCTTATTTGCAGCGACCACCTCCTTTGGTAATCACTCTGTATTCATCCATCGCCACTAATTCCCTTGGTTTATCATGATGAAACATACTTTTCTCTTAACCTCTGCTAGTCTTACGTAGCTTCATTCATCGTACCATTGCCTGTCGAGGCATCCGCTACGAAGTTTAACTTAACTTCCAGATTTAACTCCATTTCTCTTGAGGGTAGGATCAGGGTCTTGTCCTTGCCATTATGGGAAGACAACCAATTCAATCTCGTCACCACATCAACTTCATATAAGGCGTATATATCAGTCTAAGGCAGCTTAATAGTGCTCATAACCAACTATACAGTTTAAACACACATCAGATATAATTATCCTTTTATATGTTGGCGTGGACACATGTATATCATAAGGCAATGTATTCATAATCAAGCCAAGTCTTTTTAGCTCAGGCATACAAAATAAAAGAATGACTAGCACCCTAATTAAACATTATGTAAGGGCATTTTTGTATACATTTTTGAGGTCTCTTGCTATTTTAAATAATTACCTCACATGGTATACTTTTTACCGGTAATAACCTTATAAATTCTGTTGAAGCTGCCTCAGGGGTATTTTCATCTTTTCTCTTCATAGAAGAGCCTTAGAATATTATTTCCCATTTTCTAGGATTTTCTTGGAATTCTCTTCGTACTCTTCTACTTTTACCCCTGTTGGTCATAACTTTCAGAATTTACAGTTTAGTCCCTGGTTAGACTTAACTTCATATAATCCTCTCTTTGAGGCTTCTAACTCAACCTTTGGCCTATATCTAGTCTCTTTTCTCTCTCTGGGCCTTCGAGACTTTACTGGAGACTCTAACTTTATTACACTTTAGCCCCTTAAAACTTTTACTTTGCAGTTTAGTCCCTGAAACTACTTCGACTTCCTTTCTCATCTTTGGGACTTCTGCTAAAAAAGAGGTTTGATAGCCTATCTAATTCAGGCTATTACTGGTACTTCTAGGCCTAAAACTTTGGATGTTACATCTACCCTCCATGACTCTGTCAACATACCCAAACTCACCCATACCATAGCTTCTCCTCGCCTTCTCTTTGACATTTTCTGCTCCCACGGTGTCCCTAAGTTTAATAACGACAGCTATTTCAACCTAGTCCTACTCTTTAAATATGACCGCCTCAAACAACTTGCACTTGAACCGCCACCCCCTCCCATACCTGTTTTTGACATTAGTGCAGTGCTAGCAGCCAATGCACCAGCCCAGGAAGTCCCTGAACCAATAACCTTAGAGGCTCTCGTTGACGAGATTGACGGACCTTCTGCTGACCTCTAACAACTTCATATCACTCTCTTGTGGGAGATGAAGCAGTAGAAGGATAGAGATACTATTTATGATTGACACTAGTATTATCATCATTGCATGGATGCTTTAATCATCGAGCACTTATAATTCCAATTGCCCTCTGATAAAGATGAACCAATAAGCGGTGCTAGCACATTGGGGGCAAGCTTGTTTGGAGCAAAACAGTTTGGGCCTGCAGACTAGTCTTGAGTCTTTTTGTTTTCTATAGTTGTTTTATCTTTGAGTCTTTGTGTTTCTAGTCTTGAGTTAGTTGGATATTTAGTTACCTTTTTTGATTTTATTTTCCATGCCTACACTGGCCTGTTATAGATGATGTGAACTATTTCATTGGCTACTAATGGCCTTGTTGTTTTACTGCTTATGTTTTGATTGCCCCCATGCTTTATCTTCCAGTTCCTTTGTTGTTTATCTTTACTATGTGATCGTCTTTTACTTGTTTCAATATTGAGGACAATGTTGTGCTTAAGTATGGGAGAGGGATTGCCATTTTATACTTCAGTAAAAGCTACTTCATGCATCTATTTTGGCCCTTTCTGTGCTTTTGGACAGGTTATTTGTGTGCATTCTTAAAAGATTCGAACTTAATTTTTAGGAGGATTTGAATTAATTGCATTTTGCCACTTTTTCCACAACACTGCCTACCTTTGCCATGGCCACTTTGTGGTTTCGCTGTGGCAAAGTGCTCCAGATTCCATATTTTTGCATCTCAGCCATACTTTGCCACGGTCAACTCCCTGTTTCGTCGCGGCGAAGCAGGCTTTGTTTCCAAGATTTTCTCTTGGTAACCTTTTGCCACTGTAAACTTCTGGTTTCTCCACGACGAAGCCCTTGATTCTCTAAACAAAAAATCCTTTATGCTTTGCAATTTCACTGCATTGGTTTCCCTCACTTTAGAATTCTCCCAATTTAGATTTTTAATACTTCTGCGTTTTGAAATTTTTTCTTTTTTTAAATTTCAAGTTTTACATGTGCTTGTGAAAGGCTATACATGTTTTTAAATGATGGGTTATTTTTCAGCTAATTCATTTTCTACTATTTTCAATAAGAAGTAAGTGAGGTGCACTTTGAAAGTAGGATTTTGCATTTTTAAACCTTAAGACTGAATAATTGAGATGCTAACCTTGTTAGAAGGATATTTAGGCCTGAATCTGTTTGCTTGTGTGTGTCTGCTTAAATTCATATCTCTCTAGAACTTGTTTTAATTCTTAATCAAGGCTTAATGGACTAATATTTCATGAAAATGACAGAGGCATTTATTTCTAAACCCTTCTTACCCAAATACAAGCTCAAATACTTAGCCTTTGCCAACCCCTTTAGACCATCTTTTTGAGTACTTGCATACTTTTATAAATTGATAAAAGCATTTTATCTTCAGTTATATAAAAACAAAAAAGAGTGAAGAAAAGAAAAGAAATAGAAAAAGGCAAAGAAATAGAAGAAAATGTTAGAGAAAAGCTAAAGAAAGAAAGAAAATAAATAGTGAAAAATTTATATATATAAAGAATTTTGGAAATAGAAATAAATAGAAAAGAGGGATGTGGTGTCACACCTTACTATCGGATCCACTTAGGGTTTAATTAAAACCAATTTAGACCACCTTGGATGGTCTTGGGCTCAAAAATCCGTGAAAAACGCTGATTTTCATATTTTTAATGTTCATCGGGTAAAAATCCAGTTTTCTGGCTCAATTTCAAAAGTTCATAACTTAATCTAGAAAAATCAAAATAGAGTGGTTCAAAATTATATAAAAAGATCTTTGAATGATTCTTCAAGAAAAAATAATCTTATGAACCAATTCCATTCTAAAAAGTGTCAGGTTTTTGTGAAAGTCACCTTTGTCCATTTGGCAAAAATCCTTTTTTTAGATTCTAAACCTTAATTTTGAAAAATCATTAAAAATTGTGTAGTTGGCCATTTTTAATGTGCTACCTATCAATTTGAAGCTCATGATGTCAAATTTAAGCATATCAAATTTTGTGCAGAAAATCATTCAGTAACTTAATAAAATGTGGCTCTAATTTGGCGTCCTGCTTAGGGATTACAACTCCAACTATACATGTTTATACATAATCAAATATAAAAGTTTCATCATGGCTCATCACCATATTTATCCTTGGATTTGTAGCCTCCCTTTTGATGATTCAGTCCCTAAAATGTTAAGTTACATATGGGGGATGAGATTTCAATGAAATCCCAGTAGCAAGATCAATCAACCAAAACATTAATATGCATCAATTACAAGTATTCGAACCTTTTGCTATTAATAGGGAACTACATTACCTCATACATGTAACACTCTAACATACAATAGCCAAGGCACATAAATCAAGGAGTATAGCTACACAATCATCATCATCATCATCATCATCATGTAGTTTAACCACATAATAGCACATGGAATTGCATAGCAATTAATGCAACACTCAACATTAAAGTCAATTAAATCTTACTACCTTCATCCAGTGCTCTTGATTCTTTGACCTTCTTCCTCTTCTCCACAATTAAGAAACCCTAATCATGATATATTACAAAAAGGGCAGCAAGGTTACCAACTATTCTATATAAAATTAACAACATAATTCAAGTAACTCCTAAACCCCTTTAAGATTCCATTTTTGTTCTTGAATTTTTAGAGTTTATTCCCTTAACCCTAAAAATTCTCTCTTGACTTATTCTTACATTATTTTTCATAAATATTCCAATTATCTACTTGGATTTAACAAAATAAAATTCCTTCTTTTAGTTTTGAACTGACCGAATTATTATGGTTCAAAATCCAAAAATTGCAACTTTGCTTCTATGACTTCTAACACTTGTTCTTTAGGTTTACCCTACACCATTTTTCATTTTGCACACAATGAAAGCCTCAAAACTTTGAAAAATACATCCTAGGGATCAGCTCTTGCTTTGGCCGAAATGGACTTTGAGAGAGATATCAAAGAAAACACTTCAAAAACAACCTATAACCACTTGCAATCACTAGGATCTATCATACTTTGAAGTGTTCTAACAAGATTTAACAACCAAACCCCCTCCCCTACTCAAAGAGCATTTTGGCCAGCACCCAAAGAGAGGATAAACAGAATTTTTCAACCATCAAACTCAAGAGAAACAAGCAAAGAACAACATAGAATCAACTACCAACCTTAACTCCAAGATTTCTTGACCCAAAGTGGTTGATTCTTCCTTGTTTCCACCTCTAGCTCTCTCTTTTTCCCTCTCTTCTTGCCTTGGCTGAACCGCTAATCAGATTTAGGGGGACGAAGAGCTCATTAAGTGCATAAAATATTCCAACCACCAACATTTAATGCTATGCCATGTGTCAAATGTTTACTTAGTCTTAATCCTCTCTCTTAAGTAACTTAATACCAAATGAAATTAATTTCAAAAGTCAAGATCCTCTCCATTGGTGGCTTGACACTTTGGCAACTTTAAATCCTCTCCATTGGTGGCTTGACACATGGCCAAATGTGAACCATTTGAATTGTAAGACTCTAGTTTTGCTTTATCGGTGCACTTTGACTCCGGGATTAATTTCTTTTCTATAATTACAGTATTCTGACCTCTGTATTTATTTTCTATCAGATCCATAAATTATTCTCCTCATTTTTATCTTCCCAAATTGCCCTCTTTGTCTCAAATTTAATTTCCAAATAATTAAATAAAAAGGAAAACTAATTTCCTTCTCTTTAGTGATTTTTCCACTTTTTAAAGGAATTGGGAAGAATCTTGGATACTTGAGGGTCTTCTTTTAGTTCCATAATCTCTTATAATTCCTTGGGATATCATAGGAATTTTCTTGGAATTTTATTCTCCTTCCAAACATTTATTTAGAATTTTTCAAATAAAGGACCTTCAACTAAATTAAATCGTCCTTAAATTCCTTTATAATTTCTCTAAGGGCAATTTGGTCATAAAACCAATTTTATAATCCCATATAATTCTCAAGGAACATTGTCCTTATTTTTTTCTTAATTTTCTGAGGCTTGGAAATATTTTTTCATAATTATTCTTGACTAATTTTCCTTAATTAGTCAAACTTTTCATAATTGGCTTGGAAAACTATAATAATTATTTTCCACCAAAATTCTTCTATTTCTCCTTGTCATTTTTGACCCTTAATTATTTAGGAACATTCCTATTCCTAAATGCCATATTACTGGATGTGATATTTCTCCCCCCTAAATAAATTTTGGCCTCGAAATTTAAAGCATATCTTATTAGAAAAGTTCAGATTACTTTTTCTTTATCTCAGTCTCCATCTCCCTCGTAGCTTCTTCTAGTATAAGACTTTTCCAAACAACCTCGACCAGTAAAAAAAACTGCCTGTTTCTCAGCTGTTTGACATTCTGATCAATGATTCGCTCTAGTCTGATCTCAAACGACGAGTTGTCTTGGAGCACAATGTCATCATAGCTTATGACATTTGTCGGGTCTAAATGGTACTTCTTTCATTGGGAGACATGAAAGACATCATGAATTTAACTTAAATTCAGGGGAAGGGTCACTTATAAGCTACTGGTCCATCCTTGGACAAAATTTAAAACGGTCCACCGTAGTTTGAACTTAACTTCTTAAGCTTTAGGGATCGACCAACTTTTGTTGTTGGTTACACTTTAATCACCAACCTCAATCTTTAACAGTCTCCTTTAATGTCTGAGTAGCTCTTTTGTCTACTTTGAGCCATTAGAAGTCTTTGCTGAATAACTTTAATCTATTACGAAGTTAGATCCACTAAATTAAGACCATACTTACTTTTTTCATTGAGCTCCATCCAGCACAAGGGAGATCTACACTTCTTCCCATAAAGTGCTTCATATAGCGTCATTCAGATACTTACATGGAAACTGTCATCTTAAGCGAATTCAGCTAATGGTAAGTACATATCCTAGTTATCGCTGAAATCAAGTACATATGCATGTAGCATTTCTTCTAACATCTTATCATTCTCTGTGTCTGCCTATCCATCTTAGGATGGTAGGTTGTATTGAATCTGAGAGTAGTGTCCATTACTTTCATAAGGACCTCCAAAACTTTAAGTAAATCTCGAGTCTTAGTTTGAAACAATACTTCTTAGGACACTCAGTAGCTTAATAACTTCCTTAACTTTTATCTCCCATCTTTTGTTGGACTTAGTGCATTCTTGCCAAAATGGCTAACATGTATGGCTTTTGCACTTTCTCACATTACTTCCCAGGGCCACACTTTCTTGGGCTACTCTTGCCTGAAACACTTAACTAAACAGTGCTAACGGGAAACTGAGGCACTGATTCTGATAGGCTTAACCCTGGTACTTTGCTGTCTTAGACCCTTTTCTTGATCTATCTTTAGTTGGGTCTTCTCAGCTTACGTTCTTCTCTCTCACCTCATCTTAAGGATTTATCCGTCAATACTCCATCTGTCTCTGTATCGTAGGGGTTCTTCCTGTATTTAGAGCTAGCCTAAATGTCACTTTTTTAGGTCTTATGGCTCTACTCCTCTTGTAACATCCCGATTTTTAAGCCTATAAGTATCAGAAATAGCTTGAATGAGATAGGCTACCAGACCCCTTTTTAGTAGAGGTCCTAAAGATGAGAAAGGAAGTTAAAGCAGTTTCAGGGACTAAACTGCAAAGTGAAAGTTTTTAAGGGGCTAAAGTGTAATGAAGGTTAGAGGCTCCAGTAAAGTCTCAAAGGCCCAGAAAGAAAAAAGAGGCTAGATACAGACCAAAGGTTAAATTAGAAGCCTCAAAGAGATGGTTTTATGAGGTTGAGCCTAAGCAGGGGTAAAACCGTAAATTCAGAAAGTTACGGCCATCAGGGGTAAAAATGGAAAGTACTTAGAAAATTCTAAGAAAATCCCAGAAAATGGGAAATAATATTCTAAGGCTCTTTTGTGAAGAGAGATGATGAAAATACCCCTGAGGTAACTTAAAAGGAATTTATAAGTTTATGGCTCCATTTGAGATGTAGAGGTAGATTTAATTGTTTGAGTCATAAGGAAACCTCAGAAAATTATGGTAAAATGGGGATGTATGATCTAAGAGACTATAGAAAATTATAAAATTAGTCTCATCCCCAGAAGACCAGCAAAATGGCTTTAAGAATACTTAAAAGCCAGTTGTGCCGAAAAAGGGCATTTTAAAGAATGATTTTTAAGTGGGCTACAGGTTGAGTTATGACCTGAGAAAATTCACAGATTTTCTCTAGAATATGAGGAATTTTATGATATTTTTGGATGAATTTTTGGAGCTCTGGATTGAATAAAATGCTCCAGTCAAATATTAAATAATTTTGTCCCCTAAATAGGAGACAAAACCAAAGAAAATATCTAAGAGCCATTATGACGATGCTGAGTCAGCATGCTGAGTCATCAAGCGTAATCATGACACCGACGAGTCATCATACTGAGTCACCAGAAGATATTTATGGACAGCATAAAAATCAGAACGCAGTATGGGAATATTTTAGACAGTCTTTTGTCTACCTGTTATAGTGAAATCTCTACTGCATGACTCAGTAAGGTCAAGTAGCCTGTAAGTAGAGCTAATTATTTTCATCTATGCTCCTCTGAGATAGCGCCATATATGTACCTTTTATTAGCCAGAATTTTAAGAAGAAGTTGTCCCGGTGGTACAGGATAAGTCAAGACTCGAAAAGTATCCGATACGGTGCAAGATTGGCTTGATAAGTGGAGAAATAATTAAGAAAATATTTTTGCACGAATTTTTCATTTATTTTCTCCCTATTTTAATGCCATAAATGATGAAAGGACATGAAAGTGACAAGTGTATGGTTAGATGGGAAAAAGAAAATATTACGTGTACGGCTAGATGTAAGACACGTGTACGGTCGGATGCAAGACACGTGTGCGGTCGGAATAAAGACATGTGGCTTGATGATGTAAGCATGATGTCATCATGATGAGGCAAGCATGATGTCATAGAACACTTGTCACCATAAGATCAAAAGAGAAAATGGACGGTCCAGATCGAGCCACATATTTTTAAGATCAACGGTCCAGATTCAGTCTGTTTTTCTATAAATACCCCCTCCCCTCCCTACCATTTCATCCAAGCATAAGGAATCCATGGGGAAGCTCTTGCAAAATGGTTTCTAGAGAGAGAAAGAAGAGGGAGAAAGAAAGGCCAAGTGGTTCCAAGCCAGATCAAGCTCTAAAACAAGGTATGTGATGGTTATAGCACCTGATTTTATGCCTATTTCGGATTAGTTACTGTGCGTATCTGATTCTGAAATTTTTCATGCTTAAAGTAGACTCTGTGAACTTTAAATCCATAGGTAGAACACTTCATTTGGATATGTGTACGATTTATGGTGATTTTTCAAAGTTAGGGTTTGAAATCTGGAAACAGTGTTGAACTTTTGGAAGAGTTTCGAGTTCCGTACAATTCCGGTACTATTTGGTGTAGAATTGGTTCATGAAACTAATTTTCATGTAAATTTAACTTAAGGATATTTCAGTGAGACTTGGAACCACTCAATTTGGATTTTTCTAAAATTAATTATGAATTTTCAAAGTTGAGTAAAAATTCTGAAAATTCTGCGTGAACAGTACCCGCGAAGCAAAATTTCCAGATTTGGTATTCTTGAATCTTAGGCCATCTAAAGTGGTCCTAATTGACAAGAAATAGATCTTAAGGATGGGAAATGATAAGATTTATGTTAGAAAACTTGGAAAGAAAACCCTAAGACTAAGAGAAAGGGTTGAGGTTCAAGAAAGCTAGTCTTGAACTTTATGTAATCTAGTGGTCATAATGGATTGTATGATCAATGTGACTATGTTTAGGACCTTTGGAACATCCAAGAGGAAGTTTGGTGATGTTGACCGAATGTCCATATGGTTGGAAAGATAAGGGAATCAAAGGAAAAGCAAGGGGAAAGCCATGTTACAAGGTAGTGGACTTACCTATACTGTGTGCTTGATATGTATGCTTGCATGATGTGATTGTGTTGCCATGATGTGACTAAGCTATGATGAAATGTTTGCAAGTTTATGTTATGTTTTGCCTTGGCAATATGTTATGGAAGTATGAAATGCTTTAGCTTACTTTCCATGGCATTCATGTGTTAATGTTGTAACATGTCATGCATGTGCATTATGTCTTGCATGCTTATGGGTAGTGTTTGCTACTGAGATTTCCCCGAATCTCACCCCTCCCTAACCAACCATTTAGGTCAATCAATGATGGGCAATAATGGCATGAGAAGCAAGGACAAGTAAGCAGAATTATTCTTGTTAATGGATGAGACTGTTGATAAATGTATAATTCTACTATTTTGTGAACTATGTTATGGATGCCAATGATGTCATGTATTTAATTATAATATTTATGGCATGAATAAAAGTGCACAAGCATGAACGGGAAAGAGTAAGGCCATGTTATATATGCCAAAGAAATAAAAAGAATTAAAGAGATGTTAAGGGATAAAACGTAAGTCCTGGAGCAGTGAGTTTGTAGCTCCAGTTTGACCTATCAAATGAGTGTGTTAGGTCATAAGATTTGGCAAGCAAAGAGATCTGATGTTTCTCTTTAAAATGAGGGGTAGCTTACCCGATTCTGATAACCGAGCAGAAAGTTATGCCTTTCCAAAGTTAGGCAAAAATACAGTAAAATCCGAAAATGACCAAATGAATAGTAACTTTTTCAAAGGAAATTGAGCTCAAATTTCAAGGCAATCAGTTCAGAAACTATTTTTCCTCAAAATTTTATCCAAAGAGCTTTCTGTAGAACTTAGAATCACTCAATTTCAATTTTTCTACAATTAGTTATGAATTTTCGAAGTTTGTCACATTTTAATGTGACAATGAATAGTAACCCGTAAATGAAAATTTTCAAACTTGATTTTTCATCAATTGTAGCCTTCAAAAGTGATTCCAAATGCTTCCGCAAGGAAAGTTAATTGATTTAAACATGAGGTGTTACACCTCTAACTTTGGCTTTCCTTTGTTAATCAGAAGAAAATTGAATCTAGCCTATTTAATGATAAGGTTTTCTGGAAGGAAGTTGTGGGTACTCTCTCGATGTTGGTTTACAACCGAAGGAGGCTTCCACATGCTTAACTCATCCTTGATCCTTGTCTTCCCAAGTAGTTCCATACTCTTATGATCTCTGGGAGACTTTTGACCATAGGACTAAGTATAGTCACCTCTTCCAGTTGGTCACCTAACTGATAATTCCCCAAAACTATTCCAAGAACCATTACCATTCTCTTAGACTTCTTATCAATTCCCTAGGCCACCTATTTGTCTCTTTAGGTGCCTAAGCCAATCTGTCTTAGGAGTTCTCTTATTCCTCCAGCTGCTCTTACTGTTTCTTACTATTTTAGAACGTTATAGAGAGAGGACTTTGCAACTTCTCTTTCCTTTACTTTCCTTTTCAGTAGGAGCATACTCTAACATGCATAATGCCTGGTATTTCAAATACAAGGAGTGCAAGCTCTTACTGGTTGCTATGTCTGTAGCGTGCCAACCAGACATCTCATCCATAAAAAAAAGAAGCCTCTCTTTCTGTTCGCAGTTGCTTTTGGAAGTCATAGGGAGAGGACTTTGAGGTTCTTCTTCTTTTTACTTGCCCTAGTACTCTGCTAAGCTCAGGTACATCTAAGCCTAGCTTTATTCTTGACTAGTCATTCTTCCATTAGGTAAGGTCAACTCCGCTTGCCTTGCGTCAGCTGCTTCTCTTTCTTGCTCAGATAGGGTATCTTGCTCTATCTTGAACAACGTGAATTCTAATCTAGAGGACCAATTCCCACCCTCTCTTGGAAAACTCCTAGCTAAGACCTTATCCTCTGAAAAGGGTGCCTCTCAACTTAAACCCCAAGCGACTGAGTATCTCCTAACATTAAGGGGAACATGCCAACCTCTAAGCTAGTTCCCTGCATAGCTATCTGTCTCGTCCTCTTCTTCTTGATCCTTGAGACATTTCACTAGAGCTCTCCCTCTTGACTTCACTATCTCAAAGTTTCTATTCATCTATTCTGGGACTTCAGATAGCTACTCTATCATAGTGCCCTAGTCTTAACGAGGCTGTAAGAGTTTGTCTAACTTAGGTGGTCACTTGCACCTTCATAATGGTGTAAAGACTCAACCCCTAATTGTCTTATTTAACTCCTTATCATTACTTTTCTTTTTGAGGGGGAATCTGGTAACTCTAAATAGTGGCTGCTGCTCTCTTCCTAACTTTTATTTATTTTACTCTCTGCGACCTCTAAAAGTCATTATGTCTCATTGAGATACCACCTCAACATCTAAGAGTTATTGTGTTTGTTCGTTGTGACTATAATCCTTGTTTACAGTGATGGAAGTTACCACCTCCTTTAGTAATTACTCTATATCCGTCTATTGCCACTAATTCCCTTGGTTTATCATGACGAAACACACTTTTCTCTTAACCCCTACTAGTCTTACGTAACTTCATTCATCGTACCATTACCTATTTGGGCTTCCGTTACGAAGTTTAACTTAACTTCCAGATTTACTCCATTTCTCTTGGGGGTAGGATCAGGGTCTTGTCCTTGCCATTATGGGAAGACAACCAATTCAATCCCATCACCACATCAACTTCATAGAAGGCATATATATCAAGTCTAAGGCAGTACAACAGTGCTCATTACAACTATACAGTTTAAGCACACATCAGATATAATTATCCTATTATGTGTTGGTGTGGACACATGTACATCATACAGCAACATATTTATAACCAAGCCGAGTCCTTTAAAACAACACACGAGACAAGAAAATGACTAGCACCCGAATCAAACATTGCAATCACGGGGTGGTTATTTATAATGATCGTGCCTTAGATCATTTCTGGAGACTTCCGAGTTTCTTCCCTTGTGATGGTAAATACTTGTCCTTAGGTGCACGGCCTTGCCTTTTTTGTACTCTGTAGACATTCTCTCGAGAAGTGTCCAGGCTTACTATAACTATAGCAGACATTCTGTCTGGCCATACATGGTCTATCACCCTGACTCTTGTCGCAGGTTGGCATTCCGTGCCATTTGAGGGTTTACCTCCCTTCTTACTCTTTCGGTTGACTTTACTAGGTCCAGCTCCATCATCATCAGATATTTTAATGACCTCAATCCTCTGAGGATCATTGGAAGTAACTGTGGCTATGTCAGGCGGAGGGTTACTCTCCTATAAGATATCATAGTAGAAGTCTGCTATAAGGCTGTAGTCCTCATCCTCATCGAACCATTGAGGGAAAGGTTCTCCTAGTCTCCTCTGGTTAGTTGAACCCTCTGAGTCACTATTGCAGCCACAACAAGCCATTCTACTTCATTCTACATTATAATAGTCGAACCATCCAATAAATAGACAGTAGTATTCTCCTGCAAAGGTTTGCCAGTTTCTCCTCAACTAACCCTGATATCTAACATATAAACTCAAGCAGAGCGTTCTGTCCTATGCCAGAACCTTTGCTCTGATACCAAAAATGCCACACCTTACTATCAGATTTAATTAAAAACAATTTAGTACACCTTGGATGGCCTTGGGCTCAAAAATCCATGAAAAACACTGATTTTCGGATTTTTACTGTTCATCAAGTAAAAATCTAGTTTTCTGGCTCAATTTCAAAAATTCATAACTTAATCCGAAAAAATCAAAATAGAGTGGTTCAAAATTATATAAAAAGATATTTGAATGATTCTTCAAGAAAAAATAATCTTATGAACCAATTCCATTTTAAAAAGTGTCAGGTTTTTGTGAAAGTCACCTCTGTCCATTTGGCAAAAATCCTTTTTCCAGATTCTGAGCCTTAACTTTGAAAAATAGTTAAAAATCGTGTAGTTAGCCATTTTTAACATGATACCTATCGATTTCAAGCTCATGACGTCAAATTTAAGCATATCAAATTTCATGTAGAAACTCGTTCAGTAACTTAATAAAACGTGGCTCTAATTTGGCATCCTGCTTAGGGATTATAGCTCTAACCATACATGCTTATGCATAATCAAATATAAATGTTTCCTCATGGCTTATCACCATATTTATCCTTGGATTTGCAGCCTCCCTTTTGATGATTCAGTTCCTAAAATGTTAAGCTACATATGGGGGATGAGATTTCAATAAAATCCCAATAGCAAGATCAATCAACCAAAACATTAATATGCATCAATTACAAGCATTCTAACCTTTTGCTATTAATAGGGAACTACTTTACCTCATACATGTAGCACTCTAACATGCAATAGTCAAGGCACATAAAACAAAAAGTATAGCTACACAATCATCATCATCATCATCATGTAGTTCAACCACATAATAGCACATGGAATTGCATAGCAATTAATGTAACACTCAACATTAAAGTCAATTAAATCTTACTACCTTCATCCAGTGCTCTTGATTCTTTGACCTTCTTCCTCTTCTCCACAATTAAGAAACCCTAATCATGATATATTACAAAAAGGGCAGCAAGGTTACCAACCATTCTGTATAAAATTAACAACATAATTCAAGTACTCCTAAACCCCTTAAAGCTTCCATCTTTGTTCTTGAATTTTTATGTAGATTCCAATTATCTACTTGGATTTAACAAAATAAAATTTCTTCTTTCAATTTTGAACTGACTGAACCATTAGGGTTCAAAATCCAAAAATTACAACTTTGCTTCTATGGCTTCTAACACTTGTTCTTTAGGTTTACCCTACACCATTTTTCATTTTGAACACAATGAAAGCCTCAAAAATTTAAAAAACACATCTTAGAGTTCAGTTCTTGCTTTCGCCGAAATGGACTTCAAGAGAGATATCAAAGAAAACACTTCAAAAACAACCTACAACCACTTACAATCACTAGGGTCTATCATACTTTGAAGTGTTCTAGCAAGATTTAACAACCAAACCCCCTCCCCCACTCAAAGAGCATTTTAGCCAGCACTCAAAGAGAGGATAAACAAAATTTTCAACCATCAAACTCAAGAGAAACAAGCAAAGAACAACATAGAATCAACTACCAACCTTAACTCCAAGCTTTCTTGATCCAAAGTGGTTGATTCTTCCTTGTTTCCACCTCAGGCTCTCTCTTTTTCCCTCTCTTCTTGCCTTGGCCGAACCACTAATCAGGTTTAGGAGGAGGAAGAGCTCATTAGGTGCACAAAATATCTCAACCACCAACATTTAATGCTATGCCATATGTCAAATGCTTACTTAGTCTTAATCGTCTTTCTTAATTAACTTAATGCCAAATGAAATTAATTTCAAAAGTCAAGACCCTCTCCATTGGTGGCTTGACACTTGGCAACTTTAAATCCTATCCATTGGTAGCTTGACACATGGCCAAATGTGAACCATTTGAATTGTAAGACTCTAGTCTTGCTTTATCGGTGCACTTTGACTCCGGGATTAACTTCTTTTCTATAATTACAGTATTCTCGCTTCTGTAATTATTTTCTATCAGATCCATAAATTATTCTTCTCATTTTTATCTTCCCAAATTGCCCTCTTTGTCTCAAATTTAATTTCCCAATAATTAAATAAAAAGGAAAACTAATTTCCTTCTCTTTAGTGATTTTTCCACTTTTCAAAGGAATTGGGAAAAATCTTGGATATTTGAGGGTCTTCTTTTAATTCCATAATCTCTTATAATTCCTTGGAATATCATAAGAATTTTCTTGGGATTTTATTCTCCTTCCAAGTATTTATTTGAAATTTTCGAAATAAAGGACCTTAAACTAGATTAAATTGCCCTTAAATTCCTTTGTAATTTCTCTAAGGGCAATTTGGTCATAAAAATAATTTTATAATCCCATATAATTCTCAAGGAACATTGTCCTTATTTTTTTCTTAATTTTTTAAAGCTTGAAAATATTTTTCCATAATTAGTCTTGACCAATTTTCCTTAATTAGTCAAACTTTTTTATAATTGGCTTGGAAAACTATAATAATTCTTTTCCACCAAAATTCTTCTATTTCTCCTTGTCATTTTTGACCCTTACTTATTTAGGAAGATTCCTATTCCTAAATGCCATATTACTGGATGTGACATGTGGCATCTTGAAAATTTTAAATCCTTTCTTTAGAAAATGTGACGCTTGTTTCATGAAAAGAATAATTGTGATGCCTTGTACTCAGTTTTCTTTTATCCCACCCATTTCAGTTGGCCTTCACTAACCATTACAACCCTCTATTTCTAAAATGGCTTCCTCCATTTCTACCTTCACTAAGAAGAAGATTATGTAACCCTGACAACCCTGTCTCAAATATTTATCTGCTTGAGTCGCAGTGATCAAATTTAATTTTACTTCCGCCTGAGGGGTCAACCCTCAGGTAGGAAGCATTAACATTTTGTTTTTACAATTAAGGAGGATATTTTGTGAAAATAACTAGTCCAAGCCAAGGATAATATCAATATCACAGAAAGGTATGCATATAAGGTCTAACATAGGACAACAATAGGCATACAGGACAATACAATTCAACCAAACAGCAAAAGTTAAAATTTTAGTTCTGGTAGGAGTGGAAACACACAAGTCATATACCAATGTGTCGATAGCAAGACTTAAGCGCCTAACGTAATCATGTGATATAAACAAGTGGTTGGCACCCGAGTCAAACAATGCATCCACAAGGTATGTAACAACCCCCGTAATTCATGGTAAATAAACATTTTCAAAACGATAATTGCTTTAAAAGGCTAACCATGGTAGGAAGGACAAACCTAATCAAATAGAAATCTACCATAGTCAAAAACAATCCAAATCTTTAATAGAGTAGTAGCTACTATTCTAGAATAGTAAAGATAGTTAATCAAATCAGAAAGGATCAACATTCGCTTTTTCATGTATATATCAAATCCATCAACAATACTCTGGAATCTCAAATACAATTAAGACCAATTGTAAATGGGCTAGGGCATTTGAAGTCCACCAAAATAACTACCACTACTGCCCATTATCAATTGCAATCAAAATAACAATCACATATGTCCAAAAAGGGCTCCGCCCAATAGTACAAGTCTAGAATGCAGCGGAAAGGCTATGATTATGTTAAGTATAACAAAAAGACCCTAAAGTTTGGCAATATACATCAGTCAAATCATGTATATCAAAATAGAGGCTATACAGAGTGGAAAGGAAAACTCAAGCCTCGGACACCTTCCCCTTGGGACTAACACCTGAACCCTCGCCTGAAAAATGTTAAATAACCACGAGGTGAGTCAAATTGACCCAATAACCACAATTCCAATTTAACAAGTATCCAGGGAGTGATTACAAGATAGCTAAGCGGGCAAAGTACAATTTCAAATAACATATAAGTTAAACATATTTACAGAAAACAATATATAATAATTCAAAAAGTAACTTGCATGCATATGGCTTCATCAACCATTCTTATAACCTCCTTGTAACCTCTGACAGAACCCATGGGCTATTCACACATAACAGGATTCGTCTCTTTTACAAGACTGCACCAAGCTCTCCAATAATGAGGTGTAACTCGACCAAAAGTTACAGAGCTCATATCAGACCATGGGTTCCCTTTCCTTGGAATATGGAAAGGTGTCATATCCCTTGGGCTGACCCTTGACCCGGCCAAAGGAAGGGTGATACCGAGGGCCCTAAGATTGTTAATGCCAACCACTGGGCGCCAAGTGGCGGCTATACCACGTGGTATAAATAATCAGACCTCCCACAACTACATTTCAGCACAACCAACACAGTTCAATCCAACCATCCAATTCCACACAATTTCATATCCATAAAGTATTCTCAGATTCAATAATCAAATTTGTTCAACATCAACAAGATATTCATAAGATGAAATAATTCATGCCCACTTAACTAATAAATTTATCAAAACATAAATCTTGATATAGGTATATAAATTACTTTTCATACAAAAACCACCATAACACATATTGAGAACATTTATAATATCAACACATGCTTATAATCACATCAACAAGCATACAAGGTAAATTAGAAAGTGGTTACCTCAAGTTCTTGACACAAGAACTAAAAGTAGGAGGATTCAAACCCAAGAGCCCAAACCAAGCTCACTCTACAATAATAAATTGATAAACATATATTAATATAAAAAGACTAATTAATATAGCATTAGAATAGTTTATTAACTAAATCCCCATAATTGGCTTACCTTAAAAAAATTATCTTTAGGAAAAATAATAATTCATCTATTCTTCCAAGTGATAATTTCTAGTACTTCCCAGCTCTATTTCTCTCATTCACATTATTAATAAGAATAATCCCTTCAAATCATCTAAAAACCTCCAAAAAGTGCTTACTTTAACTATTAGAAAAATAACCATATGTCAACTATGCCTTCAATCATTATTAAAATCCTATTCCCTTCTTCCATTAATCATTTCCCATTCATTAGAGTCAATAACTTATAATATTTTCCTCAATTCACTCCAAACACCCAACTTCCACTATTTAAAGTCTCTCCAAGAATCATCAACATTACTATTTCAACAACAATCCTCAAAGTTTAAGCATTGGATCCTCAATATAACCTCAAATGAACTCAACTAAGAGATAAATTTCGAAATTAATATCATCATTAACACAAATCACCATTTCCCAACCAAACCCTAACTTATATTGTTTCAAATCAACCATCCAACTAAAATCTAAGTCATAAGACTCTTATTCTAACCACATAAGCTCCATTAATATCCTAATACTAAATTAGAAACCTTAAAAAATTAAAAATCTAACAAGCCCTAATAAGCTTTATTTTCTGCCATAAACTTACAGAAATAAAAAGAAAAAGCTAAATAAAAATAATAGGATGAAAATAGCTTATCTAAATATCTTATATATACCCAAGTAGAGCCCTTCCTTTCTCACACACTTAAACTACCTCTCACGCCCACTCATAGTCGCGGCTGCGGCGAGGACACGGACCAGAGGAATACGACACAAAGGAGAAAGGGGAGGCTACTGGATGGGAGGCGGAAGAAGGGGAAAAATGATTCAAAAGTAAGGGGTCGCGTGATCCCTTAGTCAAACTCTTAGTTAGTTAGTTTTTTTTTTTTTTTTGTAACAGGTGGGTCACGGCCTACCGGGGATTTAATTCCCCTCCCCCAAAACAAACAGTGGGTGGCCGCGTGCCACCCACTATTAAAATATATATATATTTATATTATATTTATCTATATATATTTTAAATATATATTAATTATTATTTAACTATTATTTATTAATTAGTAGTCTAACTCATAACTAAGATTAGCTTCAATGATAATTAATTAATCTCATTTTAATAAACTAAAAATCTAAATATATATATTTTTGGATGTTACAAGGTAACCCACTACTACAAAAAAGTTCATTTATGTCTGTTCTGATGGTCCTTTTTCATCTGTTTTGAGGGGGACGTAGATGAAAGAGACGTAGATAGGAAGTGAATATTAGTCTGTTGTCGAACAGATGAATATATTAAACAGACGAATATATTCGTCTATTCAGTTGAACAGACGAATATGATATAACATATTCGTCTGTTATTATAACAGACGAATATGACTTGTGATTTTTATAACATTATATTCGTTTATTCCTCTGGAACAGACGAATATAATACTCTATTTTTGTCTGTTCCAGTTGAACAGACGAAAATGTTTATATAAAAAAAAATTACGCACAAAAGTGAAATTTCCTGACTTTTTTTACAGAAAATCCTGAAAATTTTTGAAAAAATAAAGTACAGCCAAATTCAACAGATTCAGACCTATTCCATAATCCACAATCCACAATCCAATAATTCACCTACAAGCCCTTGTGACATTCTAACAGTTGTCATCATCATTACAAAATAATTCAATAATTTAGATGTAGATCTATTCCATAATCCACAATCCAACAATTCAGATGCAATTCCATAAACCACATCATTACATAATATTTCAATAGATTCAGATCCATTCTAAGAACACATGCACAATCCTAGTAACATTCTAACATGTTTTAACAATCAAAATGGACCTAGAAACTTCAATACCATCCAAGCCGGTAACCTTATATATCATTTTGAGTGTAAAACTCTTGAAGAAATTGTCCTGCCAAACGATTTCAGATAGCATCAATCTCTTCATTATCATAACAGTTGTCATCATCAAAGATCTGCAAGTTATATAAATAAGAAGATTGAATTCATCAAAATAAGAGAATTAAAGAAAAGCAATTCAATAGAAAAAGCAAATAATCATAATTAAATGAATTATTACCATCTCAAAATTTTGAATACATTCAGACTCGATAATTTCATATATGAAACGGATAATATAATATCCGCACTCTGCACTTCCTGATTGTCGATGACACTATAAAATCAAAGTGAATATGAATATGTATATATGTAGTTCATGATATTAAAGAATTGAAAATATTCTTACTTTTGGTTTGTACCAAATAGTCTTGCCATTTTTTCCCTCACATTTACCTCCCTGTATATAATATGTTTTAAAAGCCCTATGATGAAATAGAAATGACTAGGGATTAGAACAACTTAATGAAGTAAGAAAACAACATATTTAACCACAAAATTTACGTGTCGAAGGTATGTTTCATTTCCTTGCTTGGGGGACGACTCAATGAATTAAACCAGTAAATGACATTATCTTTAGGACAAGGAATGCACAACGACCAATGTCCACTGAAACATAAAAAGAAGGAAAATCAGTGAAGGTTCTTTGAAAATTAAATAAATATAAATATGCAAATAAAGATATAAGCTACTTACTTTTCGATAATTGGAGCAAAATAACAAGGTAAGCGAGTGTCTGCAATGGTATTATCCATGTATCTCATCCGGCTATTAATGTTATTCTTTAAAGGCTGCAAAGCGGCTGGACACATGAATCCATACAAATGTCCCTTTTCCGTAGAAGCGCACAAGTTGTGAAAGTAGCTATCATATATTTGATACAAAACAAAAATTAATTCATACATATAAGTAAAAATGAGCAATTAGAAAATATAAATCATAAAATAAAATCACATTATTGCTAGTTGAATCCATGTAATGTCTAGCTGATCCAGGGATAGAAAGTCCTTAAGATTCCTCTGGTCTAAACCAAAATGATATGTGATTTGCTCTCCCACAATCCCACTAGGCATTTGTATATTGACTTTGTTAACTGATTCATAAATGCCATACAGTTGTGCCAAACAGGGAAATTTACTAGCATCTTCAACGTCCTAATAGAAAAATAGAATAAAAATAAGTAACCTAAATAGTATATGAAAGAGAAAATAGAAAATGCTTGCGTTTTGTACCATTGGAGACATGATATCAATGAGTCTTTTAGGCCATAAAATAAAATGTCCTTTTGCTTCGCCTAGCTTGCCAACCTCATCACTGGGAAACGGCAAATTTACATCTACATCCTCCTCTCGAACAGCCGTAACTGTCACTTTGACCGAGTCCGCTGGGATTTTTTGATTATGAATTTTAGACCCATTTGTGTATCTAATGGCATTGACAACAACACGTATATTTGGGTCATCTAAATAGAGAACACATGGTTCTCCATTATTTAGTGGGGGACTAGGTCAAACAGAACTGACGGCACTTATGGATTGAAACTCCCTTTTGTGCTGCCATAGGCTGGAGAATTCTGAGACCATGATACAAATGAAAGAATGGAATTAAATGGAAATAATGTTGACAAAATTCAAAACAAATTAATTATGTTGTGATTAATTATATACCTGAGGTATACGTTCTTGTGGTTGAAATTGCCCAATTTGCATGCTTGAAACTAAAGACCTCATCTCCTCTTGAATGTTAGACATAAACTCATTTTTGAAGAATTGACGAACGTCATCACTTGTCATAATCTCTTCACGAACTTGTGCTCGAATTTTGTCCATCAGGTCAGCACTTGGGATACTTTTGCCTGTAGAGCTTTGTGAACCGGAACCAAAATATTAGGTTAAGCCAACTGTCTTTGATAATCCTCTCACTCGACCAGGATGGTCTAACTTCCCAGTTGCAGCTGCCAGGATATCCATCTTTCCACTTGGAGTAAAAGAACCTTGACTGCTCTGCTCCTCAAGTGCATCCTATAACGTACAAGCAATAAATGATAAGCCAACAGAATGTGAACACTAATTTAATTTAGATTGTTTTAATTCAAGTACTTACAATTTTTTGAGCAATGTCGGCAATAGTCTGATTGATATATTCACCTTTCTTCATCCTTGCATACTTCCATGTTCTATATTGAGAAGGCAGAGACGGGGCTTGAACAACAATGCTGGGGTCTAACTTTGCAGCTTCTTGCATTTTTTTCAAATCAGTTTCCATAATCTCCTGTTGTGCCTTTCTGTAACCACCACGAGACATGTAATGCTGGTACAGATTTTTAGCTTGTTTTTATTTTTTTATTTTGAGCACTTAATTTCTACAGAAAAGAAACAAAAATGAAGTTAGTTCAATGAAATAAACTAGTTTATATGGTCATATTCACTAAGTAGAATAAGTTTACCTGAAATTCAGGAGTTAGACGTGAAGCCACAAATTTTCTCCAAGTGTCTTCGTCAAGAAATGAGTAAATATCACATGGATTTTCATCCTGTTTAAGCCCTCGAATGTAAGTATGAGTGAGAATTGTCTTAAAATCTTTCCATCACTTGCGTACTTGGTCTAGCCACCGTCTTCTCATCTCCTCTGTGGGAGGGATATCATAGGTTTGCTGTGAAGTTCATTGGTAATGAATGAAATTAGAATATTTAACAGTAAGAAATATTATTAAAAAGTATAAGAAGTTTATGAAGTTACATACGAACATATCTTGCCAAATCGCATCCTTCATTTTAGGGGGTACTTCTTTCCAGCTAGAATACAGAATGCTCACTTTGCTTCGACCTAGAAGGCCTACGTAGCTTATGAACCTATTTGCTTGTGGACCAACTGGATTCATATTATCATCAAAATCCACATGCTTCCTCTGAATTTTCCCGTGACGTACTGCTAGCTTTGGCATTCTCATGGTGCCTCTACCCCTTTTTCTATAAGGTTCATCATGCCCTTGATCTTTATCAAAAGTGTCCATATTTCTATCATCATCTTCCATGTCCTGTTAGTAAACCAAAGTGAACCAAGTGAGTCAGCTGTAATGAAATCAATAAAAAATTAACAAATAAGAAACAAAAAATTCTAATATAGTGCATAACTTTTCCGTTAGAGTCTTACATTATGCATTTTCCCATATTCCTTCACAGTGATCATTCCTAACAGCATATTCATCATCGTCATCTACCAATTCTACTTCATTCAATAGAGGTGGATTTATAGTGAAAGGTGATGTCTCATCAATACTAAAGGTTGGATCACTGTCCTTTTGTTTTTTACCTTGAAGCACAAATGACAATTTGGTATTTGCAGGATCGGTGACATAAAATACCTGTTTTGCTTGACTTGCTAAAATGAATGGTTCATCTGTATAACCAATCCTATGAAGATCAATTAATGTAAATCCAAATTTTTGATCTACTTGAACACCATTATTGTTAACCCACTTACACTTGAAGATAGGAACTTTGAAATTTGTGTAACTTACATCCCATATCTCCTCAATAATACCATAATAGGCCACGGATGCCAATTTAGGGTTTTTATCTTTGGCGCTAGAGAAATGCATTACTTCAGCAACTACGATTACCCCACTATTCTGCACAGTACTTTTCTCATCTTAAGCTTTTGTATAGAAGGAATACCCATTTATATCATATCCACTCCAAGTGGTGACATCAATCGAGGCCCCCAAGCTAGCCATTTTATTGTGTCAGAAACATTTGTCTCCCTCCAAACCTGTTCCTTGAACCACACAATAAATGTCTTGTTATGCTCATTAGCTATCTGTCTATCGCTTTTCTTTAGATGCTTGTCCTTTAAAATCTGCTTATGGTTATCTAAGTACGGTTGAACTTCTTTCATATTATTTAAAATGTATAAGTGCGCTTGGAATAGTTCTTCACGGACAATACTCTTCACTTTAAGCCCTCGAGTTCCCTTACCTATCCCATCGTCATGTCGAGCTTGTGCTTCCACTCCAGATAGATATCCTTTGCAAAAGTCTATGGCCTCTTCAGCTACATATCTTTCAACAATTGATGCCTTAGGTCGATAAGGATTCTTAGAATAACCCTTTAAGACTTTCATGAATCTCTCAAATGGATACATCCATCTTAGATATACAGGGCCATAAAGCCTTACCTCTCTTACTAAATGCACTATCAAATGTACCATGATATCAAAAAATACAGGAGGAAAATACATTTCTAGTTGACACAGAATAACATACCCCTCTTTTTCCAATTTATCTAACTTTTCAGTGTCAATAACTTTGCTGCAGATAGTGTTGGAAATTGTGCCCTAGGGACCAATCATTGTGTTTGAACATTGTTGATTTATGAATTTCTTAATTATGTTATCATATTATTTGCATATTTACTGTGATGACTATCCTTGGATAACTCATGATTTTATCCTAAATGTCCCTGGTCGGTCATCTATGTGGGAGCAGAGATGAAATAAGACCAGTATGACTTTGAAGATGTGTGAGATATAAATCAAAGTCATAGGCACATGTAAGAGTACAAGGTGTTGGACCGACCCGCTATGAGAGAGCTGCATGGGTTAAGTTATAAGCTTCTCTCATATACAAATCATGTCACTATGCCCTTTGACCTGAGATCATCATGGATTCCTACATAAGAAATGCTCAGCTTTGACCTAGTCAAAAGTCACTTTTGATCGGGTGATCATAAAGACTATGTTCAGGCTTAGTGGTTTTTCATATGGAGGAATGTGAATGGTCAAGATGGAATTTGTCCCTCACATTCATAGAGAGACATTACTGGGCCCCTCGATGAGTGAGTCTGAGAAATGTATGGCCATACTATAATGGAAAAGTAGTTCCATTTCTATACTCAGACTACTCAGGAATCGAGAAAGTAATGGTCAGGAATAGGAGGATGACGTTCTCCATGCCTCATCCATAACCGAAATGTCGTGTGACAAAAGGGACGTGATATGGTTGTATGAAGGGCTACATCGCTCATCGATCCTCATATGATTTGGGTAGTTATGATGTCTTGCTAGAGACCGCTTATGACTTGTGAGTCATTATAGTAAATGGCCCACTGCCAACTTCATATGGGCCTACAGGGTCGCACACAAAATAGCCCAACACGAGCTATGATGTCCAAATTCATTGAATCTAAGATATGTCCAGATTCAATGAATAATCTAGGGTGGACGTATATATATATAAATTCGCGTATATATATTATATGACAGAAGAGATATTTATAAGATTTGATTTATAAGGATAAATTAAATCTATATCAGTTTTTTTTAAATTGATAAGGTATAATATCTCAAATTTGATTTATGAGAATAAATCAAATATAATTCCGTCATATCTTTATTTTGAATTAAATGAATAGGTGAATTAAATCTGTAGGATGGGTTTAATATACAAACCGTATTTATTTAATTGATTTCTTATCATATTACGCAATATATGATATTGTGTTAATTTCAGAATTAATTCAGGATTAATTCTGAAATCCAATATCCTTAGTGTCCTATATATATTTGATATTAGGAGCTAAGGCTTTGTGTGGATGATAGTGCAAAAGGTTTGCAGATATGAAATGGCCAAAAGAGAGACGGTGAGGACGGATTCTCAAAAACCCTAGAAGAACAAGAGGCGCTAGCACGTCGTTCGTGATTGGTACGCTGTTCGTGTGGATATCGGTAGAGGAAGCCGATCTGAGTTGTCGACTTCTCATGAAAGAAAAGAGAGCATAGTCATCCCGAACGTCGGAATCCCCGAGCCACCAACAATTCGAATACCGCAGGTAACACCTCTTACTACTTGACTTAAACACAATCGATAGATCCGGGCAAGGAATTGAAAAATTTTAAAGGTTAATTTCCGCTGTGTGTCTTTCAATTCCTTTTAGACAGCATTGAAAAAAAGACACAGTTTAGTTATCGTGTTTCTCACATCATCTTTCATAATACCTCAAATGGCCATTGGTAATAGTTGCTGCATCAATACATGATAATCATGAGATTTCATCTCGACTAACTTTAAATCGTCCTTTGAGACAAGATTTTTCATATTAGAAGAATAACCCTATGGCACATTAACGTTATGCAAACATTGGCACAAGCTAGTTTTCTCTGCTTTTGACAATGTGTGTGCCGCTGGCTCCAAATAAACCCTCTTGCCACCCTCTTTTAGTTGCGAATGTAACCGTTCTCTTATTCCCATTTCAGCCAAGTCTAGTCTCGCATCGATTCCATCCTTAGTTTTTCCTGGTATGTGCCAAAGAGTACTAATAAGGCTATCACAAATGTTTTTCTCCACATGCGTCATATCAAGACTATGTCTAACATTAAGATTACACCAATATGGGAGATCAAAGAATATGGATTTTTTTTCCAAATGTTCTTCTCACCTACAATCTTTTTATTCTTACCAAACACGACATCAATTCTTTCCACTTTACGATAAACTTCCTCTCCAATTAATGGCTTCGGAGCCAATCCATGTCCTGGTGTACCATTAAAAACCTTTTTTAGTCTACGGTATGGGTGGAATCGATCAAGAAACCTCCTATGACCTAGATAAACTATTTTCCTTCCATGCTTAAGTTGGTGGCAGTGTGTGTCCGCTTCACATATAGGACATGCTTTATGTCCCTTTACACTATATCCTGACAAGTTTTCATAGGCAGGAAAATCATTTATCGTCGTGAAGATAATTGCATGCAGCTTAAAGGACTCTTGTTTATGTGCATCAAACACATCTACGCCTTCCTCCTACAATTTCTTCAAGTCTTTAATCAAAGGTGCCAAGTAGATGTCGATATTGTTCCCCGGCTGTTTTGGTCCTGATATCATCATAGACAATATCATATACTTGTGCTTCATGCATAATCAGGGAGGTAAGTTGTAAATCACAAGCAAAACTGGCCATGCACTATGTGTGCTGTTGAGAGTACTGTAAGGATTAATTCCATCTGTACAAAGCCCAAGACGAAGATTTCTTGGCTCACTACCAAATTTTGGATACATTTCATCTATTTTCTTCTACTCGGGAGAATCAGCAGGGTGCCGAAGATATTTTCCATGTGATATTTTCTCATCAACGTGCCATGTCATCTTTTTTGCCGCTGTTGCATTAGCAAACAACCCTTTGAATCTTGGTATTATCAGAAGATACCATAGTATCTTTAAAGGTTGCCCTTTAGTTGTCTTATTAGTATCGCCATCATCACTACTATCTTTATGCTTTTTCACTTTATATCATGAAGATCCGTATTTTGGACACTCATTAAGATCAGCATACTCTTCCCTGTATAATATGCAATCATTAGGACAATCATGTATCTTTTCATAGCTCATTCCCATCTGAGACAAGATTTTCTTTGCCTCATAAACACTATTTGGAAGAACATTATCAGCCAGAAGCATATCACCCAACAATTGAAGTAATTCCGTAAAACTTTTATCTGTCCATCCATTAGTTGCCTTCAAATTGAATAACTCCAATACAGCTTTCAACCGTGTATATGTAGAACATCTAGGGTATAAAGCTATTTCTGCATCACTTTGCAAGCTATCATTTATATGCGATTGTGCAGAGAATCCCAGCCCAACATCATGAATCATATCATGCATTCTATCATTGAATCCACCCACCACTTCCTCTTCGTTAACCAATGGCATTGTTCCTCTTTCGCTATGCCATATCCATCTTGTATATCGAAGATTTATCCCCTCATAAAATAAGTGATCCCTTAAACCATCAATAGTCAAATGTCTCCTATTTAAACAATTAACACAGGGGCAAAAATACTTTCCACTTTTGTCATAAGCATTCTTTTTAGCAAATTCAATAAATTCTTTTACCCCATCCTCATACTCCTTAGATGTTCTCAAAGCACTCATCCAACTACGATTCATTCTGTTAATATATAAGTAATTATAAAAAAAAATTAAATTTAATTTAAGACTGAAATCAACATTACTTTAATTTCATCCAGCTCAATTCCAAGAAAATTTAAGCAGCTCAACTAATTTCAACAATTTAATCATTCTAAATTAAGCATTTTAAAAAATTTACAAAATAAAAAATTCATATAATTCATACAGATAGCCATTTTCTCACACCTTACTTATATAGTACCTTAGCATTCATTTAGAACCATTCCAGACCATGTTGGATGGTCTTACACTTAAAAATTTCAATTTGGACGTTAATTTTCGGAAAATTACTGTTCACTATCCAGTTTTCAGATTACAGGTCCAACTTTGAAAAATCATAACTAATTCTAGAAAAATTGTATGAATGTGTTCCAAAATTCTACAGAAAGCTCTTTCAATGCTCTTTAAGGGAAAAATATTCAACTGAACTCACCCTCACGGAAAACGTACAGTTTATTGGATTAACATTACTATTCGTTTGGTAAAATCTAGACTTTCCAGATTCTCTGTCTTAAATTTTAAAATTCGTATCTCTTCGTATACACATCCAAATAAGGTGATTCACCACTCATTTTAAAGCTTGGGATGTGCACTATAAGTATACCAAATTTCGTAGCTTAACTCATTCATATGATAGGTCAAGCTGAAGCTCGAAACTAACTGCTCCATGACCTACGTTTTATCCCTTAACATCTCTTTACTTTAATTCTTTTTATTTCTTTGGCATACCTAACATGGGCTTACTTTTTCCCATTCATGCTCATACATTCCTATACATTCCATAAGCTTTATAATTAAATACATGGCATTCACAACATAATTATAACATAGGAGAATTATACATTGAATATTAGTATCAATCATTAGCACCAATAATTCTCCACTTCTTCTCCTTGCTTCTCATGCCATTAGTGCCCATCATTGATTGATCTAAATGGTTGGTTATGAAGGGGTGAGATTCAGAGGAATCTCAGTAGCAAACATTACCACATACATGCACAAGATGGATGCTAGTGTATGGTATGTAGTTTTTCATAAACTTAAGTTAACTAGTGACATGCCATCATGCTTTATGCTTGGTATAAAAATGCATGGCCATGGGAACATATTAAAAACAGCATTTTCAGCAACAATCATCATGTCACAACATCATTCAAACAACAAATACAAACCAACACATGAGCATACCATGTCAAGCACATAAAGGGTAAGTTCACTACCTTGCACCTCAAGCTTTCCTCTTACTTTTGCTTTGACTCCCTTGAGTTTCCAACCATGTGGGTATTCGATCAACATCACCAAACATCCTCTTGGATGTTTCAAAGGTCCTAAACATAACCATAATGATCACACAATCCATTAGGACCATTAGATTACATAAATTTCAAGACTAGCTTTCTTGAACCTCAACCCTTTCTCTAAGTCTTAGGGTTTTCTTTCTAACTTTTCTAGTATAAATTTTATCATTTTCCATCCTTAAAATCTATTTCCTGTCAATTAGGACCACTTTAGATAGCCTTAGATTCAAGAATACCAAATCTGGAAATTTTGGTTCGCGGGTACTGTTCACGCAGAAACTCCAAAATTTTTGCTCAACTTTGAAAATTCGTAATTAAATCTAGAAAAATCCAAATTGAGTTCTTACAAGTCTCAAGGAAAGAACCTTAAGTTAAATTTAAAATAAAAATAGTTTTAGGAACCAATTCTATGTCGAACAGTACCGGAATTGTACGGAACTCGAAACTCTTCCAAAGGTTCAATACTGTTTCCAGATTTCAAACCCTAACTTTGAAAAATCACTATAAATCGTACACATATTCAAATGAAGTGTTCTACCCATAGATTTAAAGCTTACAGAGTGTACTTTAAGCATACAAAATTTTAGAATCAGATGCACACAGTAACTAATTCGAAATGGGCATCAAATCAGATGCTATAGCCACCACATACCTTGATCTTGAAGCTTGAACTTAGGTGGACTTTCTCTCACTAAAAATAGCTCTTTCTCTCTCTAGAAGCAAGGGCAGTAGAGTTTCCCCTAGTGTTCATCAGCTTGGCAGAATTGGGGGGAAGAAGAGTGCCTATTTATAGCCAAAAAGTTGGCTTGAATGGACCAAAATGCCCTTGGTAGCTAGAAGAAGGAGTAAGGGCAATTTTGGAAGTTCAAGTGGACTTTTGCATCATCATTGCATCACCTTATTACATCATCCTTGCATCATGCTTCTAGAAGAGGCCACGTGTAGCAAAAGTGGTGGAGGAGAAGGAAGATTAGATCATAACCGTTGATAAGTCTCATTATTTACATACATTTCTAGCCCTAAACACATACTTTTGCGTCTATATTTACATACTTTGGGCATAATTAGGTTCTATTGTGTATAAGAGTTGGTGAGAAGAATTATGAGGTTTTGCAAGTGTTTTTACATGTTTTTATATGATTTTATTTGTGTGTACTTTTGATCCCTGCTTTGGCATGAATTTCAGGAAGTTTCAGTAGCATTTTCGCCATTCTGTCTAAGGCGCCACGGCTGATCGGGCGGATTTCCAAGGTACTCTCGGTGAAAAGCGCCGCGACGGATGGACTAAGGCGCCACGGCGGACGGAGGTTTTCATGAAGCTCAGGATCATTAATCAAAACGACGCCGTACAGGACAGGAGCCGCGGCGGATTGACCGAAATTTCCAGATTTAAAAGCTGAAGTCGCGCGCTTCAACGGGAGAGTAGATTTCAGTTACCCATTCTCCCTCCAGCCGCGAATTTCTTGCTCTCTCCGCCCTCTCTCATTTCTCTCTTCCATTTTCGTCCAATTCCATCAATTTCCACCGATCAACCATGGATCTTTCATCAATTCTTGCTGTTTCTACCCTAATCCAGAGTATGAGTAGCTGAATTTCCAAGTTCTGCTAGCAATGAAGCTGACCTGAGTTCATGGAGCTAAACAGGGAGTCATTTCAGATCTATTTTCTACCTTCTATTCTAAGAGTCATTTGTTTCAGTTGAACAATTGTGATTAGAATGAAGATTGAGTTATTAGATTTATGTTTCTTGGAATTTAGATCTGATTGAACATTCAGATGTGAGTTTTGTCCTTTAGTTCAGTTGAATAGAGGATTCTCTGTTGATTTGTAAATCTAATTCGTTTTACTTAGACTGTTGTTCTGTAAATCTGAATTTTGGTTGAATATATTGATGATTCACAGTTGTGGTCATTCTTAGAGAATTGCAACTTGCTTCTCAAGTGTTCTTGTCAATTGATTTTCCTTCTCATAGATCAAAATAATGAATCTAGTAAGATAGTTGTTTCTGATCTATGTTAAGAGAGATTTGAGCAGTAGCTGAATCTATCCATTTAATTGACACTAAGAGACTCCAAATTATAAGATTGAACAAGGAAGGTTGGATAAATTACTAGGGGAACTACTATCTCTCATCTGAATCTCATTTGCAATTTACCTTTCATTAGATTTGTTTCTTGTTTTGATTTCTCTTTTTCTGAACTAAAGCTCTCATCTTGGTAATTTGATAATTAATAGTGAATTGTTAAGAATTGAAATACAACTTAAGGCTCCTTGTGAAGAATGACCTAGGTAGTGCCTCACTTGCTGCATTTTCCCTAGTAAAACTTTGATTACCTAGCGACAAGGTTTATCAAATTGGCACCATTGCCGGGGAACCTTACTTGTTGAGGTTCTGAGCAATTCACTGGTGTGCCAAGAAAATTCTTATGTTTGAAAACACAAAACTTCAGAAAAAGTAGCTTTAGTGTTTTTGAGTTGTGCTGCATGTTCACTTTTGTGCTTTGTTGTTAAGTAGTTTCCCTTTTTTTGCTGTGTTTTAAATTCATTCCATAGGTTGTCAAGGAGTTAACACAATTGAGTAGGGTGTGAATTGTTTGAATCCTTGCTGTAGCAACCTTTTCCCTTTTAATTGTTCTTCCATTTAACCTAATGATGGTTGGTTGTTTTTATGCTTTTGAGATATTTTTCTTGTTGACAAACTAATACCATTGTGTTAAGGGGTTCAATTTGCAGGAGTGAAGGTGTGAACAGTGTCAGAAGCTGCTGCAGAATTCGTCCATCTGGTTTATCAGTACCAGGCGCCGCGGCGGATAGCATCAGGCGCCGCAGCGGATTTCACAGAATCAATCCTGCAAAAAGAGCCGCGGCGGATTGCACCAGAGGCCGCGGCGGATTTCACCTGATCCCTTCTTAGCTTTTTGTTCTCTCTTTGACTTCTGTCTTTTGTCTAATTGCTTTTTCACATTTATTTTATTAGTCTATTCTAGTGTTCTTTAGTTGCATGTCCCAGGATAAAGGTCTTTTACCTTTTGATTGGGAAATCAATAGAACTCTTAGGCAAATCAAGAAAACCAAACAAATAGCTGAGTCTAGTAAGCAACCTATAGTGAGTGACTCTCTTCCTCAAGTTGAATCTTACTCTTCCTCAGAATCCGAATCTACTTTAGGAGGGTTTATAGACAATCATTTTGTGATGGATCAAAATAATAACAATGCCCAAACTGAGAGAGGTGATGCTACAAATAGACCTCAAAATGAAAGGCAAGCTGAAAATGTTCTCCATAATGCTAATATTCAATTGAATAGAGATGAGGAGAATAGGAGCATTAGAGAAATTAATAACTCAAGTGTGAACTGTGATCCATGTGGTTTTTATAACTTTGAAGCTGATTTTGAACTTAAAGGTACCTTGATTAATGCCTTACCAAGATTCCTTGGTCTTGCAGGGGATGATCCATATAGGCACCTTCAGAATATGCATGCGGTTTGTTCCTCTATGAAGCCCCATGGTGCTCAATTGGAAGATGTGCTAAGGAGAGCTTTCCACTTCACATTAGAAGGAAATGCCAAAGAATGGTTGCAAAGCCTACCTCAGCACTTCACAACACTTACATGGGAGCAACTTAAGAAGGCCTTTTTAGAGAAGTACTTTCCTGCATCAAGGACATCTAAATTGAGGAAGGCAATCTATGGAGTTCAACAAGATAGTAGAGAGACCTTGTATGAGTATTGGACAAGATTTCTAGCTATGCTTTCTAAATGTCCAAATCATCAAATCAGCAAGTCTAATCTAGTTCAATATTTCTATGAGGGCTTGCTATCTCATCACAAGAACACAATAGATGCTGCAGCCCATGGTTCACTATTTGATTTGACTCCTCACAATGCTTGGGAATTATTGGAGAAGATGGCCAACAATAATCAGCAATTCAGCACAAGGGATAACCAATCTGTCAATGAAATTTTAAGGTCAAATCCTACTAACTTAGATTCTCAATTTGCTGCCTTATCAGAAAGGATGGACAAGAGAATGACTAGGATGGAGCAACTCTTGTCAACTAAACAATGTGGTGCTATGGGAACATCTCAAGCCTTGGTAGCTCCCTCTTGTGACTCCTGTGGTTCTATGATGCATTGTACTGAATCTTGCCCTTCTCAATTTGAAGAAGTGTCAGCCATGTATCAACAAAGAGCCGGTCAATATCAGCAAAGGAACCCTTTCTCCAACACTTATAACGAAGGATGGAAGGATCATCCCAATTTTAGATGGGGAGGAGGAGAGAACAACAAGGAGAGATTCATGCAGAATAGGTTCCAGCAACGTCAACATTCAGAACAAGTTATGGTTCCTTCCCAAACGACTCAAGAAGTTGGGAATTCAAGGAATGATGACATGTCTCTCTTGTTGAAAAGCATGAACAGTATGAATGCTAATCTCAGTGCTATGGCATCTCAAATGGACAGAATTGATAAGCATACCACTGCATCTGATGCAAGAATGGCTGCTATAGAGAATAGGGTTGAACAATGGGAAACTAAGACAGCAAACTTGGCTAACTTTGTTACCCAAATTTCAGATAATTTCAGCAGTCTTCAAGCAAAAACAAGTGGAGCTTTGCCTTCCAATACTGTGATTAATCCCAAGTCATTGAATGCCATAAGTTTGAGAAGTGGAAGAAAGGTGACATTCAATGAGAATGATGAAGAATCTGACTTGGATGAAGATCATTACACTAAAGGGAATTCTACTCATGAAAAGAAACCACCAAGTGTGGAATCTGAAAGCTTAAGAGAGAAGCAACTTCTGCAAGCAAGAAAAGAAACCGGATGTAGAAGTGCAACTACTGAAGGTTGCACAACTGAAGCCGGCCCTTCAACTATGGATGATAAAGGCGTCCATGAAACACCATTGAGAGAGGACTTGAGGCAATCTTCTTCAAGAATTGCAGATCCTAACCAGGACAATGGGAAGATTGAGCAAGAGAAAGTTGAAGATCCTCACAAGAGCAATAAACCGGGAAGTCAAGGTAAGGAGGTAAGCTTGAAAGATCTACCTTTTCCTAAAGCTTTTATGTTTGGGCAGAAGGTTGCAAAAGAAAAGCAAAATAAAGAAGTTTTAGATTTCTTTAGTAAAGTAGAAATTAACATTCCTCTGCTGGATTTGTTGAAGAAAGTGCCTGAATATGCAAAATTCTTAAAAGACATTTGCACTAATAAAAGAAAGTTTAAAACTAATGAATTGGTGCAAGTTGGCCCTAATGTTTCAGCCCTTTTTAAAGCTCAATTACCTGTGAAATGCCAAGATCCAGGAGCTTTCTCCATTCCTTGTCAAATTGGTAAGTTTCATATTTCTAAAGCTTTACTAGATTTGGGTGCTGCTATCAATGTGATGCCAAGTTCTGTTTATTATGCTTTAGGAGTTGAAATCATGAAACCTACAAGTGTCTTAGTGCAACTAGCTGATAAGTCTATTAGGAATCCCAAGGGAATCTTAGAAGACATTTTGGTTCAAGTAAAAGACCTTGTATTTCCTGCTGATTTTTATGTGTTAGATATGACTAATGAGGCCATAAGTGAAAGCACATTGATTTTGGGCAGACCATTTCTAAGAACTGCCAACACCATGATTTGCATGAAGGATGGGATTATAAAAATGGAATTTGGTGGACAAGAAATTCAATTTAACATGTATGAGATGATGAAACATCCACATGAGGATTATTCTCTGTTAGGGCTTAATATGATTGATGTGTCACTTGAAAATGAGTGTGAATCTATTTTTGAGCATGATAACAATGATGATACTGAAGATTCCTTCGTCTCTTTCTCCTCCATATATTCTCCTTCATCTTCTTTTTCTTCACACCTTGATGATGTGCCTAGCATTGATTCTAAAATTGATGGCTGGCTTTCCACTTGGAGTGAATTGTCTTCAGTTTCATCCATTAAGTCTTCCATTGATGCTAATTCCACTCTGTCAAGTGATGAACAACTTGCAAAAAGATTGCTTGTAGATTTCTCAACAGCACAAGAGAGTAATCAACTCCTATACAAGAAGGGGAAGGTGAAGGGCACAAGACTCATGATTGCAAGGCCAGCCCAAGTCTCATGGATGAACCTCCATTCAAGGAGCATGCAGCTGAACCTTCTGAACAACAGGATTTGCCTTTAAATTCTTATCACATTTTGTATTCCAATCCTGTTTACAAGTCACTTGATCTTAATTTCTTTAACCATGCAGAACTGGAACACCTTTGGAAATCATGCGAAGTGCAGCTACTCCCAACCCTAGGAGATTAAGCATGACACCAACCAAATTTGCTGAAATATGTAGCATAGGGAGTGCACTTTTGCAATCTAATTTTACTTCTGAAATTGGAATTCCCCAAGATTATTCTGCATCTAACTTTGAGTTTTCACATGGATTTACAAATGTTTTAAATGCATTGTTGCAGGGACCAACTAAGGAGAGTTACTCACATGAGGATGAATGTACAACTGAAATTTTTGGTATTGAAGCCTTGAAGCAATCTGGAAATAATTGCACTACCTTGGAGCTCAAGAAACTGATACCCTCAGTAGTTCAACCTCCTGAATTGGAGCTTAAACCCTTACCATCAACACTGAAATATGCATTTTTAGCTGAAAATGAAAGACTCCCGGTGATAATCTCTAACTCTTTAACTGATATTGAGGAATCTCAATTACTTGCTGTTTTGAAAAGGTATAAAAGTGCAATTGGGTGGTCTTTAGCAGATATTCCTGGTATTAATGCTTCAATTTGCACTCATAGAATATTGTTAAATGAAAATGCAAAGCCCATAAGGCAACCTCAAAGAAGACTTAACCCACTCATACTTGATGTTGTTAAAAAGGAAGTAACAAAGCTGCTTAGTGCTGGTATCATATACCCTATTTCAGATAGTGAGTGGGTAAGTCCAGTTCAGGTTGTTCCTAAGAAAAGTGGGATCACTGTGGTTAGGAATGAAAAAAATGAATTAATCCCCACTAGAATCCAGAATTCTTGGCGTGTTTGCATTGATTATAGGAAACTTAATGATTCTACAAGAAAAGATCATTTTCCTCTACCCTTTATAGATCAAATGCTTGAAAGATTAGCTTGTAAATCTCACTATTGTTTCCTTGATGGTTTCAGTGGCTATTTTCAGGTTCCCATTGCACCTCAAGATCAAGAGAAGACTACATTCACTTGTCCCTTTGGCACATTTGCATATAGAAGAATGCCATTTGGACTTTGCAATGCACCGGGCACATTCCAAAGGTGTATGCTATCCATATTTAGTGATTTGCTAGAGAATGGAATTGAGGTGTTTATGGATGACTTTACCATCTATGGAAATAATTTTGATGAATGCTTAGTGAATTTGGAAAAAGCTCTATCAAAATGTGTTGAAAAGGATCTTATTCTGAATTTTGAAAAATGTCACTTTATGGTTCAACAAGGAATAGTTCTAGGTCACCTAATTTCTGAAAAGGGAATAGAGGTAGACAAAGCAAAGGTTGAAGTAATTTCCTCTCTACCCTATCCAACAAATCTTAAGGAGCTTAGATCTTTCCTAGGCCATGCTGGATTTTATAGAAGATTCATAAAAGATTTTAGTAAAGTGACTTTTCCAATGTCTAAATTGCTGCAAAAAGATGCTTCCTTTGATTTCACTGATGAATGTAAGATGTCTTTTGATGAGATTAAATCCAGATTGACTTCTCCACCTATTTTGACTTGCCCTAATTGGAATTTACCATTTGAATTGTGTTGTGATGCCTCTAATAATGCAGTGGGTGCAGTTTTGGGACAAAAGGATGGTAAGGTTTCCAAGGTTATTGCTTATGCTTCAAAGACTCTAGATAAGGCTCAAACTAATTACACAACTACTGAAAAGGAGCTCTTTTCTATTGTTTTTGCATTAGACAAGTTTAGGCCTTACCTAATTAACTCTAAGGTTACTGTTTTCACTGATCATTCTGCTGTCAAGTATCTTTTCAGCAAGCCACAATCCAAACCGAGGCTCTTAAGGTGGATGTTGTTGATCCAAGAGTTTGACATTGACATCAAAGACAAACCTGGAGCAGAAAATGTGGTGGCTGACCATCTAAGTCGCTTACCAGAAACTACAAGGGGAGTAATCGGTTCAGATTCTGTTTGTGATGAGTTTAAGGATTGTTCTGTTTCTGCCTTGTCTCTCTTGGAACCTTGGTATGCCATATTGTCAACTTTTTAGTTGCTGGTCTAATTCCCCCCTCTTTGTCTCATTTTCAGATGCAGAAGATTAAGAGTGAGTCTAAGCACTACATTTGGGATCCTCCAATCCTTTGGAAGGTATGCAGCGACCAAATCATTCGGAGATGTGTACCAAATGAAGAATTTCAAGACATCCTGCATGCTTGCCACTCTCAAACTTGTGGAGGTCATTTTAGTGCTAACAAGACTGCAAGAAAAATATTGGAAGCTGGTTTGTATTGGCCATCACTCTTTAAAGACTCTTATGAGTATTGCAAGAATTGTGACATTTGTCAAAGATTTGGTGGCCTAACTAAGAAACATGAATTACCCCAACACCCAATGCTTTTCTGTGAGGTGTTTGAAGTATGGGGTATTGATTTTATGGGCCCCTTTCTTCCTTCTATGGGTTTTACATACATTCTTCTTGCAGTTGATTACCTTTCAAGATGGGTAGAGGCCATAGCAACCAAAAAGAATGATGCTGCTACTGTTTTAAAATTTCTGAAAAATAACATCTTTTCTAGATTTGGCATTCCTAGAGCAGTAGTTAGTGATAATGGCACTCATTTTTGTAATAAATTGCTACAAGGGTTATTCACCAAGTATGGTGTGACACATAAGACATCCACACCTTATCATCCCCAAAGTAATGGGCAAGCTGAAAATGCAAATAGAGAAATCAAGAAGGTGTTGGAACGAATAGTTAAACCATCTAGGAAGGATTGGAGTGCCAGATTAGATGATGCTTTGTGGGCATATAGAACTGCATTTAAAACCCCAATAGGCATGTCTCCTTACAGATTGGTTTATGGTAAGATGTGTCACCTACCGGTTGAGATTGAACATAAGTCTCTTTGGGCTGTAAAAGCATGTAACCTTGATTTTGATTCTGCTGGTATGGAAAGATTATTGCAATTGCAGGAACTTGAAGAGTTGAGACTCGAAGCATATGAAAATTCCAGGTTCTATAAGGAGAAGACAAAGATGATTCATGACAAGCAAATCCTAAGGAAGACTTTCAAGGTTGGAGATAAAGTGTTGCTGTATAAAGCACGATTCACATTTAAACCTGGGAAGTTGAGCACTAGATGGGAAGGACCATACTTGGTCACTAAAGTTCACAAATTTGGCATGATAGAGCTGCTAGATGAGAAGAGCAGTAAGACTTTCAAGGTCAATGGCCACCTGCTCAAAATCTACAAGGAGAATTTTGATCCACCATAATTTCAGGTTGTCCCCTTCCTTACACACTTTAGTCTGTGTTTATTTGATTATTATCATTCTTGAACTCCATTTTTGAGCAAGTGTGGGGGAGGGCATAACTAGTAGCAAGTGTAGGTTGTTTTTAGTTTGTTTTGAAGTGTTCTGTTGTTTCTTTCCATTCCTTCCCTTACCAATTTTCCTTGCTATCTTTTGTTCAAATTTGCATTGAGGGCAATGCAAGGATCAAGTGTGGGGGAGTGAATGTTGTGTTTTTGTGTGTTCTGTGTCTTTTGTAGAAGAACCTCAGTTTTCAAAAACTTTTTGAAGGTTTAAGCTTGCTTCAGGATTTCTAATGTTACATTTGTGACTGATTTGATTTAGAAATTAATATCTTGAAGTGAAATTTTCTAATGCATAGAGATTAAGCATGATGTGTTCTTTACCTGAGGTGAATGAATATGGAAGACAAGCCTAGTTGGAAGGATTCTTTGAGCCTTTATATTCATTTCTGGTGTGTGCATTCACTTAGTTCTTATACTCTCTAGAACTTGTCTTAGTTCTTAATCAAGACCACATGTAACATTAGTATTCTTGAACATGATTGAGGCATTCATTCAATTTAGCTACTTAGACCAAATGGCCAACCCCTGCATGATTTATCCCTTGTTACCCATTTGAGCCTTTTTAGCTGAATTTTTCCATTCATTTCACTCTCATTTATAAAACCTTTTCCTACAAGGATGCATATTTCATTTCATTAATTCCTTTTAGAATTCACTAGCATTTTGATGGATTCAATTGATGGATTGATATGAGGAGATGCATACTTGAACTTAAAAAAAAAAAAACAAACAAAGAAAAGAAGAAACATGCGAATGTAAAAGAAAAAAAAAAAAAAAAAAAAAAAAAAAGAGAAAGAGAATAGAAAAGTTGAAAAGAAATAAAAAGGCAAGAAAAGAAAAGAAAGTGGGAATAAAAGCACCTTTATAGCTTTAGACTTCAAGATCAAGAAGTCAAATCCTCAATTGAATATTACTAATGCTATTGAATTCTACACATTGATTCACATATTATCTCTATCCTTCTATGCATCCTTGTGCATTTCTTCTCATCCCTTACATTACAAGCCACAAAAGTCCTCTTGATTCTTGAGTACTTATGTATTTAAGTGGTGGAGAGGTAGAGCTATTACAAGCATATGGTAGAGCATTTGAATAAGTGAATTGAGTGAAAGAACCTTTGATACTTGTTAGTTGAGTGATACACTAATTCCCTTGTGTGGTCTTCTATATCTTATTCACTTGGATTAAATTACATATCATTGCTTGATTTCTTGCATTAGAATGTTCCATGGATGGATATTGGTTGAAGAATCATTGTTGGTTGCAGTTGTAACCTGAACTTTTGAGCTTGCTTATTCCTTTCTCGCATCCTTCTCTTTCACAATAAGTTTAACTTGATTTGCCCAGGAGTGCAAAAGCTAAGTGTGGGGGAGTTGATAAGTCTCATTATTTACATACATTTCTAGCCCTAAACACATACTTTTGCGATCTATATTTACATACTTTGGGCATAATTAGGTTCCATTGTGTATAAGAGTTGGTGAGAAGAATTATGAGGTTTTGCAAGTGTTTTTACATGTTTTTATATGATTTTATTTGTGTGTACTTTTGATCCCTGCTTTGGCATGAATTTCAGGAAGTTTCAGTAGCATTTTCGCCATTCTGTCTGAGGCGCCACGGCTGATTTGGGAAGGCGCCACGGCGGATTTCCAAGGTACTCTCGGTGAAAAGCGCCGCGGCGGATGGACTAAGGCGCCACGGCGGACGGAGGTTTTCATGAAGCTCAGGATCATTAATCAAAACGACGCCGTACAGGACAGGAGCCGCGGCGGATTGACGGAGGCGCCGCGGCGGATGACCGAAATTTCCAGATTTAAAAGCTGAAGTCGCGCGCTTCAACGGGGGATCAGATTTCAGTTACCCATTCTCCCTCCAACGCGAATTTCTTGCTCTCTCCGCCCTCTCTCATTTCTCTCTTCCATTTTCGTCCAATTCCATCAATTTCCACCGATCAACCATGGATCTTTCATCAATTCTTGCTGTTTCTACCCTAATCCAGAGTATGAGTAGCTGAATTTCCAAGTTCTTCTAGCAATGAAGCTGACCTGAGTTCATGGAGCTAAACAGGGAGTCATTTCAGATCTATTTTCTACCTTCTATTCTAAGAGTCATTTGTTTCAGTTGAACAATTGTGATTAGAATGAAGATTGAGTGATTAGATTTATGTTTCTTGGAATTTAGATCTGATTGAACATTCAGATGTGAGTTGTGTCCTTTAGTTCAGTTGAATAGAGGATTCTCTGTTGATTTGTAAATCTAATTCGTTTTACTTGGACTGTTGTTCTGTAAATCTGAATTTTGGTTGAATATATTGATGATTCACAGTTGTGGTCATTCTTAGAGAATTGCAACTTGCTTCTCAAGTGTTCTTGTCAATTGATTTTCCTTCTCATAGATCAAAATAATGAATCTAGTAAGATAGTTGTTTCTGATCTATGTTAAGAGAGATTTGAGCAGTAGCTGAATCTATCCATTTAATTGACACTAAGAGACTCCAAATTATAAGATTGAACAAGGAAGGTTGGATAAATTGCTAGGGGAACTACTATCTCTCATCTGAATCTCATTTGCAATTTACCTTTCATTAGATTTGTTTCTTGTTTTGATTTCTCTTTTCTGAACTAAAGCTCTCATCTTGGTAATTTGATAATTAATAGTGAATTGTTAAGAATTGAAATACAACTTAAGGCTCCTTGTGAAGAATGACCTAGGTAGTGCCTCACTTGCTGCATTTTCCCTAGTAAAACTTTGATTACCTAGCGACAAGGTTTATCAACCGTCGGATC